>NW_026591918.1:10387075-10532552 GCF_907164565.1 Psammomys obesus | reverse complement strand
ACACACACACACACACACACACACACACACACACACACACACACACACTTTACCCTTCACCTCCTTGGGGTCACCTCCTTGTGAATTCCTTTCTCTCCCAGGCAGCCTTTGCAAGACACCTTTCACTGCATTTTCAAAAGCCTGTCATGTCCTCCCCTTGCTGTGCAGCAGGCTCATTTAAACCATAAACCTCTTGAAGGCATGATTCCATTCCTTCTGTGTCTCCAGTAGGTGGGGCACTTGCTAATCCTGCTTTGTAAAAATGAATGAAGGAATAAATAGACAAGTGTAACCCAAGCAATGTGCTTAAATCAGATGAAACAGTTTGTTCTCTGCCTAGCTGGTATCCGTGGCTCACCTTCAGAATGTGTGCTCTTCAGATCATCTGCGCCAGAATCTTTTAGGTGTGTTCTCAGAATGCTATTTCTAAGCCCCAAGCCTGCACCTGTAGAAAGAAACTTTCAGGAATGCAGCCTGGGATGTGGAATTGGTGACTCTCGCGTGAGCTACTCTTTTTGTAAATGTCTATTGGTCAGCGTTTTGTCATTCTGCCAAAATGCTTGAGGAAAACAACTAAAGAGAAGAAAGGTTTGTTTTAGCTTAGAGTGCCCAGAGGTTTGGGCTCTGCTGCCTTGGGTCTGAGTTAAGGGCTGGAGCATGTGGCAGGGATTGATCTCTCACTGTTTGGTGAGTAGGAAGCTGAGAGAGAACGTGAGCAGCCAGGGCAAGCTATGCTGTTCAAGGAAAGGCCCAAAGTGACTTACTTTCTCTAGAAGGCAGGAAGTGGCAAATGTATTGGTGGACTAATACAATCCTTAGGTCAGAGCCCTCATAGTCCAGTAGCCTCTCAGCCATTGCATCAGCCAGATGGCTACCAAGACTTTCACACACAAACCTTTGGAGCATTTAGGATCTCAATAGACCCTCAAGCCCAGGTTCATATCACTCAGAGATCCTGGCTAGACACACTGCCAGTCAAACTCATCCTTATTGACAACGATGGTGGGCATTGTGCTTTGACATGTCTTTGGACTAGTGGTATGTTTCACAGTATACTGGAGCAGGTAACAGTGTCAAAGTCAAAGTCACTCTTTCCACCTGGTCCTAGAGCCTGCCAAGAAAGGAGGGAGGCTTAACTTAGCTGCTTACCGTGGAAGTGGCACAGCCTGGCAGGCAGAGGGCGTTCCTGCTCCTTGTCTCAGAGAGAGACGTTCTTAAAGAGAGCCGGCACTGTGCCTCTTTGTGTTATTGCTGTGTTGATGGAATCAAACAAGCAGAACGTCCACATTGCTTTAGGATTCTCTTTTCTCACTGCTGGTGTGACTGATGATTTAGGTACCTGTCATGCACTTAGAGAAAGTAGATACCAGAGTTCATGGCAATCAACACAAATAGGAGTTTTGCAGCCTGTTCCCTTTTTGGTAGTTTTAATTTAGTTTCTTTTTTTCCTCAGCAATCTTTTTTTTTTTAATAGGCTATATAATCAAACTCTCATACCTTAAGTTGCTGTGTCAATGGATTAAACAACCGCCTGTGAATTAAAAACAATTTTTTTTAAGTACTGTGTCTGTACTAAGCTCTTGCAGGCTCCAATCCCTCCATTCTTCCTTAGACAATAGGGTGCAGCAGTGCAGACAGTTCTGGCATTATATTAACTATTATAAATCATCTAAAGAAGCTTTAAATCAATAGGGGAGATGGAAAGGACTCAAGTGTCTGTGGAACTTGGTAGCAGTGGACAGAGGTTGTGGAAGCATCTCCAAGGTTACCAAGGGAGGATTGTACCTGATCCATTTGCTAGTCCTAATAGCATGTGCTGAGAACTCAAGAAGGGTCACACACAGAAGAGAGAGGGTAGACACATGGGCAGCTCCGGTGACGGCTGCCTCCAGGGACCTCTCCAGGCCTCGGCTTTCCACCTAGGAACTTGAGTGTGACAGCAGAGTAGAGACTAACGGTGCCACAGGCAGATCCCAGAGATGTGTGGTCGACCTTGCCCTTCCTAGACACACCTCTGAGGCCTTGCTCTGGGGCCATGTGTTCTAGTGAGCTGCCACTCAGTGATTCCTGCTGCTGTTGTCCTTCGCAGTTCATCTCTAGGCTCTCTAGCTTTCCAGACAACCTGTTGGTCGTGGTCCGCAGCTGGAGGTGTATTTACTTTTTTAGTTATCCACCCACTGGGAATGGCCATATATCATCTAGCAGGTCTTTAAAAAGTTCTCCTGGATAAGCAAAACTTCCCTTGTCTGGAGTGATCAATAGTGTCAAGGCATGAGGGACTTCTCAGTCATGAGTAAACACGGATGGGGCCCTCCCAGGGCTCATTTAAATGGAAGAGCAGGTAATAGTTCACTTGGGCTCATTTTCTAGTTTTTAAAATGCCATTTCTTTTCTAGCAGGATCAATTTTTAAGCTATTAACCCACTCTCTTTACATTTTTCTTGTGGTTTGGTTTATTCTAGTTGTTACTTAAGCCTCCCCAAAGGGAAGCATCAGATCAGATCTTGGCATGTGCCCCACTGCAAGAACTGTGGAGGTTTTAATGGAGGTGGTACTGAGGGGAGGGGAAGAGATTCTGGGATTGCCTAGGCCAGCCTTGGTACTGTGGCTTTGCATTTCACCTTATGAACTTGAGGGTGGAACCTTTGATTTTCAACTGTAAAAGATACAAGAAAAAAAAGTTTAAATGGTTTGGAGTAACTCTCTGTTATCCGTTTGTATTGTGAGACTATACTAAAGGACTTGAGGCTTGGCTGCTTTATAAAGAAAAGAGGTTTCTTTAGGATTATGGTTAGCACCCTCCTAACAATGCTGGAAAGGCATAAATTTAGTGCCGATCTGCAAGGGAGCAATTGGCAATAGCTGTGAGGATTGAAAACACACCCACCCTGGGCCTCCAGTCTTCCTAGAACTTTATTCCTCAGCTGTATCCGTCAATTCAAAGTGACATGTGCAGTAGGAGGGTGGAGGTGGCTGTCGCAGCACTGTGCATGCCAAGCATTTGAAAGCAAGTGACTCCATGAAAGACTGGTCAAACACGCTGCGTGGGACTTGTCTGCAGCCATTAGTGAAAGTCAGACAAGTCGACAAGAGGCAGTTAGGAGGAGCTCTGCAGTGGGCTGCTCAGGGAGAAGACTAGCCTTAGCAAGGTAACTGGAAATATGGTGCTTGTGTAAAGACAAGGCATTCAGAAGACCATCAGGGGCAACAGGCATTCCCTGATTCCCGCCCTGGTTCCCCTCTCGCCCTTATAAACGCACTGTAGGATGAAACACCCTCACACCACAGTGCACTGAATTCACCAAACAGAAAACTGATTGGATCTATTATAAAGCCAGACCTGCCTTTCCCAGAGGCCTCACCAACTCAGGCTGTGACAGTTGAACTGAGCCTCAGCATGGGTTTGGCTGAAATGGACCACAATCCTAATGATTGTAGTAAGATTTTTACTTACTTCTCTAGTTTTGGAGATATGGTTTTCATTTGCAGTCCAGGCTGGCTTCAAACAATCCTCTCAACTAATTCTTCTGGCTTAGCCTCTCAAGTAGCTGGGTGTATAGGTGCATGCCTCATTCAGCCCTTAGATCACCCTTACACTCCCCCACACACACACTTACACACACATACACGCACATGCAGACAAACACACACACATCCCTTCCTTGCCTCTGACTTTAGCACTGGCATTTATAGGTATATGCCACATTCAGCCTTTGGGTCCATCTCTCTCAGCCACTCCTGCTCCTTCACACTTGAGTGCTGGCATTACAAGCCTGTGCCACCACTGCCTTTCAGTTCTGCATTTGTAAGGATGAAATATTTTGAGAAAATATCGACCTTGGCCTTATTCTTAGTCTCTTTAGTTTTCATTCATCAGTTATCCATTCATGCTGGAATCTGAGTCATTGTCACAGGTCAGAATCCTTAGAAAACCAGCGAGGATCTCCCCGTAGATATGTTCTCAGGAAGTGTTTAGGAGTGGGAAAGTCAGAGCTGGCTTGGTACAGTTGTGGTACAAAACGATCACACCCAAGCATTGGCTCAGAGTGGAGGCAAAAGGCTCCGAGCCTTCTAACTCCATGCTGACCTGTGACTAAGGGCAGGTTGTCGCTGGGGGAGAATATGATCCTGACCCAGGTGCTGCCTGTCAGTGAAGCAGTGTGGGCTGCGGTCCAGGAGCAAGAGTCGGCGTGGACAGCGAGCACCCTGTACCCACATTTGCCTTGGCTTTACAGAGAGAGCAGTACCAGGCTTGCATTTGTTCTGAACATACCTGTGCTCAGCTACTTGTTGGCCATTACCAGCTGGTCCCTGAAAAAAATGTTTGTCCCCAGTAAAACTTGTCTCATTATGAACTGGGGGTACTTTGTTTGTTATGGAGCTTTGTAATGGGAGGGAAGGACTTTGACATGCTTAGGAACCACATCGGTCAGTCCCAACTGATGTATAAAACACTTTCCAGCATAGGGCTTAGGGAACACGGCAGAAGAAGGGGGCAGAGAGACTGCAAGATCCAGGACATTTGTTGTGAGATGTATCTCCTAGAAATACCGAGGCTATCCCCAGAAAGTTCACTAGCATGACCACCCAGACATGAGCTGAACAAAGACAAGAGCAATAGACACGCTGATGTGGATAGGAGAAAGCACAAAAGGACTTATTCCTACACAAAGAACTGCAGACAACTAGGAAGTGCTGAGAGAAGGAGAAATCGTCTTCCCAGGGAAGAGCACAGCAACTGGTTATCCAATACCAAATGGTCAGCCCCAAATACATACATATGAGTAACATTATACGGACAGAGTGTGCACATATGTGTCTCTGTGTCTGTGTGTGACAACAATTAATGGCAACAGAGGGTTTGAATTAAAAAAAAATAAGGAGGGATATAGCAGAGGATTTGGAGGGAGGAAAAGAAAGGGAGAAATGTTATAATTTTCATCTCAAAAGATCTATATAGTTTTAAAAATGTCATCCAGATGGCTTGACCAAGGTGGTTGTGTCCACGGGTAGATTCAAAACTACACAGGGTATAAATGAGCCACATGGCTTGTGGTTGGGATACTGTGGCCTGTCATTCTTGCCAGTCACTACCACTGTCACTTCTAAATGTCCTGTGAGTGGCTGGTCCTTGGCCCCGTCCTTCACAAGAGCCATGGGCATGTTTCCCATGCATACCGTCTGACTCTGGCACCCTCTCTTCCTCCAGGTGTCTCAGAAGCTCCCCCTGGTGATCGTGCAGGGGCACCTGGTCTCAGAAGGGATCCTGCTCTTCGGCCAGCAGCACTTCTATATCTGTGAGAACTTCACTCTTTCCCCCACGGGTGATGTCTACTGCACCCGCCACTGCTTATCCAAGTGAGTTCTCCTTTCCCCTGGCGGATTCCTCCGAGCCCTGCCCCCTTCCCGTTCCCTCTCTTCCCCTGTCTACTGTTTACTGTGGGCTTAGAGACACGGGATGAAAGAGAAGCCATGGCTGTATGGCTGTGACTCTCCAAAGCCAGCCTCCGGGCTGGGTAAAACATGGCAGCTCTGAATGGCTTCCTACCAGGCATTGTGCCACAGCACTTGGGGACCTGTCCTGAGGTTATTTGGATAACAGGCTTCACCCATCTCAGGGTACACATTCAACAACCGAGACAGTGGCTGCTGTCCATAGGCAATACAGACAGGCTTCTTGGAAAAGAGGTTGGAACACACTACCATTCTAGAACAAAATATATATGATGGGGTGGGGGGTGTGGAGGGCACTTTCGTGACCATGGTTGGGAGACATCCTGACATTGATGTGATAAGGGAGAGCTGCCTGAGGATGTGGCTAAGCTCTCACAATGAGCGAGATTTGGATTGCACTTTCTGAGCCACTATCTGGCTCGGGTGGCACATGTGTTACACCAACACTCAGGAGGCTGAGGCAGAAAGATGGCAACCTGGAGGCCAGCAAGGGCTATAGGTTAGAGTCTTATCTCAAGAAAACAACGCAAAACAACCAAATGAGGAAAGACACCAGGTTTCCCACCTTTACCCCAACTAGTAGCAGACATCATCAACAGGAAATCTTAAGGCCACTCTGTAGTGACAAATCTTTGGTTTTTGAGGGTTCAGCTATCTCCTACTGACTACTCTGTGCTCATGAAGGAAAACCACTCAAAGTCAAACTTACGGCTTTTTGAAATTTGTCGAGTTGTGTGTTTTCTCATGGTCCTTGCTCTTAAGAGATGGAGAGTTTTTTGTTATTGTTGTTGTTTTCACTGTGGTCTGCAAAGGTTCCTGGGTTGACAGAGCAACTTCTTAGCCTGGTGACTTTTAAAGTGGCTTACTCCAGAGTCACCCAGAGGGATCATTAGAACACAGACTTCTGGGCTCTGTCCTTTCTCTGGTTTCTAATACAGTATGTCCGGGAGTATCTGATATTTTGCCAGCTCCTGGCTCAGGCTGATTCTACTAGTCACCAGGGACCAGACTTTGAAAACCCTTGTTTTTGGATGTTGGCAAAGCAGTCAGTCTTGACCTCTCAATAGCAAGAACTGTAACTCCCAGCCGTCGTGATTCCCAGCTTGTGTCAGGAAGCCAGAGCTAAAGGGGATGCAGAAGAGTGCATGCCAGCCCACCCTATTTACATTAGTGTTAAAATTTGCTTTTTTATACTTACTAATGTCCTCTCTGATAATTTCCATCTTTTATTCATACCAAAACCTCTCCCATTGCTCCAAGTCTTTGATGATTTTCCAAAGCTGGAGGAGCATAATTAATACTTGGCACACTCATCTCATCTTCTTGCTCATGTTTTATTGATAGTGATCAATACGGACAGTGGGTCTGCAGGCTGGCCTCTCTATGCTGATGGAAGCTCTCTGCTCTTTCTAGTTGCTCAGCATGCCCATGTAATGACATG
Organism: Psammomys obesus; assembly: GCF_907164565.1. Classification (NCBI taxonomy): domain Eukaryota; kingdom Metazoa; phylum Chordata; class Mammalia; order Rodentia; family Muridae; genus Psammomys; species Psammomys obesus. Next base: position 10,525,657 of record NW_026591918.1, on the reverse strand, counting down.
CACAACCCGTTGCTTCAGGCTTCACCTAGGCTTGGATTGAACTGGCCTTAGATAAGATACTATTGATCAGTTACACTTTGTTTTCATCATCAAGTTGTCTATCTCTGTGCTTGTAATAGAAGCCCCGTGGTCGGGCATTTGATTTCTAATGGCAAGAGTGACTTCCCATGTCTGGAAACATGCATTTCTAGACTCCAGGTAGAGTGCAAACAATTTGGGATGTTTGCAGGGAATTGCCGAGGTATTTCTAGTCACCCCAAGAACCCCCACTACCACCACCACTGCCCCAGGTCTCGTCTATGGCCTGAGAAAATGCTGTTATTACTAGAAAAGCAGCTCTCCCAGCCAGGCTCACAGATCATATCAGATCAATGGGGATTAGGCCTTATTTTGACCATGGAGACTAAGGAAGATACAGAAATAAGCCTGTTAAAAATAAAGCAGGGTCAAACTTGAAATGCTTCTTTAAAAGCCATCAAGTTGAGCACTGCGGGGCATTAGACCTTGGAAGAGGCTCGCTGATGCACCACAAAAATATCCCCCAATAAAGCCCCAGAACACTGTGGATGCCCCATCAGTGACTGGACTCAGGCATGTTCTGCTGAGGTGAAGAAGCTCTGAGAGGTTGGGCTCCTTCTTATACTGGTTTCCCTTCGGAATGGTTAGTGGCTGCATTCGTTTATCTGGGCTGTTAAGAATTAGGTGACCCAAAAGAACCACAGAATTTTATAGCTAAGCAGCCTTATAATCTAAAAGGATGAATCAAGGTGTCAGCAGGAACCCACTGTCTCAGCTGCTCAAGAAGGAAAACCTCCTCTCCCCTTAGCTTCTGTTGTCTGGGCAACCTTTGGAACTCCTTGAATTGTACATAGACATATCACTCCAGCTACAAAGCTGTCTTTTGTCTCATGTCTTCACAGATCTCCCCTTTTATGAAGTCATCAATTGTATTGGATTAGAACCCACTCTGGTGACTTTGACTTGATGGCTTCTCTAAATGCCCCATGTTCAAACAAAGTCCCACTCTGACATAAACATAACACTTTAGGGAGTCATAATTTTACCTTAAACAGTATCATCCACCTGAACCTTCCAGGTCAGGTATGGAACCCGTTACTCTTTCCATGTCTGTGAGCAGAGTTGGGCATCATTTATCTGTTGAATTCAATTCTGCAAAGTCACTAAACATCCATAGTGTGTGTGGCATCGTGGTGGCTCCACAGAAACAAAGATATGAAGAGTATAGATCCCTGAGATTACTGTCACAAACTTTCAGCATCATTCTGACAAAATTTAGTGACCTCAAATAGGGGCAAACTGCAGTATATTTTATTTTGAAACCTACCTCATCTGTCAAAGAGCAAGCCAGTCAGTGTCACGACCATCATTTACCTGACATAGTGGATTTCTCTAATGTAACTATTAAAAGCTATACTGAGGTCACTCTAGCCAATTTCATATGCCAAGATGGCTGCTTGACATATGAAGTAGAACAGCATCCTGTGAACTGTAACAACAGGTCCACCTAACGATAAACAGGGACCAATCTGTTCCTTTTTTCCCACTCACCCTGGATGTCTCAGCATTGATTTATTGAGCATGATATATAAGATGCATGGTTATCCAAAGCACCCAGTGACACCTATATGAATACTGCATGTGACCGACTTCAACCTGGACTTGTAGCGGTGAACTCAACAATGGACATACTTTAACTTTTCTGAGGATCCGTGTCTGCCCATTCTGTCCTATATAAATGGTTATGCAGCTCCTACAAGCATGAGGGAAATGTTTCTTTCTTTTCTCCCCATGTCCCCAAGTTCCAGGACACTTTTTCTTCAGGTTGCCAACGTTTCACAGGTGTCGGTTGTAGAATCATAGCGTGGGGTAAGCTGAAAGGTGGGAAGCTGTGGAGGAGCTCTGCAAACACTCTGAGGTGGCCTTGCTGTCTCCAAGGACACTACTGAATGAGCATGGGTTTAAGAATCAAGAGGACCTAGGTTTGAATGCAATAACAAAATGCAACCTTAGGGGAAGTGTCACCTCCCAAAAGCAGCTTCCAGGCTTATAACTGGAAAAGACCATGGTGCATGTTCAGGGGAGACTCATCTAGGATCAGAACAAACACTGGGCAGGGAAGTACTGAGCAGCTAGGGTGCATGACAATCACTTAACAAGCATGCACAGGGCTGAGGGGAAGAGGAGGGCACAGAAGCTGTGAGCAAAGGCCTCTACTTTTGTCAGTGCTGCACAGGAGCTGCTGACCAGCTCTGTGGTGAAGCTAAGGTGCAGAGTGTTTTCTGTGGGTTTCATATCAGGGGTCTATGAGGCACAGAAAAGATTAACAGTTGTCATTCCCACCAGAGCTTCGTCTAGATGATGTTTGGCTTAAGCAAAGGGTGGGAGGTGTGGTTATCACCCTTGCCTCGCCTCTCTGAAAGTCAGAAATATTTAGAAACAGCTCAACTTAGACCCAGCAGCGGCTTTGGTAATGCACAAGGAGTCTCAGTCAGAAATAGCTTCCTGGCCAAGGCTTCCAAAACAAAAACCACATTTTCTTTTTGTTTAGCCCTACAGCAGTGTGGCTCTGACCAGAGGGTCCAGGAAGGCTGCTCTGAGGAGGGCCAGGAGGGGTTGCAAAGAGCCTGAGTTTGCATCTTTAACGATAACTGCATAAGGGGTACCCAAAGAGTCCTGAGTTCCACCTTGTCCTACAGGGACCTTCAACTAGACATGAAGGTTTAAGCTCTTCATAATATGGAACCTAGACCACCACTGGCTAGAGTGGAAACTTCCACTGGGTGTGTGACAGCCTGACCACTCTCAGCTACAGAATTGTTGCATAGCGATCTCATGGGTTCCTCTAGGGGCTAGAATCAGGAGGTAACCCCCATATCTCCACCTTGGCCAGGGTTCCTTCACCTCTGGCCTCACTAGGCCTGTGATCAGAACATGAATTCCTTTAGCATCGATGTGTTGGGGCAGGTATCATTTATCTTAAAGGGAAATTTTATCAGAATGGTCAGAAAGTTTGCAGCAGTCTACACACAGTTTAAGATAAAAATAAAATCTAAATAAATGCAAATAACCTGGCCATGTGGCCTAGCTATTCAGAAATGGATCTGGCTAAGAGGGAAGTTAACTTTATTTCACAACGAAGTGGGTGCTGAAAACACCCAGCTCACCTCAAGGTGCACTGGTGTCTCAAGAACACAGAATGGTCACTACTTTGAGAAGAAGTGTTTGTACAGATCTGAGGTTCTCTTCCCTCTCTACTTGCTTCAAAATAGGCAGGCTCATTCTGACCCTTTCCATGGAAAGCCTCCTGAGATCCCTGTGTGATCCTATTCCTGGGCTACCTTCTGTGTCCTAGAGACTCCATGTCACATGAGGTGGTACTCCAGTTACATGTGTCATGGCTCTGCTCTTTGGCAGGATGCTGGTTGGCCCTCTAAGGCCTAGCTTTTGAGAATTTAGGAGGCTATCAATCCCATTATCTCAACCAAGCCTGTACCTTGCAAACCAAGTGAGTCCCAGCATCCAAGGAGTTCTTTCTGAGATGTCTTACACCATGTCTTTATCAGTGGATCTTTATCTCATGACACATTCAACAACTCTGGGCGGTCTATCTGAAGAGCTCCCAGGGTCACTACTGACGCAAGATTGGGGAGAAATGGGTCTAAGGTACCAAATAGCCATGTGATGTAACAAATTTTTAGACCTCTGAACCCAGGGAGTTTTCTCACATACACAGCTCTGCACCCTGGATCACCATGACTCTGCCCCAATGACACTAGTACTCTGCCTACTCTTCAAGGGCAGAGCAGAATAGGTGTGAAGCACTCAGCCTTTCAGGTCATCAGAGGCCAACAGAACAGTTGGCACAATTGTAGCCCTCCTCCAGTGTCCCCCTGAAGCTGTGGGTCCAGGAGACGAGCCTATCAGCACTTTCTCCTATGGGTGTCCACACGGGTGTATCTTGCTTCCTTTTCAGCATCAGCGATCCCTTCATTTTCAACATGTGCAGCAAAGACAGGTCCTCTGACCAGTACTCCTGCCAGCGCCATGCCTACGGCGACCTCAGAGAGCTCCGGCAGGCACGCTTTCTCTTGCAGGTTAGTTGAGGGGCTCTGACCCCACCCAGGGTGTAAGGAGAGGGTTGATTATCATGACAGAGGTGAACCAGGTGTCATCAGAGGCACCTCTCTGTGATCCCCCATGTCTGCTACATACAGCCCAGGACTCTTGTGGAGAAACGACGAGCATCATTTCCCTGGGCATGCTCCGCGGCAACCTCAACAGGCTCTCTGCCCAGACCATTAACTGCTGGGCTGTTCTTGCTCACTGGCTCTTATAAGAATCAGCATCTTCTCCCCATTCCTTGCAGAAATGCGCTAATATGGATAATGCTTCTAATCAGGTTTAAGAAGAATGTCAAAACATGATTTTAAGAATTTGGGACATCACGGAATGCTGATGATCCAGAGGCATCCTGAACACACGTCACCAGTCCCCACTCCTGACTTCCCCCGGAACTTGCCTAGCTCTGAACTTATTATCTCCCAGGTCAAACGATTTAGGGACCTGATGACTGTCCCCTCTGATACGTCTTCCAGAACCTCCCCACTGACCACGAAGGCTTCCTATGTGCTAAACAGAGGTGGAAGCTGCTGCAAGAGAGTGAGTTCAGCCATGAGCTCCTGCGCCACTTTCTGCATAGATTCGAAAGTGTCACCTGCAGCATGAGCAGGAGGAAGAACTCTGGGTCCTAGTGCCTACATCCCAACTTATCTCCATCAGTCTGACTTCACCGAGGGCAAGGCTGCCGCACTAAGGCCTTCAAGGCAGCTTCAGGACACAGGGAGATGAGAGCCTAGAACAAGGAGGCGGCCAGGGTTCATCCCTCTCTACAGGTTCTGCGATAGTTCCCAAGGACAGAAAGGGGCACTGTTTAACTTGGAAGAATCTAATAAGGGATCCTTGGATTTGTGGCTTCATTTGCGGGTGTGTGGAACACTTCAATTCCTCATGTAATCCTCCTGCAGCAACGTCATTATCCTCTAAATCTAAAGCTCAGAGAGACATTTCAAGGGAGTAAATTCTAGGGAGTTCCAGCTACCCTGCAGACCATGGTCTACTCAGTCCTTTTCCTCCATCGTTGCTACTTTTGCCTGATATTTTGATTCTTACTGTTTTTCCTGACTCTGAGCTCTCTTCAAAAGGAGAGAACGGAGTGAGACAGGGAATGGAAGAAGTCCCCTCCAGGAAGATCCCAGGCATTGTGGCTGGTCCATGGCTTCATCCCCGTTATGGTTCCCTTGATCGCTTCTCCAGGCCACCTCACCCTCTAGTCCCAGGCAGCCGTGCCTACCCCTTCCTACACTGTACATACAGCACTGAGCACATGTCAGGCACACAGTCTGTGCCTGGTCCTTTCCTAGGCTCTTATGCTTGTCCTGCAGGTTATACACACAGCTTGGTGTCATCGTGAATGTGTTTCCTTCTTCCCAGGAATTAGTGGTTGCTTCCAGGTGGTTGTCTTTTGGATGGTGTGGAAGTCAGAAGTGGGAGAGCATCTGTGTCTCCAAGAGGCAGGATGTCTGAGGGAGAAACATTTATTATCCAGTTCTGGGTTCTCCCAGGAGAGTTAGAGCCTGCCACTGAGGGGATCTGGGTAAGCTGGGTAAACTCTAGGGACTGGATTCTGCTGCCTCATCATTCTCTCTACAGAGAAAAGCAACTCATATTCTTGTACATCTTGGTAGAAAAGAACTTAAGGTGCCCACATAAATACCCCTCCTGCCAGGATAACCAGGCTGGGAGAACTTGCTGACCTCCAGGAGAAGCAGGTCGTACTTGGGGCTGGTTGCATAACCCCGGACCCAAGGCTGATGCTTGACCCTTCATGTCCAGGCTTCTGTCACCCTGGCTTTCTCTTCAGTCCTGGGAATTCTCCCCCTGCCCTGATGCGTGTCATCCCTATGGCTCATCCCACATCGGGAATTGTGGTATCCCTTATTCCAAGTCTGTTATATGCGTAGCTTGGAATAGACGGAAGAGAGAGAGAGAGAGAGAGAGAGAGAGAGAAGGAGGAAGAAAAGGAAACAACCAAAGAAAAGCAAGAAAATCATGTAGAGTTTATTCAGGCATTGCGGTGTGGCCACATCAGGATGTCTCAGCAACATGCGTTTGAGAAGCACCTCCGTGTTCTGTGTCTACAGACGAATTTGCCATGGGCTAGGTGGAGAGTCATCCCTACACCATAACTTCCGGGGATTTCTGGTGAGGTGATCTCTACTTTAGGAAACCAAGCCCATGACCAAGAAATGTTATGGAACTCGAGTGTGCAACTCAGCATGCTCTCCCTTTGCCTGCACTTCACCCATCCCGCAAATGAAGCCTTCACTTCCTGTCTCCCCTGCAGACGTCATCTGTGGCAGCATCCACTGACCCGAGCCCCACTCACCCATCACCCTAGGTTCGGCTAGAGAGAGGTTCACACTAACCACAAAGGCTTCCTACCACAGTGACCCCCTTGGGAAGCCGCCACCCCCGCCCTCACCCAGGGGTGCCTCTGTTCTGGGAGGCATCATTCATAATGACGTGGTTTCTCTGTCCAGGATATTGCCCTGGAGATCTTCTTCCAGAATGGGTATTCCAGGCTCCTCGTCTTCTACAACAATGACCGGAGTAAAGCTTTCAAAATGTAAGGACTGAGAAATTCTCATTTCAAATAAATGTTCTTAAACCCTTAACACACAGAGATTTCCCAGCTCTACTCTGAGGAAAAGTGTTTGCATAACCCATAGCAAGCAGAACTTAGGTGAAGTACAGGAAGAACTTTCAGACTTTTGGGACAATGTACAAACAAGTGACTGAAGGGAGAAAGCCATGCAGAGGCAGGCTCTTTAAGAAGCTGGCATGTAATGGACCTGCCAGAATATTTTGGCTGTATTTTCTAACTTTCCAAGTCTTTTTTTTTTTTTTTGGCTTAATATTTCTATTGGATTCCAATTGCCAATTTTAGGCATCCCAATTTCATATTTCAGTGGAAAGAACTCCAAGCCTAAGTGTCTTTTCTAAGAGAAGCCTGCTGTTTCACTTCAGCCCCTTCTCCGTGTAGATGAATCAATCTCAGCAATGACAGTGTCTGAATTTCTAATATGCAAAGTTATTTATTTCTATTGTTACTGAAGCCACAGAGAAATGGACAGATCTGTGGAAAAACTAGGCAGAGACAAGGGCAGGGTCTTGGTCACCAGCCGAGCACACGAGGTGGAGGAGCAGGTGACCTCTGACCCCCTGAACTAGGGAGCATCTGGCTTTACTTTTCTGATTCGGTAAGTGACCCCAGGGCCAGTTGCCACATTCAGGACAGGACTTGGAGGAAAACGGTGCACAGGCTTGTGTCTGCCACGGACACTTCCATTTAAATCATGTAACTCCTGTTGTCTGAATGGGCTGAGCAGACACTCAGTGCTCAAGTTGCCTCATGTCCCCCCTCTGTACTGTGGCATTTCCGTTCTGCTACTCTAATGGCATGTTTGAGGTAACCAGTTTATAGGAAGTAGTTTATCTGATGTCACCTGTTGGAGGTCTCAGTACTCAACCAGTTGGTGTCATTACTCTGTGCCTGTTGTCAAACAGTGCATGATGCTAACAGCATGTGCCAGAGATATCACCCCATGGCAGGAAAGCAAACAGGAGCCAAAGGAGGCAGTGTGGGACCCACAGTCCCCTTTATGAATAGGCCCAACAATGACCTACAGGCCTTCATTTCATCTAATCTCCCCACCGTCCCATTCCAATAGCAGCACCCTGGGAACCATGCCTTTCTACAGGGTCTTTGAGGGACATGTACATTTCCAACATTAACTGAGCAGGTGCTCTAATGCAGACTGTGTGCTCTAGGAGACTTAAGATAACCTTTGAGCCCACAGTGTTACACAGGAAGGTGCAAAAGTAGTTGTCAAATCGGTCACTGAAAGGTAAGGTGGCTAGGCCCCCAAAAGGACCTTCAAACCCCTTGATTTAGTAACTATTGTTTTCTGCCATTGTTGTTATTAACGGACCTAGCTATTGCGATGCAAGAGGCTGCCAAAGGTGTAGGTACCTTATAGGCACCTGAGGCCCAGTGACCAGGAATGCAGGGCATGATGAGGGGCATGATGGGGCAAGCAGAACTACCAGTTCTGACATTGTTTCTCCTGCTGGCGGGAGAGCTGTGACTCTGCTGATGAAACTATTTCCTTTTTTTTTCTTTAGCTTTTGCACTTTCCAACCAAGCTTGAAAGGGAAAGGCAATGCAGAGGACCTCTTCGACCTAAGGTAATGTTGGGGCACAGAGCATGCTTTGTCTTCATTCTCCCACTCTGGAGCCATGCAAAGGGCACAGTCATTTGTTTGCAATTTTTTTCCCAATATACTCAGGCTTGAATGGCAAGTATACCCTACCCTAGAAGGGTGAGACTTAGGTCCCAGACCTAAGACACTTCATTATGTATATGCAAATATTCAAAATTCCTTAACTGCCTGAAATTCGAACATTTCTGATTCTAAGGATTTTGGATAAGCGATACTCAATATAATGAGTATTATTATGTGGTCATTATTATTATGTGGGTCATCTTGCTCTGGAGAATGGTTTTCTTCTCCCAAACTTAGCAGCACCTCTTCTGCAAGGACCCGGCTCCTTGGAAGGCCAATCTAAGATCAATTTTTTTTTCTTTCTGTTGAGAATGAGAATAAGAAGGTGGGGACTGGTTTTATCCAGATGTACAGGCAGTCTGTTGTCATCCCAGAAATAGTATTCAGAAAATTGTATTAAGAATGGACGGTTTGATCAATTTATTCAAAATATTGATAGCTTGTGATATGATATCTGATACTCAACAAAGTGACAAGCAAAACCACCCCAGACTCTTTTATCCTCGTTGAGTTTATTGTATTCTCAAAAGGATACACATCTCAGTTTAGTCTGAGAAACACAATTGGGAGTGGTGAGGGAAGGCTTAGTAAGGAAAAATGAACAAATTAAGCTTGGTCAGTGATGGATCTATCATACAGGGGGCCAGGAGGGAAACTTTCTGGAATTTGGGGGTGGAAGTGAAGCCCTAAGGGAGCTCGGCTAGCCTGGCAAAGGCTGCTGCATATGGTGTGTAAGGATCTACTGAAAACAGATAAGCTTAATGGTGAGTTTGTGAAGATTTTTTGAACCGGAATCTTTGTAATGATATTATTTCTATGAATAACTGGGGTTAGGTTCAGCAGAGGAAGGAAGGACCTGACTTGTCTTTGAGAAGAATTACCTTGGCAATTGGGTCTGGAATAGAGCATAGTAGGTCAAGGGCAAAAGTAGAGATTGCCTTGGAGCCCACTGCAGAGACCCAGGAGACCAATGCTGATAGTGGTCATACTGTGGACACATGCTGATGGTGCAGTAACGGAATCTGATGACCAATGTGAGGGGTTCATGAGACAGAAGGAAGACTTAGAGGAGGAAGGTTTAATACTGAGTCATTGGGAAACATTGTGGGGACAGCCAGAATGAGCTTCAGTGGGTGCTACGTATTGCAAGCTTTATTTGGTACATGTGAATTTAGAGATGCCTGCCACGCTTTCAGGAGGGGTCCAGGGCACATCGTGTAGACCATCAGAAATGACAAACTGTGAGTTTAAGGAGAAGGTCCTGATGAGACATAATTTGTAGTATTTAAACCAGGAGGGTGAAATCAGGATGTGAATGCATGCATGTGGAGAAGAGTGGAGAGCTCTGCCTTGGACACACAGGGGATGGCAGGGAGAAAGCCCATAGGGATGATCCCACTAGGAGTGGAGAAGGAAGAGACAGAGACTAGCCCAGACTGTGGGTGTGGGGAAGCTCCTAGAAGTCTTTTGGGTGCTTCAAGGTAGGAGTGGTCAGACATTATCAATAGACCAAACAGGATAAGAACCGAGGTGTGACCTCCGATCTCGGCAACATGGAGTCATTGACAGCTTTAATGACTGCTGGCAAAGGCAGGAAGGACATTAGTTCTTTCACTAGCCAAGTGGGAAGTCAAGGAGAGTCAGGGCACTGTGCAGGACACTGCTGTGGGTCAATGGTGGTGAGGTGGCTGTTTGCCAACTCTAATGGACATAGTTCAATAGCTGATGAAGCTAAGCCTGAAGTGTTCGGGTCCACTGATATCACTCTTGGACATCTTACATTGTTCTCATGAAAGGCTAATTATCTTCACTTAGAGCTCTCAGGTCATTTCATGGCAAGCTGTCAGCCACCCATATAAATGAATAGAAGTAAAAACAAGGACCCATTACCTCATGTGCCTGAAGAAAACAAAACAAAAATCCAGCTCATCATCATGTGTGGATGCCTCTCTGAGCTCTTGAAAGTCAGCTGGAAGCTTGGCTGTTCTCCAAGTGAGGACTTCCCTTGGGCCGGTTCTATTCTAGACAGGATTTAAGAATACTTTCACATCTATGCTTTCAGTACTTTATGGCCAAAGGAAGTCCACTTCAGAGCACACACCATATACTGATTATTTTAGCAAACTATCCACAATTTTTTCATTTTCTTAACTTGTGTTACATGCTCCTCTGGGAACCAATCAAATTATTTCATTGGTCAGATCAGGGCAGCATGCTCTTAGAAAGGTATCATATGAAGCACTAGGGGATCCCATACTTCTTAGGCTATTGTCCTCAGACTCTTAAAGGGCTCTACCCCAGCAATGCAAACCCTCTACCTATCTTAGTTTCTAGACCAGTTAGAGAGAAGGCAGACAGAGAAGGGGTAGGCAGAAGAATATAGAGGATGAACTGGCTGTGCCCACCAGGTTGGGGATCCCTACAGAGGGGGCTGTCAGGTAGTAAAATGACAGTTCTCTGTGATGGGTCAAATGTTCAGAAACTTCTCGCTGGACCTTGTACTGGCACCTGTATGGAACAGCTGCTTTTAGTTCCGCTGCGATGATTTTTCACAATGTGACAGGATCTGCCTGGGTCATTCTGTGTCATGTCTGGCATAGTTCCAGCATAGCCCCAAGCATGAAGACTTCTGTAGAAACCTTCTGTTGTCCACTAGGAACAGTTTATAGTGCTCTAGAGTTTATAATAAAACTCAATTTAAACACAATGTTCTATCACTGAGGGGTTTCTCTTCGTTTCCTTTATAAATTCTTCTTGAAAATAATAAAAGACAAGGAACTTAAAATGTCAGTGATAAGAAGTTATGTAATTCCTACAAAATGGTGATCTTCTGTGACCAGTTATGGTGCAAAGGGACAATCTTAGCAGCCTGGAGCTCAACATCAAGTTCCCTTCTCATCCCACTTCCACCTTAAGTTTCCCTCCTCAGAGATCAGTAGAACTGGCTCAGGGGCTAATATCCGTAATATACATGATTATTTTAGTAAAGCTCATTTCAGCTTCTCCCTGAATGGAGCAATATGGTTTCTGGGTTTCTTGATGATATAAAGCCCCAAGAGGTCCATGATGGAAGATGAAGCAATCCATCCCTCTCAGCCCAGGGAACAACAGTTGTAACCAGAAGTAAAATAAATGCTGACACAAACTCAAAATGAGTGTGACAACCAATACTCCCGCATTCAGGAGCTTCTAACACATTCTTGCAACTCCATGGAATTGGGGAACAGATGTGTGAAGGTCCAGGGATGGTGGGAAGCAGCCTACTGATTTATTTACCCCAGATGATACCACTGCCCAAAAAACCTAGAACACAGACACAGAAGCCATGTATATTTTTAATCAAATGTCTTAGGATCTGCAAGGATACAATAAACAATGAGTATTTGAATTCACTGGGCTGAAGGTAAAGTGCTTTCCTGCTTTAAATACCTCAACTGTGTGGCGTGGCTGAAGAGTTATAGCTCAGGGCTTACTGGGTATGCTAGAGTCAAATATTAACCATGCCACAGTGACTTGTAAGTTTGTACTGGAAAGATGTACAAAGATCTGCCTATTATTGAGTCTAGGTTGTACACTTTTTTTAAAGAAACATCCTTAACTTGTTTATTTTATTTTTTACAATTTATTTATTATATGTCCCGATTGAAGCCCACCTCCCTCAACTACTCCCAGTCCCATCCTCCCTTCCCCCCATCCCTTTTCCCTAGTCCAATGAAAGGGGAGTTCTCTTCCTCTGCCATCTGCCCATAGCTTATCAAGTCTCCTCAGGACTGCCTGGATCCTCTTCCTCTTTGGCCTGGCAAGGCCGCATCACCAGGGGCAAGTGATCAAAGAGCAGTCAACTGAGTTCACGGAAGAGGGAGCCTCTGCAACCCTTACTCAGGAACTCACATGGAGAATGAGCTGTCAATTGGCTACATCTAGTAAGGGGTGTCTAGGTCCTCTCCATGCATGGTCTTTGATTGGTGCATCAGTGTCTGCAGGATGCCCTAGGCTCAGAATTTTTTTTTAGCATTTTTGGTCTCCTTGTAGGGCTCCAGTCCTCTCTGTGTCCTTCTATCCCTTCCTTCTTCCATAAGACTCCCTGCGCTCTGCCCAAAGTTTGGCTGTGAGTCTCAACATCTGCTTCAATCCCGTTGGCTGTAGCCTTTCAGAGGACCCTCTATAATAGGCTCCCATCCTGTTCTCTGTCCTAGATTCACAGGAAGGTGCAAAACAGTAGAGTTACATGCTTCATTTATGCCCCACCCATGGAAGCAGGCAGTTTAACCACTGAAATATTAAAACCAGGGCTATTGCATGTCTACACCTTTTTTCACTGTAGATTCACGTAAGTGCCACTGCAATCCTCAGGCACAATCTCTTGATCATTACAAAGACAGCTCTTGTACTGCCACTTCACTATCAGACCCACTCCTGAAATGTCTGCTGTTATTGGCTACTGGCAACTGCTGACCTGCCTTTCACCAATTTCATTTTATCATTTAAAGACAGTTCTAAGTTTTTATTTATTTATTTATTACAATTTATTCACTTTGTAGCCCAGCTGTAGCCCCCTCCCTTTTCCCCTCCCAATCCCATCCTCCCTCCCTCTTCTTCTATGGCCCTCCCCCAGTCCACTGATAAGGGAGGTCCTCCTCCCTTCCATCTGACCCTAGTCTATCTAGTCTCATCAGGACTGGCTGCATTGTCTTCCTCTCTCAGGGGGAGGTGATCAAAGAGCCAGCCCCTGAATTCATGTCAGAGACAGTCCCGGTTCCCATTACTAGGGAAGCCACTTGGACACTGAGCTGCCATGGGCTACATCTGTGCAGGGATTCTAGGTCATGACGTGTGTAGTATTTGGAGACTGGCCCTGTAAAGACTAAAGTAGTACCAGTAATATGTGTCCAAGTTGTTGCATGTTCACATAGTATGTTTCTTTTTAGTGCTGACTAACACTCCATGTATGATGTCATACCAGAGTTTGTTCAGCCATTTGATTGTTCTAGTTTGAAACTACTACAAATAAAATTGACCATTTACATTTAGTGTAATGTAAGAATACAAGTTGGCCATTTTAATTTTTGTCTGTGATGTCCTTGTTTACTTCTGATTTTTTGTTTTGTTTTTGCTGCCTTTTTGTGTACAACTAAGTGAATGGTTAAATTCTACTTTGATTTGTCAATAGTGTGAGTGTATTTCTCTATGTGCATATATTTTTGTTTTGTATCCTTGATGTATATAACTATAATGCATGTATTTTTCACAAGTTACTGGTGATGAGATTGTACCATTTTGAGTGACATGCGGGGGCCAAAAGACTTTTAAGTCTTGTCTATTAATGTGTATCTATACTTTTCTTAAGTATTCTCTTTACACGCATGCAGAAAACCACATTAAATATCTTTCAAAGGCATTTCACAAATAGATAGCCTAAAACCAAGAGAAACAAAGTAAAAGTTATAAAGTAATTTAGTGACTAGGACACTACCGGAGAAGCCTGTCTTCCAGAATGTTCACTGTGCCACTCTGTCTTCTAATCTGGGACTTTTCCTCTTCCGAATCGCTTATTTCTCTTAGCTGATTCTCTTCATATGTTTTGCCATAAGCTACTCTAGGAGATGCTTGAGCGCAACCTGAGGAATGGAGACATAAGAGACTAAGGCAACTGCTCTGGGCCACCAGGGCAAAACACAGGTCATACTGAGGTCAAACCAGGGTCACCCAGGCTGTACCTGGCTCTCAGAAATGGGCACTACTGTCACTGAGGATAATTTCTGTTCTCCTTGAAGAAACAGAAACCCATGGCTTTGTGTCAAGTATTTCTAGGCTTAGTGCAACTTCCAGGGAATAAACATGGCAGTGGCATTTCATAGCAGGAAAGAACATCAATATTAAATAAGATGCAGAAGATGACTGTTAAGAGCTCCATCTCTCCAGTCTGTGCTCTGTCTGGTAGCCAGCATTTCCTAGCTAAAAATGGGTCTAACTGGAGTGCCTTGCCAGACAAATTAAAGATGTCTGCCTGCTTGGTTTTCAATCCTGAAGAAGTCCAGTATACTTAAACCCTTTTCTAAGACACAGGAAAAAGCAAAAGTGTAGGAGGCACCTACAGTGAGGATGAAAAGAAGTGTCATTGTGTATGCCAGCCAGTCAGAAGGCTGTCAATCTGGGAGGTGGTTCTGAGAACCAGAGATGATCATACTGAGAGGGTTAGTTTGAGTGGGGATGAGGACAGCAGAGAGAGCAGAGGGAGGGATCAAGACACAGACCCTTCCTGGCATGGGCTGCAGCTGCAATATTTTCCTTAACTTCTTTTCTTTGCTGACTTCTATGGATGCCTAGAAAATGTTAATACACATTCTACAGGGAAGGTGCTTTAGGAGGAGTAGCTCAAGTACACAGCACCCACAAACTGGCTGCTGTTCTCTCTAGGTCTTGTAAGGACCCTGAAATGCCTGCCTCAGAGAGGAAGAGCCTGTAGTCGTGAGCGTGGCTCGATAATGGACTTGTTTAGGAGTCCACACACTAACTGGGGTACTAGAGGTTGAGATCCCTGTAGAAATCCTCATGCTTAGAATGAAAATGGTACGTCCTGAAAGCCTTGGCTAAAACACTGAATTCACCCAAGACCTCAGAAAGGTACGAGACAAGTAGCTCAGGGACTCCAACCAGCCACTTCTAGAACACAGGTGCATCATCAGGTGCACTTTCAATTGCTTGTGCCACTCAGTTCCACAAGGGTGAAGTAATTATCCACAGTTCTCCAGTGAGCTCAGAAGAAAATTGACATTTTGGGTTCTCATGCAGGCCACAACAAAGATGTCCTAACACCAGACCTCTTCTGTCTTTGCATACTAGCATCAAAAACACAAACAACAACAACAAAAATTCAAATTTCCTTGTCAAGCAGTTTCAAGAAGAACCCCAGATTTGGGTTCAAAAAAGAACTACAGAAGCCTCACAAGGGGATCTCAAAATGGCTAAAAACCACAATGGAGGAAGGAGCAAAAGAATGAAACCCCAGTGAGCACAGGTGGGAAAAAGCTATGTCTGTCATTTCCAAAACATTCCCTTTTAAAATTTGGATTAATCAATCTTGCTTTTTAATTTTGGCTGCCATCTAATTTAGCAACCCTCCTGCCTTCGTCTCTCAAGTCCTGGGACTGCAGAAATGCTCAGCTTTTTTCATTTTATCACAAGCTAGCAAAAAGTGGTGTCGATGATGACTAAAGGGAAAGAAAGAAAAAAAGAAAGGAAGTGAGGGAGGAAGGATGGAGGAAGAGAGAGAGAGAGAGAGAGAGAGGAAGAGAGGGAGAGAGGAAGAAAGCAAACAGGAACTGTCCTTATCTCTGCTTTCACCTATGGCCACTGAGCCACACACGGCAGCCTTAGAAGCTTCCCATCTGAAAAGCAGAACCATATGCTGTGAGGTCTGACAAATTTGTTACCAGACCTACCAACGATAGATAAGACCTGGTTAGTGAATTTCTTTAGAGTTGTGCCTAAAACATGGAAAAGAGAATTCTAAGTGTCTTTCTTCCCCATGGCAGAATTAGGACTTGTAGAGAAAAAGAAACAGCTTGGAGTGGGTGCCCTTAATCCAAGCACTTGATGGGGGGCGGGGAGGCAGGCTGATCTCTGCCAGAAGACTGTCCTTGATAAAAGACAGAAAGGACAAATCTAATAAGGAGAGGGCACCACACCGAGATCCCTGATGGGGCGGGTATTAGGAGTCAGGACGTCAACAACAACAGCCCACACCAGAGCTCAACATCTTCAGACATCAGTTCTCCAGATGTTAGAGGTGCAGGGCTGGACTAAAGGATGCCCAGTGCTTCTTGCTGCCTTATTCTCTGGCTATTGTCCTGGTCTACACAGAGAATTCCTAGCCAGCCTAGGCTATACAGTAAATCCTTGTCTAGGAAAAGAGGAGAGAAAAGAAAACAAAACATAGGAAATACATCCATACAGACTTAGCTGTGGGCTCCATCAGCAGACCTGAGACTATCTTTCTCAGGAGATCAAGGCCTGCTTGATTGACCATTTTCACTCCTGACAGATATTTCCTGTAGGGATCCTCCTGCCTAGGGCCCTGTTACAGTCATACACATCTCAGATATGAAACTAGCCTCATCTTTAGATGGGCTTAATAAATCACCTGCAATATTAAAGAAGGAGAAGGATATAAAGAGAAGTAGCCACATTGAGGAGAATGTGATATATCTTGCAGATGGATACAGATTGTACACTCTACTTGATGGCATGTGTCACAAATATTTTAAAACAGACCCTTGAACACACGATTTTCAGTGATTGAGGGACTGCCAGAAAATAATCTGAACCGCGTGACAATTTGTTAGTCATCCAGATACTCATCACAGATCTACTTCCATTAGTACAAAATTGGAAACAATTTGAATGCCCAGAGGAATGTATAGCTATGCATATCATGAGAAAAACTGTCTTGAAGATGTTTACAATGTTGGCTCTAAAGACCATGTGACAACATGGGTTTCAAAAGAGGGTAGAAATGACATGAATACTCTAACTTTAGCCATGTGGAAACATACACAGAGAAAAATAACTAGGAAGAAAATATGCCACTGGCTTATACCATAGAACGGTAGACATGGTAAGCTACTTTAGTTAAAACTAGGCTGTGCTTTGGTCTCTTTTGTAATGAAAAATATTTAATAACTGGGGGAAACTACAATGGAGATTTTGAATCTAGATTATTCTGAAATTTTAGAAGTGTAATATGGAGCATTACAAGCTAAACTTCATGAAATGAACAGGAGGAGCTAGAAGATAAGGCGCTGCTGGCTGTCATTTATAGTGTGAGGAAAAATCGAGCCAGTCCCCCGCACGGAGGCCTCCGGGAGCTGCTCACTGGCCACTGGCTGCATAGCTTACCACACACTCAGCCAACTCAGGAGAAAGGCATATGGAGGTGCGAGTGAAAGGGACACTATAGGTGTGAGGGCTGCTTTACAGTGACAGGAACATGGTCTCCACCATTGCTACTTGTAGTCTGATTCCTGACTCTGCCCACAGCACTCCTTCAGCTGCGCACCAGGCTTGCCTTCCTGGAGGAACCAATATCTGCTGAGTGACTATTCCCTGCTGCCTGGCTCAGATGCCCACAGGTTCTAGCATTCAGCTTTTCCAGATGAAGAAAACAGACAGAAAGGAGCAAGGAACCCCAGGGAGGTAGCAAGAGAGGCAGAGATGCCATCAGCCTTCCTCTGTCCAAGTCCAGATTTTTTGGATTTTTACCTATGCCAGCCCAGCTCTATGAAAGCAAATGCCCAAGAGTAAATTTCCTGAGAATGACTGTCTTGTAAAGTTCCTGACTTCTAACTTCCTTGGGTCAGAATGTCCTGCCCATCTTCATTCAGTTTGACCTCTCTTCCAGCTTGCACAATGCCAGCTAAGCTTTTCTTCTCTGCACCTACCGCGATGATATCCTCTCTCTTCCTAAGGGTCTCAAAAGGGACTGGGCATGCTCACAATCAATCAGGGTCTTTCAGGAAAACTCCTGGGGCAACAGTGCAAATGTAGCTGAAAGCGCTGCTTCTGGCTACTTCCTGATCATATTTAGTGGTAACACCTCTCCATCTCTGGGCTCTTACTGTCCTACAAACCCACGCTCTCAGATTGCTGCCTCTAAGGCCTAGATCCAAAATTTTTCCATAGAATGAGTACTACATTTGGGAGCTGGCAATGTATCCCCAAGTGCCAGTGACAGGAAGAGTATGTTGGTAGCATTGGTCTCCTGGGCCATGGTGGGCACCAGGAGAGTTCAGGACAGAAATGAGGACAGATGGATGAGGGTCCTTTCTTGGTTCCCTGTGCTTGCATGTATGGGTATGTGCATTCAGAAAAGAAGTGAACTGTGTAGAACAGAATGGCAAGAAACCAAAGCCCTACAATCAACCAAACCATAGTCCAAGAAGTAGAGAATGCTGTTTTATGTATGGCTTGGATGGAAAGGCTCTTATAGTAACACAGGAACCCTCTCTTTTCGGTGTAACCCACTTCCTTCTTCTCCCTCATTTCCCCCTCCTGCCTCAGGGTCAGGGTCCCAGGTCACCTCCATTCTTCCTGGGAATCCTTGGCCATTGAGTTAGGTGAAACCAAATTGGAAAAGATGGCCTTTCTTGGTGCAGAGGGGGCCATGCTCCTGATTTTGTTCAACTTGTCCCTGGCATATTGGCATTTATGCAGGCAAGATGCACACAGGTCCTTCTCTTCCACCAGATAGAGGTTTTCTAGCCTTTTGATGGAGTCTACGAATACTTCTGATTCACCTCCCTTTGGAAAAGGGTTCCTCTTTATGTTGAGCTTCCTCAGCTTGGGGAGCTTGGTGACTCCGGCAGGGATGGAACTCAGCAGGTTGTCATGTAGCCCTACCTCATGGAGATCCTTCAGTGCCCCCAGTGTGGTGGGCACCCTGTCCAGGTGGTTGAGACCCAGGTTGATGGTGCGGATGTTCTTGAGCTGGTTCAACTCCACAGGCAGCCCATTGGTGGTCAGTTTGTTGTTGCTGACGTTGAGGTAGAGCAGGGTGGTCATCTGGCCAATGGATTCTGGAAGCTTGTCAATGTAGTTGCTGTGCAGGTCTAGCCATCGCAGGTTCTGGAACTTGGAGATGGAGTCAGGGATTTTCCTAATCATATTCCGGCTAAGGTCTAGCTCATCTATCTCAGTGAGGCGTAAGATACACTTGGGGAAGGTGGTGATTCCCATCTTGCTCAGATCGAGGCGTTTTCTCCCATCAAATGTCATTTTGATGCAATTCTTGGCCACATTGAGGGTGATCTTTTTGCCCTTGGGGCCTTTCCCGCCCTTGGCCATGGTCTCTTAAGTGTGGGAGTGTATTTGAAGAATGTTTTTCAGAGTCGATGTTGATGAACTTGAGGAAGAAGTCACAAGAAACTGCTAGAAGGGAGGTTCTGATACGAACAGAAGAGACAACTCTAGTTCGCAGAGGGCAGCACACTATACTGTGATCCCTGATAGTCTAGAGGGAAACAAGACAAAACAGGGTGGCAGAGGGGAGTCAGGGCGGCTGGACCATCAGCCACACCTGAGGTCTTCAACAGTTCTCATCTCTTCAGAAAGTCATCTCCCAGATGTTAGAGGTGCAGGGCTGATGGATGCTCAGTGCTTCGCTCACTGGCTCACTCTCTGGCTACTGTCCTGGGAGTTAGCCTTCTGACTCCGGGTTGTGTGTGTGTGGGGGGGTGCACATGTGTGCCTGCATGAGTGCACACACCCATGTATGTGTTCGTGTACTCGGTTATGTGTGACTTCACAGACTCTCACATCTAGAATCTCCTTAGCATTGTCAAAAGACCATCCTGGGGAGGGAGGGGCTGCTGTTGTCAGAGCCTGGATGGAGGAAATAGAACGAGTGTTAAAAATGACTATCGCATCGCTTTCACGTTTGGGACCCAGAAGAGCTCTAGCAGCCTTGGTTACTCTAACTACTCAGTGATGAGAACAGTACAGGGTTTGTCTTCACAGCAGTGTTCAGAATTCCGTTCCTCTCCCCAGGTGTGGGGAAGTCAGGGTGGACCTGACAAACTTCTGGGGAATGCTCTTTCCTCTCCCCTGCCCCCCAGCCTCTCCCACTTCCCTCATGCTGACATCAACTATAGACTGTGCTACATGAACAGATATGGTGACAGGCACAAAGAGCACCGCACAGAGCCCTAAAATGTAGACGGTGACAGAAGATTCTGACCCCAGCGTGCTTGTCTTAGAAGTCTAGTTCTGCAGAGAGCAATTTTCTTAAACTCTCTGCCTCAGTCTCCCTATTTGCGGAAACAGCAGCTTTATGGAGCTCCCTCTGCAGTGTAGACCATTTCATACTGCATAGCGCTCGTGACCAGGGTTTGTAAACATTAGTTACTAAGAACCTATAGTGTTTCCATTCTTCAAACAGCCCCAGGGCAGTTCCTGCTGTTCAGAGAGGGAGACTGAAGCTTGGAAGTAAGGAGGGTCTACAGCTAGGAAGAAGCGGGCTCTAGAGCAGTGGCTCTCAGTCATCCCAAAGCTGCGGCCCACTGACACAGCTCCTCATGTTTTCATGACCCCCAACCATAAACTTATTTTCTTGCTACTTCATAACTGTAGTTTTGTTACTGTTGTGACTAGTAATGTAAATATCTGGCATGCAGAGTATTTGGTATGCGACCCCAGAGGGATTGAGGCCCCCAGGTTGAGAACCAGTGCTCTAGTCAGCAATGGGACAGCACACTCATAGATAATTCACAGTCTGAACAAAAGTGAAAGCAAATCAACACCTGTGGCATGAAAGCAAATTAGTGAATCAAGGCAAATTTGCAGCCTTATGTTCTCTTGTTAGGAAGAAAAACCTGGGCAGGCAGAGAGACTGTTCAGCTCTTAAGAGCACTTCCTGCTACAACCTGCACAGGCTCAGCTCTCAGTGCCAAGTTTAGGCAACTTACAGCCCCCTGTAACCCTAGCTCCAGGGATCCAGTGCCCTCTTCTGACCTCTACACTGAGGTGCACACACAGCCATAGACATACGCACATAATTTAAATCAAGCATTTTCTTAAAAACAAAGACAGAAGAGAATTCCATCTTGACCCGAGGTATATGAATAAGGCAAAAGTTTGATTGTACCTATCAGTATAATGTTGTAAATTGTAGGCAGTGAAATAATGCAAGGAAATAAAAGGCATGCGATTAGAAAAGAACGAAGTGAAGACGTCTGTATGCACAGGTGACCTGACTGTCCACAGAGAGACTAACACAAAAGTTTTAGACCATTCTTTAAACTGATAACTGACATTAACAAGATTAAACATAAGATTACATATACAAGGTTATATAAACATGATTACCTATGCATAAACATACAACCCCCAACACACACACACACACACACACACACACACACACACACACACACGTCTACAAGTAATGATTGGAAGCTAAAACTTGAAAAAAATTCCCAAAAGGAAAATGCATGCATATTTTAGATATCTAATAATAAGGACTTCTATGATGAAAATTATGATACACTGACTTAAAACTAATATCTAAAGAAATGGGAAAACATAGCACACATGAATTAGAACACCCAATATGGTTTCTCCTGAAATTGGTCAAAATACCGTGATTATCATTTTGTGCTTAATGGTTTATCCACAGAGCAAAATTTTTAATTTTTCAAGCCCATTTTTAAAAACATTATCATTTGAAGAAATGTACTTTTGCCAAACTACAGGTCATAAAATTTTTCTCTAGTTTCTTCTAAAAGTTTTATAGCTTACATTCATATCCTTGATCTACTTTAAGTTAATATTAGTTATTTTCATTAAGCTGTTAATGGTTTATTTAGTTTCGTTTTTAAACATATGGATGCTCTGCGGACAAATCGTTAAGCACAAGAAGATAAAACCGAGAATGGAAAATGTTGATCAGTCATGCAGGCAAGAAGGCCTGGCATCAGAACAGACGAAGGCCTGTGATGAAAAAACACAAAACCAACAGCACAAAGACGGAGTGAGCATCCAGCGTCGTGGAATGCACGGTAGTGCAACCCCAGAACACTTCTGCTATACCTTGTAAAATTAACCACCTTCTCATCAGAAGATGGTAGTCTCCCCCAGCAGGTCGTTTACTCCAGGGGAAAAAAAAAACCTTACGTTCATATGAAAGCTTATTCTGGTGTTTATCAATGCTCCATTCAGAACTGTCCCAAAGGGGAAGGTACATCCTTCAGGAGATGGATTCCTTACACTAGACTACTGCTGAGCATAAAGAGATTGGTTGTGCTTACTACCTCTGTCTGTTATACTTTGTGTGTTTGCACTGAAATGGCATACCTCATCCCACAAATACCTACACTCGTGATGTGTCAGTGACAAATAAAAATGCAATTTGTAATAAAAGTTTGTAAAAAGAACACATTTGCTCATATGTACAACCACAGAAGTGACTCCTAAGAGCTGCCTGCCTGGAAGAAGTCACTAGAATGGTCTGCATGATGAGTGAATGCATTTATGTAGCTTCAGAAAACGGATCCACTGGGGCAGGGAACATGGGCTGGGAACCCTAAGTTACCAGGAAGCAGTGTGTGTGTTTTCTGAAGATGGCGGAACTGTCTGGACCCTGCCTTGGGGACAGTTACATGGCTCTATGTATACTTAAAGCCCAGAGACTTGCATCCCCGAAGGGGAGATGCTATGGTAGCTACATTTTAAGATGATTCTTTTTGAACTTGAAACTAATTGGAACTCTATGGTCAGTCTCTGTTACTTTCTCCCTGTATCTGCTTGTTCAGCCTAGACTGGGCATCTAGCACAGTTTCATGTGTGTGTGCAAGAGCCCCGTTCTGTTCCTCAAAGAGCAGATGGCTGTGCAGCATCTGGGATTTGCTGTGAACATAGAGAAGAGGTGTTCACTTGAGTTAAAAGAAAAAAGTTGAATTCAACTCAGGAAACCCTATATACTTATGATCATCTGTTTATCCATGTCTCTCCATGGTAGAGTGTCCAGATATATAGCAAATAGAATGAAGAGTTACTAGTAAAACTCAAGTTTTAGGCAAACAGGAGATAAATGTTAATTCGAATGTCTCAACTCTTGTGTAGTCCTGTAGTTGGAAGCTATTGCCTAGGGCCTGAACAAGTAGTAAATAAGATTGCCTTTGTGTGAGGACCAAGTTAAACCAAGTCCCTTTGTTTGTTCTTGCCTGAACCCATCTGTTTACTCATTAGTGTACGGGGCCTGCCCAGTGGCCTCTGAATGACACAGGACATAAACGAGCCTGCTCCTCAAGTCTAACCAGCTAGAATCCAGAGGTTACTAACCCTGGCCACCAGACTGCCCTGCATACTCAAAGGTTACCTACCATTTGGTTTTCTTCTATTTCAGATAAATTCAAGCATGGGTTAAAGGGCTTCTGGATGGGAAAGGATGCTTCCATTAGACTGAGATCCAGTGAGACCAGCTGAATCTGTTCCCACAGCCCACCCATGCTGTGAGAAGAAGCCCTACCAGGTCTGAGTAGTGGAAGCAAGGAAACACTGAGGAACTGGCTATAGCACACTGTTCCATTAAGGAGCCTTTCCCCAATGGGCCCTTTGGCTCTGCGCCTGATCATTAATCAACTTAAGGCAGAGTAGGGGGTTGGTTGGGCTAATGCACTTTGCCACTTCCCCAGTGAGCCTGGATCCCCAGACAGATCAAGCCAGGTGAGAGCATGAGGACTCCCCTTCCCTTAATGCATCTCCTCAAGGTCACCCTTCGGTAGCTGGGATCATCACTTGTGGAAGGACTGGTGAGCTGTGTTGATAAGAAACCCTTTTGATCCCCTAAGCTGCTTAGCACCACTGAAATCAGGCAGTGCCATGGCTCTACTTTAGAAGCAGAGAAATCAGGGACCTCTTCTCTAATGGGTAGATGGAATACCCATGGAATAGGAGAATAAACACTGACAGTAGAAAAGTAAAACAGATGCTCTTTCCACACAATCAAAACTTGTCAATTAGACTGTTCTTATAAATTCATAGAAGCCTTCAAATATCATAGTGTGCAACTCACACAAGAGAAGCCCACAGTCACAGGGAGAAATATATATAAAAATAACAGATAGATACGCTATGGATGGGGGAGATGGAGGGAGGGAGAAATGGGTGTGTCATAGATTTCATTGCACCTGCATGGACTGGAAATCCCAGTATAAGAGGGTTCTGAGTGAGTCCTGTTTCCTTGTCCTCTATAGTTGTGCTTTCTACTTGGGGGAAAAGTGGGGCAGTTGGTCTCATTTTAATTTCTGAATAATTTTTCTATCTAGTCATTGTGAATGAAACAGCATGGAAGGACACCCCATGGATATCTAAATTAAAAATGTAATGGCAACCTATATTTTAATACCATCAAAACATTTGTGAGTGTCTTCAGCTCTAAGATCCTTATAATTGCCATAATGCTAGTGCGTGTCTGGTGCTTCACATTTCATTAGTCTTTGACTTCATTTTTAAGTAACACTGACTGTTTTTACAGGTTTCACATGTCTGAATAACTTCCTGGCATAATATCACAGTAATTACTTCATTCTTTGGTTGATATATTAGATGTATGATAAACACATAATTGAACTGGACCCTCCAAATTACCACTGTTTCTTAGCCGTTGTTTGGAGGAAACCACATCACATGAATGAGATATACCCTTGGCTTACGGGCTGTCTCTCAGGCAATGACAAGAACTTCCCTGAGAAGTGCATCAATTCCAAAGTACAGATGCTTATCAACATGGCATAATGTTTTTTCCCCAAAATCCCCTCCCCACTTATAAGAGAACAATGCATTGACTCTACCCAATCTCCCAAACATCCCCGCTCAGCCACACAGCACCTGTAGAGTGCCGGTGGTAGCTGTCCACCACTGAGAGCAAGAGGATCCTACGTCACACTGTTAGAGTGGGAAAACAATACAAATCAAAACTTCCATGTTCATGTTACCCCACTTGGAAGTCAAGAAGTCAGAGATCTAATTGTCACACGTTGAGCACCCTTGGCACTGAATCTGTTCTTTTCCAATCACATTTGCTGAGCAGGGAACAAGCTGGCTTACCTCCTTGTGTAGTTCCTCACATGGCTTCAAAGCACTCCCTTTGTTCTCAAGCCCTTCCTTCAAATAGGCCTACTCCAAAAAGGAGCTTTAGTCACTTAGGAGGTAGAGACACAGAGGTCACTGAGTTCCTTCTGTGCAGAAGATGTTTCTGGGACTCCTCACAGATGTCCTCCAAATCAGCCCTGATTTCTGACTTAGGCACAGTCTGCTCTGGGGGAAAGAATTCTATTTGTCCAGCACCCATCCTGGACCAGGATTATGTGCTGTTTGTGAGTGTGACTGTGAAGTGCTCCACTCTTCCCACTAACTGCCTCCACTTTGGACGGATCTTGCAGGGCCATGATCTCAGGGGTTCCTTATGTCTGTTGTGGAAGTACTTCCATCTGTCAGGAGTCATGCACCATCACTGACTGGATGAGATGTGCTGAGGTTCGTGCTGCGAACATGTTACCAGGACCTCATGCACCTCCAGTCTCTATAGCCATTACACCCAAGAGCAACCGTATGTATTCAGTGAAAGGAACTGAGACTCGGACCATCAAGTGACCTGCCTCAGGTCGCACAGGCCACAGTCAACGTCAATTCTAGATGACTCTGATAGCTGGATTTAAACACAAAGTTCCATTGCAACCTGCTGCCCCTCAACCTCCTTTGTGTTACCTGTGCTACCATGGTGGCAAATGTCCCCTTCGGGGGTCATGATGCTGACTTCCATTGACTCCACAATGAGGAAGATATTCTGGAATCCTAGTACTCCCAGAATATAAACCCCTACCTAGCTCTCTGAAGCACATCAAAGCCATGCTACAACCCAAGAAGGTGAATTCTTACTAGTAGGTTCCATAACAGTGAGAGCCAAGAGTTGTTAAGGGGCCCCCAGACTCTGTGTTAGGGTCCTTAGATTCCATATGTATATGCATGTGTAGGTGTGTGTGTTTCTATAGTGTGTGTGCTTATATATGTGCGTGCATGCGCACATATATGTTGCAAATTTTAGTAGTGTTTAATAGCATCAAGGGGGTAGTTTAACTGTTAAAAGCAAATTAGAGAAAGATTTTAGAAGTCACACATAAAACCATACAGCAGCTCAATAACTATGTGTACTTGCTTGCCTATGTGGGCAGTGATGAAGACAGGGATCTTGTCCGTCAGCTCCTTCTGTACCCATGAACATCTTTTTATACTGAATGAGCTGAGAATGTAAAGAGAAGATTTTTAACAGGCACACCCTGGGAGAAGAAGCTAGCGTCATTCCCTGTTCCTGCCTAAGCAGCTGCACTCTTGCCCTGGAGAGTGCTGGGTGATTTTCTTCACACTAAAAAAAGCTAGCCCTTCTGCTAGAAGTGGTGGAGTATGCCTGCAAGTCCATCCTAAGAGGCAGAGACAGAAAGGATCATCGCAAGTTTAAGGTCAGCCTGGGCTGCATAGTGAGAGGAGACCTCTTCTCATAAACACACACGCACGCACACACACCAAGAGGTTGGAGACAGACAGACAGAGAGACGGAGCCTTCTGAGAGGTACCTCCAACCAGAGCCTATGGCCTAAGGCAGGCAGCAAGCTGTGCGCATACATCGTCGTCATCTACTGTCAGTTGATGCTCCCTGCCCCCACTGTTAATCTCTGCTAGTGCCATGTAGCCAAAGCAACCCTATCTATGCTCGCCCTTTTCTCCGCTGGGGCTGTTCTCTTTGCCTTTCCTTCCATCCTTACACCTCGCCTCAGAATCAGGTCCGTTTCTCAGATTCTGCAGGGAGGGTGCTAGGGAGTTGATGGGGTGGGAATGAGTGATCTGTCTCACACTGAGACTTGTTCTAGAATTGGTTCTGCTTCCCATCCCATCCCAGCAACCTCTCCCAGTCTGGAAAATAGCAGTATCTGCATGTGCTTATCATCCATTGATTCGGCAGTTCTCTGGTTAATCTGGTAATGCTCTTCTGAGGCTCTTGCTGGGACCTTCCCCGTTTACAGCCCTGCCTGCCCACCCTCTATTATTTACTCCTCTCGGTGCACCAGCGTGGCTTGGCTGCCTGGAAGCCACTATCTGTCAAGCTGCCCTCTTCCCCCTGGTGGGTAATAAGAACTCAACTTTTATTTGGAGCAAAAGTTCCCCAGGGGTCACATGGCCCCATAACGAAAGATTATGATTTCTTATTGGTTTAATAGCATCTATTTTGTAATTCTGGATGTACTCCGTTTTAATTGGATTTGTTAAAGGAACAAAAGGGAATAGGTGCCTTACAATTAAAATAAAATGTTAAGATTATTAGTTTAACAGACTAGAAAGGCCTTGTTCATCAACCACAAGTTCCAAACACACAAACCAGCCTGAACACAAGCGGAGGACAAAGGACCCGTGTTGGACAGGGCTTTCAGTCCCTGATGAGTGAGCTTCGGCGCCATTTCAGCCCAGTGCTTGATGCTCCACAGGCAGAAGTCCTTCCTTCTTTCTTTCACAGCCACTGTTCCCTGGTGGACCAGACAACTGGGGGTTCAGAGAAGCAGTATGGCAGAGTGGGTGGGTGCACAGAGCTGTTAGGCCAGGGGCTGACCACCTGGTCCCCACTCACCATCCAAGGGAGGCTGGAAGACTTGAGCCCCATGCGCCTCGGCTTCCACTGCTGGTAATAGAGAACACAGAAGCTCATCCCAATGGTGGGCTGAGATGCAGGGGAAGAGCATGGCAGCCTTGTGAGGAGTGGGCAGAAGAGCCTGGTCACTAGGTAAAAACTGCCAACGATAGAGCTATGACTCCAGGGTCTGTGCCAGGTAGAACTCTCCATAAATAAACTGCAGCCTCCGGACAGCCTCATGTATCATACTCGTTCTCAACCTTCCCAACACTGAGACCCTTTACTACAGTTCCCTGTGTTGTGGTGACGCCCCTCCAACCATAAAATTATTTCATCTCCATTTCGTAACTGTAATTTTTGTTGCCGTTATGAACGGGAATGTCAATCTCTTAGATGCAGGATGTATGAAATGCAACGCCTGGGAAAGGGTTGGCTGAACCTCCAAGGGGTTGCGACACACAGGCTGAGAACCGCCTCCTAGGCTTTATTTCATCCTGGAAGACAAGGGACACACGGGCCCTTCAGGTACACAGGGCCTCAGCGTCGTGTGGGGAAGTGCGCACAATACGTGCATTTCTGTATGCATTACCCGACACCTACTGGCCCTGGTACAACTAGCTTGACTCGTTCTGTTCTATCTACGTTAAAATGACTTCTGAATGTGGCGGCCAGCCTTGGGTATGTCACTCAAGGTCAGGAATACTTTTAGTTTAAAAAAGTTACAGATTTTTAAATTTGTGTGTGTGTGTTGTGCGTGCACCAGACACAGACGTAGGCATAGATGCACACACACACACACACACACACACACACACACACACACACACACACTCACTCCATATCCTGGTGGAGACCGAGGTGGATGTAAAGTGTTCCTGATCAGCTAGCCACCTCTCCAGCCTTTGGTGGCATGTGTAGGGACAACAGTGACTGTGCTGGCTGGTAGCATCATAGTTGGAACTGTTTTAATTGAGTTAAACCTAGAAGAGAAGGAGAAGCATCCAAGAGGGAGAAATGGTCTAGGGTGGATGCAGGAGGTTGGGATAGAACAAAGAAATGATGCTGCGAACGGAAGATATGCACCCAGGTGTTGGGAATGCAGGGAGCTGTTTCTAAGACTCTTTAGGAAACAAAGATGAAACTCTCTGCATATAAAATAGAAGCAGTTAATATGTTGAATAAAAGATGATTGAATAATTATTGAATAGTCACAGAATTAATGAAATATACAACAAAACAAAACCCTTTTTTCTAAAAGTGCAAAAAGGTAAGCTGTTTGTGCTACGTTAACAAGGAAGTATTAGATGTCCACAGGAGTCCCGTGTATGCATGCACAGATGCAGCAACAGTAAGAGCATGCAAGCAGCAACAAAAGCACCCTCTGGAGATGACAGT
Source organism: Psammomys obesus (assembly GCF_907164565.1). NCBI lineage: Eukaryota > Metazoa > Chordata > Mammalia > Rodentia > Muridae > Psammomys > Psammomys obesus. The sequence goes on along the minus strand of NW_026591918.1, from coordinate 10,496,661 downwards.
GTTGCAGTTTGCAGGCTCTCTGCAGTGTAATTGCACACCGATTCATTATGCACACACACATTCAATTGCACGCACATTCACAGACACTCACACAAATGATACTTTTTATGTTGCACAAATCCTGGTGACTTTTGCTACTGTTTACAGTGTGTGTGCTCGTGTGTGTGTGTGTGTGTGTGTGTGTGTGTGTGTGTGTGTGTGTGGTGTTTAAGAGCAAGACTCTAAGATGTTAAACATATGAGAGGTAGACATGACTGTTACCAAGAAGGAGATGAACTATTACTACTGTGTTTAAGACAAATTTTCCGATCTCTCAGATTAGCCATGTTGGAGGCATCTGGTCTGTGCCTTTCCCGGTGTGTATGAAAGGACTATAGAGTAGGTAGCACCGACTGTCTTTGCCAGCCTGTTATGCGAGATATAACATGTCTGGGCTCAGTTTACTTATCTGCAAAATAGATTAGTACATTGGAATTTGTTAAAAAGAATAAATGAGGTGATTAATATATACTAAGGGAGTGACGGGGAGAGTGGCCAGCACCTGTGGACTGAGGTTAACCTGGCAGCACCACACACCATTTTCTCCCTCCCACCACCAGTGCTGGGCACTGCCCACTGGTCTCTTCTGTCAAATGTAGGCCTGGGAAAGAAACATTCTGTGCAGACTCCTCAGCAGTGCAGCCTTTAAACACACACTGTTAACAGCAACAACAATAAAAGAATGTAAAAGCAGCTTGCGGATGTAGTCACCTGCGGCGGCTAAGCTCCAGAGTTTCTCTATGGTTTGAGCTAATTATCCACTCATTCATTCATTGGTTCATCCATCCATCCATTCATCAGTTTTCACTGGGGTTGTACTCTAGGTCAGGTGACAGGCAGTGACTGACTAGGGCAAACAGTGTTGTGGTTTTCATGGGAACACTTGCTGAGCAAGCAAATCAAGACAGCAGGGGCCGTTTCCTGTGGGGTGAAGGCTCTGCCTTTACAGAGCGCTGAAGTCAGGGAGCAGCTCCTGGTGTGTGGGCGTGGCTAACTGCAGAGGTGGGAGGCGCTAGATGTCACCTGAGAAGACTGGAGGGAAAACAGTTCAGCAAGGGATGGGGAACTGTCTCAAAGACAGATGTCCTGAGAGTGGGGAGAAACTTGGGGTGTTTGAGATGTGAGACCATCTGGAACAGAGAGAATGAAGAGAGGGGAAAACAGGATGTGGGCAGGACCTGACGCATGGAGGCAAAATGTCTAGGATTATGGCCCTGTCTACCCACTTCCTGCTAGCAAGTGACTTTGGCAGTGAGGGACTGCCTTTTCTTGACTCAATTTCTTCGGGTGTATCAAACTAATAGCAGGGTCTCAGGTTTGTACTAAAGGCATATGGTATGAAAGATGCTTCGGGAGAGGCGGCCACCTGGTCATGGGGCAGGTCTGTGTGTGTCTGGCTAGGAATAGCTGCCTGCTAGGGAGACAAGGAAAGGGGGAAAGGGAGGCAGATAGAAACAGAGCAGGGCACCTCCCCTGTCGGGGCTGCCTTGCCTAGCAACAGTGGAAGAGGATGCACTCAGTCCTGATATAACTTGATGCTGGAGTGGGTTGGTGAGAAGTAGGGAGTTCCCCTTCTCTGAGTGGGAAGAAGGGGAAGAAGGAAGGAGGGTGAGGCTGGGAAGAAAGGAGAAGGCTGTGATTGGGATGTAAAGTAAACAAACGAACAGAGCAGGGTGGCAGGAGAGAAAGCTAGTGTGTTCCCAAAAGTAGGTTTGCTATCTGTCATATGAGTAGTTGATGGAGCCTCCTAGACTGTAAGCCAGACAGAGAAAACTACAAACCAGGCTGGAAAGTTCAGTGGCCTTGGCATTTACTATTCATTTCCCCTCCTTTCAGTGCGGTATAGCTTATGTCTCAGTGCTTTGCAAGACATCTCAGTTAACCCATGTACCTAACTTCCCAGAACAAACTCAGGGCCTTGACAGCCTCTATCAGGTCACACACTACTGATTTAGAGCCAGCATCTCTTGTTTCCATGGCTGTGAATGTAGCTGCCATTTTGTTTTCCCATGGAAGTTTGACTTTACAGTGTCCTGCAATGCATTTGGCTTTCTGGGCCAAGAAGCAAACTCCTGATTCATCACTTTCTCCAGGAACTGGAGGGAGTTGAGCTATGTCCTGTGAGAATGTTTGTCCTGTTCAGGCCATCTCCCAGCCTCACGGCTCAACCAGACTAAAAGGAGGCAGGTGTGGGCCACAGACCCTGCTATGGTATTAAGATGAGCCTGATCATCTGAGACTGGTAGAGAGCTGGGAAATGACAGCTGGGGGTGGATCAAATCAGTGACAAGGTGAGGTGGCTGCTGAAGTAGGTCACCTGTCAGGATGAGGGGTGGTTTCAGTTACATACCTTGGGTTTTGTAAGCGCAAGCACAAGGAACCTGGAAAGATCACCTGGCTTTCTCTTTCCTCCTACTCCCAACAACAGAATGGGGCAGTGTAAGAAGACTCCTCCTCCCAGCCCCAGGGGACCCTGTGGAGACCCACAAAGAAGCAAGTGACACTTAGCACCAGCACTGAAAAACTGCAGGGAGAGAAGCTTGGCAGCTCCACAGCAGACAGTGGAGATAAGGGCTTATCTCAGCCCTTCCTTTCCTTCTGCTCTGGAGGCTGACACACAAACCCAGAGGACAATGTGTCATTCTAGTCTGGAGGCCAGTCACTGCTCCCTCCCTCCCCACGTGTGACTTTGTATGACTCTCTTGGCCTTTCTGAGAGCCAGCTTTAAGTCATGACCCCCATGTACTCACTGGTCAAATATCTCCCTTGCCAAGCTTGCTCAGGAACCTGAAGACCAGCCTGTGTCCCCAGCCAGCTGTCCTGACCAGGGCTCAGGGTGTGTAGATTCCTCTTCTAAATAATACATTAGCTGGTGTCTGGGCTTTGTAAATGAGGCAGCCAGGAGAGCAGGCCTTTTGTGAGCTACTTCCTCAGAGGAGAGGGAGAAGCAAGTTTGAAGCAGAACAATAGGCAGCCACCCGGGAGCAAAACCTTACCTGCACTTGGTTCTGAAGCTCCTGCTCTGTGAAACTTTGTCACCAGGCAACCAGCGTCTTGGGACATGGAGTTAATTAGCATAATCTTGCCACCAGCCTACAAAGCGAAAAGGTCACAAGGCTGAAAGTCTCCAGGATACTGGTCTCCCGGGAAGTGGAAATCTAATCTGTGATCCAAACCTGTGACCCCCTACAGCTGGGTGTCCTCTCTGCTTCAAGCAGCAGGGTGGGAAAGAGGGTGAGAGTTTCCAACCAAGAACCTTTCCAAGGCAACCACCCCGTAGACACCGAAAAGTCCGTGTAGCACTCTTGAAGGGACCTCCTCTTTAGTAGCATTCAGCTCCAGGACTGATCATTTCTTGTTTCTCATGTGTTTGTTGGGATTTCCTGTTCTTCGTTTGTGGGGAGGGCTGTCTTTGATGTGTTTATTTACTTTAATCTATTTAGTATTTCTTGCAGTTTTGTTTTCCTTTTCACCTTACCGGATCACAGCAGTCACGGTGCTCATGAGCTCACATAAGTCTGCAGTCATTGACTGTTGTTAGTGACTGTTGCTGTGCTGTCTCTGGGATCTGTGTCTTAACTAAGGCCCCGGTCAAGCATGGCCTTTCTTGCTGGTGCCAGGGGGACATCATTGGGGAAATAATGCTGCAGTGTCTGTGTGCATTTCCTTCAGCTCAGTGATTCTCAACCTTCCCAAGGCTCAGACCTTCTAACACAGTTCCTCACGTTGCCGTGACCCACAACCATAAAATTATTTCATTGCTACTTCGTAACTACAATTTTGTTACTGTGAATTGCAATGTAAATACCTATGTTTTCTGATGATCTTAGACAACCCTTGTGAAAAGGTCATTGGACGACCAAAAAAGTCATGGCCCACTGGTTGAGAACCACCACTTTATATTAAGTTCCAGGACTTAAGAAAACTAGCCAAACAAGTTTTTATTCTGCAAATAAAAAACTTTGGGAGAGCACAGAGTGTCTTATGGAAGAAGAGGGTAGGAGGATAGAAGGACATGGAGGGGACAGGGGCCCTGCAAGGACTCCAAAAAAACAAAATCTGAGCCCAGGGGATCCTTCAGAGACTGATGCACCAATCAAGGACCACACAAAGAAAGACTTAGACACCCTGCTCAGATGTAGCCGATTGGCAGCTCAGTCTCCATGAGGGTCCCTGAATAAGGGGAGCAGGGGCTGCCTCTGTCATGAACTTGATTGCCTGCTCTTTGATCACTTGCCCCTGGTGATGCGACCTTGCCAGGCCACAGAGGAAGAGGATCCAGGCAGTCCTGAGGAGACTTGATATGCTATGGGCAGATGGCAGAGGAGGAAAACTCCCTCTTTCAGTGGACTAGGGGAAGAGGATGGGGAGAAGAGTAAGGGAGGGTGGGACTGGGATGAGCTGAGAGAGTGGGCTTCAATCAGGATATATAATGAATAAATTGTGAAAAATTAAAAAAGAAGATGCTGTAGAAGTGACATGTGTAGAAATAGAAACATTGTAAATTTCTCTAACTGAACATATATTAGAAAAGAAATAGAATGGCTATCAATTAAGTAACTATTTTAAATCCATAATTAATCTGAGCAATAAAAATTTTGGAAAGTATAGAAAAGCAAAATGAATTAATTTTAATTTTAAAATATAAAGAAAATTCACTATTAAATAAAGATCTTGATGGAATGATACCACTACTATTTTATGTTTCAGTCTAAAGACAAAATGCATTGCTACATTTGTAAAATAAATGATTTAATTGAATTAACAAATATAAGTAGAAAAATTTTAAATATTCAAAAATTTACTACAGGGTATATTTATAATTGGAATATATGTATATATATGTGTGTGTGTGTAATTTAAGTGAGAAAAAATTAAAAAGTCATAAAATTAAGTCAAAACATAAAATCAGTACTTTTCAGAATAAGAAATATGCAAGAAGAAAATATCTTCAAAGTACAGATACATAAAGTCTTAAGGAAAGGAAAGCCAGGTGGAACCCTGGCATCTGGGTGTAGTCAAAGATGCAGTGAAATAAGTACCTGCTATCCTCAGACGAGGAGGAAAAAGGCCTTAGTGAAAATCAGACAAAAATGAGATTTCCACACAATCTTCACCAGTCATCTTCCACGTAATCTAGACAGTCATCAGATTCTATTATTAGGTCTAGAACTGTATGCCAGGTGTTCAGGCTAGGGAGGGGCCCAAGAAAGCCGTGAGAGAAAGATCAACAGTCTACTAATCCAAGGAACAGTCTCTAGTTTGGAAGACTATACCTGTGTTTTTGTGGATATCTTTTTCTTTTTCTTTCTTCTCTATTACTTTTTTAAGGCAGGGTCTAACTCTGTAGCCCAGAATAGCCTGAAACTGTGATGTTCCTGCGTCTGCCTCCCCTGTAGGAGGTTTACATGTGTGAGCCACTCTGCCTAGCTCGCCTCATTGATTTCTGTTGATCTGTTACCTGATTCTGAAAGCTGGGGCTCAGGTTAACCTGTTAGCTTCTGAGGCTCAAACAAGGCAACGTGAAGAGTAGGTTTCCAATGCCAGCCTCTTGGTGGGTGACTACTCTTGTCAGACACTGTCCCAGCATCGCTTAGCATGTTCTTTCCTTATCTAGAGGACCTTATGGGGCCCAGAGTTGTGCAAGACACAGGCTTCCTTGTCCTGAGACATGCAACAAACCCGCCAGCAGAAATAGGGTTCCAGTTTGCTAACTTAGCAAAATTTCTTCATTGTGAATTTGTGCTTTTTTGAAATGATTTATGACTTGAGAATCAGACCTCTCAGGTACCTATTGACCAGGTCTATCATGTCTTTACCAATTTCGTAAGAGACAAAATTGTATGAGAGAAGTTGGAGAGTTGGGGGCAGGACGTGGAGATATTTCTTCTCTGACTCAGAAGCCAATGTTAAACTTGGGTCCCTTGTTGAATGTCTGCCAAGTTGGAGCTAGACCCAGCCTCCTAGTCCCTGAGGCAGGGGCTAGGAAAGAGACCCCAGATTCCCTCCTGGGTGGAGAGGATACAGATTCCAGGTACCCAGGAGAAATCTCTTGGTCTGGGGACTAACCCAACATCTCCAAAAGCCCAAATCTAGGTATCTCTGGGATAGATGTGGGTTCCTGGAACACAGCTGGGATTCTGCCCACTACCACCCCTCCAGAAGACTGGTTTCCAAGTGGTGTTGGGATGTTGGTCTTGTGGTGCTATCTCAAGCATGCAGAGTCAAAGCAATACTGTAAAACAACCCTAGAACATTTGATTGACCCACATACTTGGGGTCTGGAAGACCCCAACATTCCCCTAACGTGGAATGATCACAAATGGAAAAGCCTTGGTGAGAATTCCCTCTGAATAAAGAAGGGAGGAGAAGCTTAAGGGGATCCAGCATGTAGTTCTTAAGAAATTGTCTTCTCATCTTTCAAAGTCATGTAGAAGAGAGTGAATAATAATGTCTAAGGACGGAGAAGAAATGAATTGTATGTCTTCCACGGGTGCCAAGCTGGCCACCTTCAGGCTAGACATGGTCACATTCCCTCATCTTCAACAGCTTCATTTGAGTCCTTTTGTTCTTCTAAACCCAGCTCCAAGTTGTCCAAAGGCCCAGACTCATGCCTCATAGACTCTTTGTAAACTATGACAGAGGTGATTATAAATTATTCAAAAATCATCCAGAAAGTTATGGGCAGAAATGATACCTTCATCAGAAAGCAGCTCTCCACTATTGCCACCACACTTTTCTTCCTTCTGGAGTAGATAGTCGACCTGCTGTGCTTGACCAATGCCAGGATCCATTTGCATATCACCTCTGAGGAAGCCCGCGCCCCACACCTGCTCCAGCCTTCTTCACACAGTAACACTTGCTCTCCACACTCATATACAAGTGTGGCTAGTGTGTTCTAAGCGTGAACTAAGAAAGGCTCAGGCAGTCCTGGTGTCCCTGCTGTGTCCCTTAGTCAAACGGTGTCAATCAAGGTGAGTCCAGGTTTTCTCAACTCCAAACCCACAGGTTTTTCTACCACTGCCTCTCCCAAAACTCAGGAAGACTTTAGAAAGTCAAGAAAAGCCTCTGACATCTTATTCAATCTCAAACACATTTTATTATGATGGAAAATGCACCTTATCGGTTAAAGAAATGATTTTTTTTTATTAATCACCAGGTACGTATAACAGTCCCATGGACTATTTCAAGACATAAGACTTACTTTACAAAGATATGATCGAGAAATAGTAACACATCAAAAATAGGACTCACTTCTCATTGGATGTCTTATCAGTATTGGTAACGGTGTTCGTCTCTGCTGGTGGCAGAAATGATAGATCTTCCTTGAAGCTCATAGCCAATGTTCTTGGAAGTGGAAGAGGAAAGGGTTTTCTCTCCCCAGCGCCATTATGCCAAAGAGAAACCTCACAGATGGCCACAGGCAGAGTTCTAGAATGCTTTTGGAAAGGAACAGTAGCAGAGTCACTTTAATTTCCTGAACTCTGAAAAGCCACATCCCGCCCCAAATTCTCACTCATCTTTCACATTCTAAGATAAGTAAACTTAGACAGCTTCAGCTTCCAGGCTCACATGCTCAGAGCACTGGAAGGCTTAGAACGTCCAGGATTTTTCCTGACGGTTCCAAGCAGCAGCTGCCACTACTCAGGCTGTTAGCTATCCATGATGACTCTGGCAATCCTCAAGGGTTGGAGGTTTTTTTAAACTTTGTAAAACCAGGTCCTTCCTGCCTGAGGAACTCCAGCAGCCAGGCCCCTCCCCCAGACCTCTCTGTCATCTCTGGCCGCTGTAACTATTACAAAGGTCATTTCCAGCTCCTCAATAGGACTCTTCCCAGATTATGCTAATTTAGGTGAAAAGTCTGATCAAAAAAGCCATCAATCCCCGAGCTTCTCACAGAAATTTACCAATCCCAGAGCTTGAAAACCCACCAATGTCTGAACAAGAAAACTCAGCAATCTATGAGCCTTCCAAGCTCAGGACTTGAAATTCTCACCCTGGAAATCTCTGACATAGAAAACTCCACCCCTTAAGAAATCCTATACAAAGGTTGCGTCTGCTCAGTTCCCTGCTGCCTTCTCCTAGGAACAGGGGCAGCAACCCTGGATTTGTCCCTCCACACCGTGGATTCTCCTAACAAATCTCTTTTATGAGATTTGCTGCCTGTTGTGACTCTCTCATCAGAAGAAGCCAAGAAGCAATGAAAAGAGGCAAATAAGTGGAGCAAGGCTGAGGCTCCTGAGTGTCTCAGCTCAGCTGGGGCTAGCCTCCTCTGGAAGCTGCAATGCCTCTGCTGAGGAGGCTTCCTCTCAGAGATGTGTGGTTCCTGGGACTCCCAGGACACTTTTCCATGCAAGCAGGAAGGCCAACACTGGCTCTGCCAGTGTTTTTATAACCATCAGGACAGCCTGTCCCCCAGGACTATAGTGAGGACAGGACCAGAAATAGAACATGACACCCAAAAGAGAGTTGTTCCCTTGTAGAAAATCTATCAAGAAAACAAAACAACAGCAACAAAACAATGTGGAGGGTTGGATACTGATGGCAGATGAGGACCTAATGGGAGAACGAGCTGCTGCCTCTGCCAGGGCACTTGTTGGTATCCAGGCCTGTTCCAGCTGAGGTATGGAGGATTCTAGAAGGCTTAGCATGGTGGGTGGCATGTGTGAAGGGTGGAATTCATGAACAGTTGATGAGAGAATGGGCAGGCAGAGGAGATGTGATATGGTTTGGCTTGATGGAGCAGAGATTTGAGGGTGGAATGGAACCCTCAAGGAGATTTCAGGGAGGAAAACAGGTGACAAAAGACAGCACTGAAGCTGAAGAGTTGAGCTCTACAGATCTTTGCTCAATGGCAGGAGACAGGGCTCCTTCCCCACACCCTTTCCAATGTTGTGTTTTGGCGCACTTTTCAATGCATTCTTCCAGTTAGACCAACCATTGCTATCTCCTTGCTTTGCTTCATATGCCTTAACTGCATGAGTGTAAGATGGTGCGGTCTCTTAAGAGAATTATTTGACCATGAGATCATTTCAAAACTGAAAATGTTCCTTACTCTAACCTAGTGGTGCCACAGATAGAAACACACCCACATGGCACAGTCTTAAGGCTGTGACACAAACTGGGGGCAACGTGAGCTGGCCTCTGGGAGCCTGTTGAAGAAATGAGTGGGGGGACCTGTGCATGTGACCTGAGTACATGTAAGATAATTAAAAGCAAAGTAACACAAGCATATGGACGTATGTATGAGAAAACGTTTTCTGCACCGACACACCTAGAAACTTTAATTAAGCTTATTGAGTTCAAGCACTCATTTATAGACCTATGCTGTATAGTTCCCCTCATGGTGTTTGCATTTTTTTCTGAATTGCGTATTTATATCTGGTGTCCAAAGAGACATATGAGGCAAAGGAGGCTAAGTAAGATGGAGCAATGAGAATCCAGGAGGGGGTATGAAGGAGGTCCATGACCCCATTCTGCACGGTCTGGGGACATCTCCACAGGTCACACTTAGGACAACAGTATGTTATTGAAATGTGTTTAATGGTGGTGGCTGTGAAGAACTAACCTTCATCCGGCAGGGTCTCAGGAAAGAAGAGCATAGGCAGTGACTGTCTGTGCTGGCCTCTGAAAGCTGTTACATGTTTGTGGAAGTCTTGGGATTTCCAGAATGCCCTGTCCCCTCACATCCTCTAGAAGCCCTATCTCCTGTATTTATGTTCATGTCTTGGGATAGTTGGTCACACTATGTTTTTTCTGCATTAACAGGAGACACCAAGGCTTTGACAGGACCATGCTGCAGAAGTGGCAGGTACAGTTGTTTGCTGCTGGTGTTGGGGTGCCAGGCAGGATGTAAGGAAGTTAGACCCAGCAGAAGGAAGTGTGGCACATCCTCAAGAAGGAAGTCTAGGTTTTATAATTTGCTCTGACAAGATCTTAAGGGTGGAAGATTTGTCTTTGAGCACTGGCATAGGAAATGGAGGATGAGTGGAGCCTCTTTGTGTACTCATCCTCCAGTCCCTGAGGGTGTGCACACAGAGAGCCCCGAGAGAATTAAACAAATACACACCGACAGGGAAAAAGCCTTTCCCAGAGCATCAGAGGGAGGGTGGTGAGGGCTCCTTTCTCAGTGACTACTCTCTTTCAGCTCATTTTTCTAACAGTGAAAGGGTCAGCAAGGAGCTCACTCCCAACATCTGTGCTAACATACAATCAGCATTTGAGTGTCACTCTTGAGGGTTAAGATCAAAGAAAGCTGTGCCCTTCACTTTGGATTGCTGCTCTACTTCTTCTTTGGCCAACATAGCTTCCAAGATATGCTTCCTCCTTGGTGGCGGTAGCATTGGTGATGGCTCCTGCACAAAATGTGGACAAATAGCTTAGGTGCCACCTGCTTGTTCTTGTCCTGCAGTCTAGTTACCCTGGAGGACTGAGGGTTAGGTCTTCATAGACTCAGAAGGGTATCAGGTGTATTTAGCTTGTCTCTTTGTGTCTCTTCTGGCAGAAAAGGGAGATCAGCAATTTCGAATACCTCATGTACCTCAATACCCTGGCTGGAAGGACCTACAATGACTACATGCAGTATCCTGTGTTTCCCTGGGTCCTTGCTGACTACACCTCAGAGGTAAGGTGTTCCCCAGGACATGCCACAGGGTTTCTAAGGATCTGTCCCTAGCATGAGACACAGATCCTTGCTGTGAGGTTCAGCTCCCTGGGCCTAAAGCTGCTTGGTTCTCCCAAAGACATGGCAGTCTTTACCTGGTTCCTACCCCAGATCTACCAGTGGACGGATCAGTACACCTGTGGTTATGTCAGTCAACATGTGGCTGACAGGAGCCTCTGAGGGTTCCCTGTCACCCTGAAGGAAACTGTTGCCCATCTGCTGAAATGCTGCTGAGGTTCAGCTGGGTCATGGAGTAGGTCTGGACCCTGATGCTATGGTTATCAGGGGATTGTTGAGCAGGGTGTAAGCACAAGTTCATGAGTTCATGGGTCAGAACGTGTAAGCCAAGGCCTTACAAATATGAGCCTTCAAAATCGAAGGATCAACACACGCTTGCAAAGTGGCGGTTACTATATAAACGTTCCTGTTTAACACACACCTTGTATTTAAAATTGTGGTTACTTTCTTGTATAAAAATTGGGAGATTTGGAGGGGGGAGCGTGGAGATAGCTCAGTGGATTAGAGCACTTTCTGCATAAGCTTGAGTGTCTGAGTTTGGATCCTTAGTACCCAGTTACAAAACAGCATGGCAATATATCCTATAATTGTAGTATTAGGGGCAGAGATGGGAATCCCAGGAACCTGTTAGCTAGCCAGCTTTGCCAAAGCAGTGAGCTTTTAGCCCATCGAAGACCCTACCTCTACCCTCCACCTGCACATACGATGGCACGGGCACCTGAACACTTGCATGCCTGTACCACATACATGCAACCATCCCAACTCCCCAACTCCTCACACACACGATGGGGAGAATTCTCCTGAACATCTGGGAATTGTGGGGAAATGAGAAGCTTTGGCAGCTATTATCCATCCTGACCTGACAGGAGCATCAGAAGCTGAGACGGTGTTGTTACAAGCTTCTCCATCCCCTGGAAACTCAGGAGGACTACATCCCTTTGGTCTTGGACTACTTTCTGCCAGCCTTTGAGGTGGTGACAGCACTGACCCCTGATCAAGAGGCTGTGACTCAGGGCTAGTGAAAAGAGAGCTTTATGAAGAAACAACCCCTCATAGTGATGCAAGCCCCACGGACAGTCAGTGTGCCTCTGCCACCCCCCAACACACTGAGCACATCTCTGAAGTGCTCCCAATCCCCACGAAGTGAATTCTCAAGGTCAGGAGCAGGACTAGCGTTATGTCTTAATTGTCCAAAAGATAGTGGACTCGGAAAAAAATGAGCATTTTCTTCTCACCCCCTGCCATCCCAAATAAATGATTTCTCAAAGCAGGCCCTTGAACTAGTGCAGTGAATTATTTAGTAAGAGTAGAGCAACGGTTAAAAGTCATATAGGCAATGGGAATTCTTTTGGAAGTCCCTTTTCAGTGCCTGGTGGTCATGTACTGATTTGGGTCAACTTGGAACAGGCCCAGCTTGAACTCAATCTTCCCTCCTCTTACTTCTCATCTCTCCCCTATTAAGTCTTTGTGGATCACTGGCTTCAGGGCCATAAAACTCCTGGTAGCCAGCTAATCACGACAGGGGTTCAGACCAAATGACAATAAACCAATAAAGGGAGCTATAAAACTAAAGAGCGTGGCTCTTGGGGCACCAAGGGTCTGGGGGAGTTAACTCAGCTGCACATCTGCCTTCTAGACATTGAACTTGACAAACCCCAAGACTTTCCGGGATCTTTCAAAGCCGATGGGAGCTCAAACCAAGGAAAGGAAGTTGAAATTTACCCAGAGGTTTAAAGATGTTGAAAAGATTGAAGGTGGGTACATACCTACTTGATGTTTTTTATTACTAATTAATCCCACTTGATATTTGACTGATGTGTGTGCGTGTGTGTGTGTGTGTGTGCATGTGTGTGCGTGCACACATTCCCATACCAATCCACAGAAGTGTGTGCAGTGCCGTTCTCAACTTCTTAAAAAAAAATAAGTAATGACCTAGTTGGTCACCCAGTCTACCAATGATTGTGCTTAAAGAATTCCCAAATCCAGCAGTCGGCATTGTGATTGGCATGAGAGTGCCGCCTGGAAGACCTAGTCAGCAGTACTAAAGCCCAGGTGTCACCTTTACAAATTAACTAAGGGAGCGATGGCTCACCCGTTAAGAGTACATCCTGCTCTTGCCAGTTTGGTTCCCAAACACCCCCCATAGCTATTTATAACTATCTGTAACTCCAGATCCATGGTATATAATGTCCTGGTCTCTGTGGACATTTATGTGGTTCACTTAAATGAAGGCAAAACACTCATAGGTATCTTAAAGAAATCTTAAAAAAAAAAAAATCTGTGGTAAGGCACACCCTGGGTGATTTTAATGGCCATCCTGGATGGAAACGAGTATGCTGAGAGGGGCCACTTCTTATCTAGCCGTAGGAAGATAGGAGGAGGTGAACTCTAGTGTTTCTGTATGACGTGGTCCTTTCCAAAGGGCATGGAAAGGAAGCTGAGTTTAAGCAGCTTAACCTTTAAGCTATACAGTCTACCTTTGACTTGCTTTAGAACTCAGGCCTCAAACTTTGCACATCACACTTGTTGCCATATTTGTATGCCATCTGATCTATTAGTGCCTTGATGTTTTTCTTTATGTCTACTTGCTTCCTGGAGTTTTAAAATACTATTCTCAAGCACAGGGAAGCCTGTCTGCTGCCTTCTCGGTGTGTGTGTGTGTGTGTGTGTGTGTGTGTGTGTGTGTGTGCGCGCGCGCGCGCACGCGTGCAGCAGCAGCTCTTAAACCTATCCTTTCGTTGTAGGAGACATGACTGTCCAGTGCCACTACTACACTCATTATTCCTCAGCCATCATTGTCGCCTCCTACTTGGTCCGGATCCCGCCCTTCACCCAGGCCTTCTGCTCCTTACAGGTGAGCTGCTGTCATTTCTTCTGAATGTTGGGGCATGCACACACACAAGCCCCAGGACTGGATAAGGAGGGCACCTCCTCTCGCAAAACTCACACCTTAACTTGATGTTGGTGCCTATTACTTGTAGCCAGGCTATTCTTTATCATCAGTACTTGCACATCCACCGGTTCACGTAAAAAAAAAAAAATAGCAGAAAATAAAAATTCCCTGGGAAAATGGGAAAAAGTAATACAATTAAGGTAGAGTGGAAAAGGAAGGAGAGTAGAAACTGTTGAGACTGAAAAGATCACGAGGAAAGAAAAGGGGCAATGAACATAAAAATGTATAGATCTGTGCAAAGTACAACTGAAAGGCTCCAGAGGACAAGTAGATTATTTGAAATAAGAAAGAAATCTAACCCAGGAAAAGAAACTGGTCATCTTATCCATCCATACACTACCAAATCATTGTCTTGTCAGCTGAGGGATGCCAGGTTTCACCAAAAAAAAAAAAAAAAAAAAAAAAAAAAAAAAAAGCAGAGACTTAACTAAGTTTGGGTTCTGGATAAATAGCGACTTCCACTCAAGCAAGAACAAACTGGAAAGTTCTCTGCTGCTTAGCCAAAATGTGTGTTGTTTGATCTGGCAGGCCTGGAGGAGCTGGAGACAAGCCAGTACTAGAGTACTGGATGTGCAGGATTTCTAAGTGAGAGTCCCTTGCGGCCAGCACTGGGACAATGCTGAGATGCTCGTTGTCTCTCTTCTCTATGAAATCCTTCACTGGAATCCTGAACTCAAGAAGCCCGTTCAGAGGCAGAGCTTGAAATGTGAAAATCTATCAGTTATCCCAGCCTGAACCAGCTAGCTGAGCTCACTGCAGAGTGAATGCACTACAGGGCTGAGTTCATGGCTTCTGTGATCACCACCTTACAATGGTGAGAAAGCCATGGGCCCCATGATCAGATGCACCCTGAGCACACATGACCTATCTCTAACAACTGAGCCCTATCTCAGAGAAGTTTCAGTGTCCCAGAAATTGTGAGTTTTGGTCACTCAGAAAACACTGACCCTGAGAGACGAAAGCTGCCCTCGGTTGGCACTAAAAGCTCTCCCAAAGGCAAGGTCGGGCATCTTCTCCAGGAAGGAGTGAACCCCCTCACATCTTTTGTTTCTTGGCACAGATTCCCCTTTCCTTGGCTATGTAGCTTGTCTAGACTTTGTTTAACCCCTTCTCTCTGGAAATTCACTCAAAAATAATAAGTGTGCTTCCCTTGGGTCTCTCTCAGGCAACAAGCATTTTAAGTAAGTTTGGTTTGGAGAATGAATGGTCCCAGAGCTGTATCCCATGCCAGGAATCTCATACAGATGTTGCTCATTAATCCACAAGAAATGATGATCACTGTTGCTGATGATAATGATGGATTTCGCTGCTGCTTCCCAGACAGAGAGCTGAAATAGTCAAATGTTCAGGATGCCTTCCCAGCTCCCCCTTGGCCCTCTCGCTAGATACATTAAAGTCGGGGGTCTCAGCTCTACTTGTTGTTAAGGGTCTTTCCGTAAGGGGAAAAGATGGAGTAGAATAGAGACAGGCCGTGCCATGAGATTTGCAACTCAGCCCTGCCACTTAACAGATAAATATCCCATATGTTATGTTACCTCTGGAAATGAGGGTTGGCTATGCACAGACCACTGGGTCATCCAAAGAGCAAATGAAAAAAGTTGGGGAAAGTTCTTAGTTCTGGTCATCAACCACAATTACTTCTCCTCTTCCCTCTGTGACAAACCGGATTGGATCTGAATAGATTTTAACTTTTTCAAGCAGGTCTCCTCTGGGCTAAACCATGTTAAGGCAGCCTGGACTACAATAAAGTACCTCAAAGCAGAATGAACCAGATTAAACACATCCTGGATTAAACACATCTAAGAATATTTGGATACTGCCTACTCCACCTCTAATCATTAATGTGAGCTTATTTTAGCCTGTTTCCTCCACTAATAACTAGTTCAAGCTGGTTTGGGATGGTCTAACCCAGGGAGAGATGATCAGAGCCGACTTTTTATGCGTCTAGGGGGCACCTGTATTGTTAGTGTGACTCCAATGGGAATCTCAAATGTGGCTTAAGTTTGTCTTTGGCTGACTGGCCATTCAAGTTGGAATCATCTGTGATCTCTGTGTAACTCCTCTGCCCCACACCAATCTGTCTTCCCTTCTGACTTCTCCAGTTGATCATCACTGGCCTAAAGAACCAGCCATCTTCTGCCTTTTCCTAGAACAAAACAGTAACTACAACCATTTTAGTTCTTCTTGAAAAAAAAAAAAAAAGAGTGCAAAGGCTGCATCTGTTGAGGGAGTCCTGGGTTCCACCAGATCTCCTAAGGAATGTTCTGGCATCTTTGTCTGAATTCATCTGCCTCCTAAGGGCAGGCCTGTTTCTTTGCCTGCCCTCCTCCATGGTGACAAGAATTGTCCCTCCTTGTTGTCTCGCCCACCTGAGGGTCTGACTTCTAAGCGAGATGTGGATGGGTTGTGGGGTGGGAGGATGGAGAGGTTCCAGGATACCCGCAGTGAGGCCTTGAGCATTTGCAGGAGACTGCAGCCAGTGTCTTCTGAGTGTTAGCATGCTCCCCATTCTGAGCCGAGCAGTCTCTGCCGTTCACCTGCCAATGTGAGTCGGTGTGTGAGTGAGGACGTGTGTGCTTCCAGCTGGGGCCTTAGGGCCCACGTCCTGGGTTCTGCCATCTGATGTTGAGTAGATTATTTCCTTTCTCTGGAATTTGCTTTTCTTATTCAGGAGATAAAGATGGGGGTGAGATGCACAGAAGTCGGTGGTAAGAAGTACTGGAGTGAAATGCCAGGCACCATTGCTACCACACACTGTGTGCTTGTGTGCCACAACTCGTGTGGCCTGCTGAGCTGCTAACAGGCTGGCATGACGCCCTCTGGGCACTATGGCTGGCCGAGCTTGGGCTGGGCCCAGTGGTGTGGACAGCACCAGGATTTTCACACACTTTCAGGACTTCAGTGTGCTGTGCCCTGGCTTTGTGTAAGGGGCTTTTTACACGCCCATGGTTAAATGCAACTGCATTTAGGCTGTTTTAAGAATTGATGCTCCTTTAATATTGATGTGTTTATCTTCCTGTCCAAACTTGTCAATAAAAGGATAGATTTTTATAGTCTATCAAATATGGAATAATTGCTCATTCACGGGATTCGTTCCAGGACCCCTCTCTAAAACTGAAATCAGAGGATGCTCGGCGACTTATATAAAATGCCATTGTATTCGCATAGAACTTATACATCCCCCCATACTTTAAACTATCTCTAGATTACTTGTAATTTCCACTCCAGTATAAATGTTTTGTAAGCAGTTGTAATACTGTATGGCTCAGGAAACTGTGAGAAGTTAAAGGTATTAGAAACTTGAGACAAATATCTATTAAAATATTTCCAGTCTATGGTTGCATGTTTGAATGTGGATCCCTCAGATATGGAGTAGGAGTACCAGCTGTACATGTGTGTGTTAACTGTGGTCTGAGCAGGTAGAATACATGCAAAATGTGACCAGACTTGTGTCAGTTGTATGCTTTGTTGTTCCTACACCTTTTTCTGGGAGGAATGAACTACTGTATTCAGGGCAATGATAAGCCAAGCATTCTATAGTTCTCCTGAGCTTTGCCTATAGGGATCTGGGATCTGAGAGCCTCCTGAAAGCTGAGTCACTGTGAGGCCACACCCCTGCCGTGAGACCTTAGCCTTGGCTTGTGTTTCTGTCCTAGCAAAAAGCACCATATATTCACAGGCCTGAGATGAGATCCAGGCTGGGTGGTACCCAGCATGGCAGCCTGTTCCCAGCAAGGACACAGTGTGGTGGCAGCTGCTGTGTTTAATAAGGAATGGAAATAAAGCACTGTGCTAATTAAGTCCCACCCCTGCGAAGTCAGCTGTTACCAGCAGTGTGGAAGGGCTTTTCAAACTACCTGAGGCGAGATGTCTGGGCTTGGTGCTAGGCAGATGCTAACTGCAGGGAACTGAGAACCCTGGAGTAGGCTCAGCCTGTGCTGTTCCCTACAAGCTTTCAGTAGGTATCAGGGTCACAGTAATAGGCGGAAGATAAAGAGCCTGTGTCAGCGGCCATACCTCTGTGGACCCTACCTGATGTCATTACAGCTCACAGCTGGGCTACTGCCTCTGAGCCAAGTACCTTGCCCTTGGTACCTAATACTTTTTGGATGGTTAGGACACGGCTCGACCAGAAAACCTCCAGTCACACTTTGAAGGTATTGCCAGGACATGGGGTCTTCTGGCCTGACAAGAATCCTTCAGGGTCTCTATGTGGTTTAATTTTGATGATGTGACTTTAGCTAGGAGTATTGGGAAGGCACGTGTGTCAGCATCTGACTGCCCCAGATAAGCTGGCCCTGACTTTTTCCTTGGTGGTTGTGTATCTGAGCTGCTGTTTCCCACCCTTTTCAGCCCCCTGACTGAGTGATGAGGATGAAAACTTGGCTGACTAGACTCCTTATCATTTGTTTGCTCACAGCAAAAAGTATGGTTGTCGGCACGCTTTAGGGGTTACTTGCTTAAGGGAAACTTCACGATGTGTTCAAAGGAGAGTGGAGGCTGCTCTGCGTCAGACCAATCCCTACTGAGACCAGGGCCGACTGGGGCCTGGGCTTCCCAAATGTCATCCATATATTTTGGAATAGGATGTTGAGATGGGCTGCTACCTGAGGCTCATGGGATACATACCCAGTTTTCTGTTACCTGCACACCGTTTCCTCTTTAGTTGGTGCTCTGAGCTATCCTGACAGTGCCCTGACAATGTGCCTCTTACTTCCTGTCCCCATCCTAAAGACCCTTAACCTTTGCTACTTTCCTCTGTCCCTGTCCCAGGCACTGCAAGATCCTGTCCCCCAACACTCTACCTTTTGTTTTCAATGATTTCCACTCCATTTCTTTTTATCCCTTCAGAGAACCTCTGGTTTTCTACCATATTTCCTAAGACTAGGATCATCCCCTAGTCCCCTGGAGTATACAGGATAAAAGATATAAGGCTAGGACTGGAGAGATGACTCAGCAGTTAAAAGCACAGGCTGCTCTTTTGGAGGAACTAGATTCGAGTCCCAGCACCCACCTGGTGCCTCACAACCTTTTGTAACTTCGGTTCCAGGGGGATCCATAGCTGTGCCCTTTTTTGGCCTTTGTGAGTACTGCATTTCATGGTGCACATACGTATACATGCAGACCAAAAAAAACTCATGCAGATAATTTAATTTTTAAACATTCTAAAAAAAAAAAAGAAAAAGGAAAGAGAGAGAGAGATTCAGAGCTCATGGATTTGGTACCGCTTTCTCTGCACATATTCACTTGGACATACACATTATTGATCTCACAGCCAAAATAATCACTGGAATTTCAGGAATGGAGGGGAGAAGGGACTAAAGAGATTTTTTTTTTAAATTGTTGTCATCCTACAAGTAAGCAGTAAGAAATTCTCACCTGAGTCAGCACAGTGTTCTCTACCATGGCACACTGCCCGATGGGCAGATAGTAGCTTAAATCGGCCGACACAAGCCAGCAAGCGCACGCTGCTGTGACATACTTCTACACTATTAAGAGAAGTGCCTACAGAGCTAATAGGCCATCAACGTGCTCATAGGACCAATTCAACTCCTTAGCTTGAGCGAACAGAACTGCATCAGTCCCTCCTGGAAGGGTTTCAGCACGAGAATATCTGGGGGCTGAGGAGATTGGCTGGACAGTGTTGAGGGGGCGCTGTTGTTGCAGGGGACCTGAGTTTGACTCCTAACACCCATGCTGGGCCATTCACAGCTGCTTGCAATTCCAGTTCCAGCAGAATCTGTTACCTCTGACCCCCGTTGGCATGAGCATGTGTGTGCGTAAACACACACACACATAATTAAAAAATAAACCTAAATAAATTAATACATTAAATTAAAAATAAAAATAAAGCTAATAAAAAAAGTGACGTCCATGTAGTCATATGTCCTTGAACACATGTAAGCCCTGAGTTTCTTTTGAGGATGTGCCCCAAATTAAATGTTTTTCCCCTGACCTCCTCTCCCTGCCCATGCTAAAGAAGGTTTTAGGAATGCCATGATTAAGGGCTTATCCAGGGACAGCGGCAAAGTAAGACACACACAAAAGGAGTGTGATCTTTAGTAAAGCTCATTATTTCTCAGGCCACGTCAGTTACAATCTACACACTTGCAAGAACCAACATTCCCCCTCTTTTAGCTCAGTGTCCAGAAACTGCCCTTGGCATGTCCTTGCCTCTCCAGCGCTTCACTCACAATTTTGATTTGTGTCTTTCACTATTGCTGGATATTTTTAACATTATAAATGAGCAAGATGCCTCGGATTGTCTTCTTATCCCTACCATAGCCAAAATACATTGCCGTTTTCTCTCCATGCACATGATGTCTTGTGTGTGGGCCTTTTTGTCTCTGAGTTCTGCGCCTCTGTTTGGCTCCAGTGCCTCCTAGCTTTGACTGGCACACAGGAAATCATCCACCACTGAGAAGCTGTGACATCATTGGCCTTCGTGCCCTGTTTGCACTGGCCACTTGGATACACCTCATTCACGACATGCAAGCACAGCTGCAGGATGGACACAGGGACATATCTCAGAGGGGGAGCTCCTGCCCATCACAGTTTTTCTCCCCATCTCCACACAGCATTTTGCTGTTGTTTATCCGTTTGGCAGCAGCCTTTCCTCCTGTGGTCACCCCGTAAGGCCAGACCACGCAGCTCCGTGCCTCTGTGTCTCGACTTTTCTTCTGTCACTCTGCCTCCTTTGCTAGGAATCAAGTTCTGGCTGGGACTGACTGCCAGAGACCACTGGAGTGCATGTCAGCCCACACACTCACAATACAACAAAGCAACTCCACTTTTTCTTCTAGGGAATTTGGTGGGGTTCCTTTTTGTATTGCAGAAGTGAGAAAACCCATTAATTTTGAAACAAATGTATGCAAATACATTTATTAATATAGGAAATAGGAAAATCAGTTATTGCTTCCTTTATAAATAATACAGGCTTAAGTTTTAAAGATATTACTTTTGCTAAAATGCATTAGACAGCTGTGAAAAAAATAACATTTTTCTTTGTGGTAATATCTTTAACCAGATTTGTAGCACTAACAATATTTCCTATGTATATATTATTTTTATTTAATACAGGTAATCTTTTTATTACCAAATCATATTGTTTCTCAAGAGATTACCATCAGCACTTATAAAAGCTGCAAAAGGAAAAATGGGACCAGGAAAAGACATCAATCTCTCACGATGTGAGGTTCAGGCTGCAGATTAAATACACAAAGCTCTTAATACATTTCAATGAGCGACTCTTTAGGTGCAGATTTATTTAGATTTCCCCCACTTCATTTCCATTTGATACTGGACGGAGACTTCTAATCTTAACACAGAGCAAAGTGACCTGGGAGGGGCCACATCTTCAAGCTGTGCATTATGGTTGAGACCTCATGGGGACCAGGGTATCTTAGTGTTCCTGTCCCAGGGCAGAAAATGACCTGTGGCTTACAATGGATCAACACCTTTGGCTCAGGAAATGAGCCACCCAGTCCTTGTCTGCTGGGTTACCCAGGGGTGACACAGCTTAGCTCTGTACCAGGTCCTCCTCTCCCAGAAATGCTGAGTTCTCTTCAGCCGTCAGCCCCAACACAGTAGGCCAATTTGTACCAGTTCCAGAGATTTCCTTAGGACCTGGCAGGGGCAAAGCATGCCTTTTGCGGTTGCACCCATGGGTCGGCCCCAGCCTGGCATTCACTGCTTTGATAGCCTTGGGAAAGTCAGTGCACCTTGAGCGTCAGTTTTCTGGTCTGCAGCATGGAACTGCCAGCTCATTCCTGACTTCAGACCGCGTTCCTCCGAGACTGAATGGCTAGAGGGCGACACACAAATGTGGCTGAACATGTCGCTTTTTCTCCCACAGGGTGGAAGCTTTGATGTGGCTGATAGAATGTTCCACAGTGTAAAGAGCACGTGGGAGTCCGCCTCCAAAGAGAACATGAGTGATGTCAGGGAGCTGACGCCTGAATTCTTCTACCTGCCTGAATTTTTAACCAACTGCAATGCAGTGGAGTTTGGTGAGTAGAGACATTGAGAAAACCTGATGAGCCTGGGGTCAGAGAGCTTGGGATTTCTCCTGTTGGCCTCCAGGGAAACACTCATTTCAGCAGTCTTTTTTGCTGTAAAACTCATGTGGCCTTTCATAGGTACAGTTCAGAGGAGGTGGAAATCCCTGTTGGGAGACGGAACATTGTTGCAAAAGTGGCTTCCGAGGAAGGAAGCTGGGTCCAGGCTTCCAGGAGAGCACCAAATACCTACCTTGGGCAAGCGCCTTTTCCCTGGGATCCCACGGTTCCATGTGTAGTAAGATGGCACCCTGCTACCTAGAACTCTTTCTGACTATGTAGGGTTGCCTACCCTTGGAGCTCCTAACCTTGTGACCCACCAGCCCCATTTCTGGAGTGTCTGACTGCTGATGGCACATCCTCCTCTACCTCACAGCCCAGGATGTATCAGGCCTTCTTTCTGCTTCAGAGAAGAGAAGGCACAGAGGTTTACAGGGGCCTGGTGGGAACCTCTGGAGACTGTGCCTGTACCAGCCTCTCCTGGAAATGGCTGTGAGGGTAAAGTGGAGCAATGTGCTGAGGGGATGTGTGGGGAAACACAGAGCTGGAGCCAGGTGTAGGCAAACTCTCTAGCCAGGTCAGTAGATGCCGTAGGTGCTGTGGAAAGCACCTGGAGGCTGATAACAACATCCTTCAGGCCCATCCTTCCTTGCCCTCCCCCCTTTCCTTCAAGCCAGGACATGTGGTTTCCAGCCCTGGGCATGAGGCCACAGTGCTGTGGAGCGCTTGAAGCCTCTCCAATCCTGGTTCAGCTAGTCAGCCTGATCAGGGTCCTTGGTGAACTTGGCAGTATTCAGGTTCTCCTATGCCTTGTGACAGGCACTGGGCAGAACTGGATAGACACAGAGGACAATTCCCAGAGGGCATTGTGAGGCTCAGGATGGGAGGTAGAGGACAGGTATGACGAGGCTGAGGTGGAATACCATGCAGAGCGTTCCTCTGCCTAGGAATTACAGCTGTGCTCTCCAAGGAAGCTGTGACAGGCTTAGATGGAGTAATGGCGGGATCAGAGACAATCAGCTATCACTGAAGACAAGTGACCATGTAGCACCTACTGTGTGTAGGCAGCTTGGGTAGATGTGGCTTGTCCCAAAGACAGGTTCTACGTGAGGAAGCAGTGTGTAGATCTAAGTTAAAAGCAAATAAAGAAGTGGAACACTGCCGGGTGCTGCAAAGTCCTGTGAGGAAAACAGTCAGGACCATAGTTTGAGAGTGAATTGGAGAGAATTGTTAGTCTCCTCCCCAGGAAGAGCTGGAGCTGAGCTGAGTGATGAGAAAAAGGGGCCCAGCACAGCCAGAAAGCTTGAGACTAGAGGGAGATGTTATTTTATATGTTCCACAAGTGCTCTAGAGGGTTCAAGCAAGGCCATAGCAGCACAGCTGAGCGCTGGTCGTGGCTGGTATCATTTTGTGGGTGTTGTATGCTTGCTCTTCTCACCTCATGCCAGCCCTGCGTGGCTGTGTCAGCATCTTCACTCTTACAAGTGGAGAAACTGAGTCCCATAGAGGTCAAGTAGCTTGTTCAATGTTGGCAGCCGGTGGTCAGGGGAGACTTGGGCTGGGATCCAAGCTCCTCCTCATGCTGTCTGTGGACTATCCATCTATAACCCCAATATAATAGGTTAAAGACTTAGATGATATGTGCCTAGCATAGACCTGGGTGATGTGTGCTTGGGTTATCATCAGTGCCTTCTATTGGTTCAGTCCCCAGGGGAAAGCCTTGTTAGCAATGGGGAAGATTCACCAATAGTGATAATAGTAAGACCATGACTTGGAGATCTACCTCTGGAGTTGCCTGGGAAGCCAGGAGGCCCTCCTGAAGGATGCCAACTGTGGGGCCCAGCAGAGGAGGGCTGGGGCTCTAAGATAGAAGAGGCAGGAAGCAGTGTGGTCTGGTGGGACCCAGCTCACATTCTAACCTGCAAGGAGCTGGCAGTTGCAGACGAAACGGTTTTGACGTCCTTTGCTCTGGAAGCCAGCATGGCCTCGCTTATGCCTACTGTTTCCCTTAACACTCAGGTTGCATGCAGGATGGAACAACTATGGGGGACGTGCAGCTCCCTCCCTGGGCTGATGGCGACCCAAGGAAATTTATCAGCTTGCACAGACAGGTGAGACACTCCAGTCAACCCTGATGTGTACCTACATATTCCCCCCCCCATGTCCACCAATTTTTCTGTCTCACTGGTGGAGACCACCTTGAGGCTTTGCTATCTGGAGAAGGCAGAGAACGGACAGGGCCAGGGATGCTTGTGTTCCCGGATGTTTGAAGAACACCAGTTTGCTCCACGACTGTACTAGGCTGCCATGAAGTGGGCCTGGTGTTTCTCTGGTGGCATGTCAGTGTCCTCAGCAGCGCACTGGCAGGGCCACTCCAAGGACCTGCAGTTGTCCTCTGGCCTCTATATGTATGTATGTATATGTATGTATACATATATGTATATGTATGTATACCTATGAGCAGATCACACCCCCTCACACACACAGCGGCTTAACTTTGGAGAGCTGATGTTTTTAAACATGAGTTAGTATTTCACATCCTTTGGGCTTTGATTTCAGGCACTGGAAAGCGACTTCGTCAGTGGCAGCCTCCACCACTGGATAGACCTCATTTTTGGGTACAAGCAGCAGGGACCAGCTGCTGTAGAGGCAGTGAACACTTTCCACCCCTACTTCTATGGCGACAGGCTAAACCTCAGCAGCGTTAGTGACCCCCTGATCAAGAGCACCATTCTCGGGTTCATCAGCAACTTTGGACAGGTGCCTAAGCAGGTAGGTATGGCATTCATCTTACTTTATCAAGAGTGTGGGGAGCATACGCTTGGGAAAGAGAACAAAGATGTTCTATCCCGTTAGGAGTGAAGGTGGTGGTGGGAAGGGAGAATCATCCCCAGCCTTCAGAACGAAGGCCCTACCCACTTACCTCCTGAAGAGGGAAAATGGCACATTAACCTGGGACAAGTGCAATGTTTTCTGTAGCATATATGATGCTATGGCATTATTTTTATTTACTCTTGTTATTCCTAATAAGTTGAAACATCAAGTACCTGAAAGTGCTCTCCTAGGGACCTCCTTAACAGAGGCAGCTTTTGCCCGGGCAGCTTGAGAGAGAGGAGAATTGGCAACCGGAGAGCTTGTTTCATGACGTGGAGCCCCAGGCCCTCCATCTCGAACATCTGAGGACCCTGTAGAACCTTAAGTTCTGTTGGAGGAGGGCCAGCCCTGATAGCGCCCAGAGTAAGGTTACAGCTGTGCTGCACATGACAGCGCATCCCTAAGGCGTCTGCCTCCTAATGACCCGTGTGGTGTCTTGATATATCTCCAGATCTTCACTAAACCTCACCCATCCAGGAACAACACAGGAAAACCACCAGCACCTGGAAAGGATACCTCCACCCCCACAGGCCTTCCAGGCCACTCACTGTCCTGCCTTCACAGTCTACCAGCACTGAGACCCTCTCAAGTCACAGTCAAAGGTTAGTGCCTGGGCTTGCATTGTCTCAGGGATTTTTCTTTAGGGGCTGGGTTACTCTAGGACAGTGGTTCTCAAACATCCTAATGTTGAGACCCTTAAATACAGTTCCTCATGTTGTGGTAACCCACAACCACGAAATTATTTTGTGGCTGCTTCATAACTGTAATTTTGCTGCAGTTATGACTTGGACTATAAATATCTGATACACAGGACAGATGATAGGAGACCCCTGTGAAAGGGTTGCTTGATCACCTCCACTCCGAGCAGGGGTGACCCTCATGTTGAGAACTGCTGCTCTAGGAATTCAAGGGTTCAGGCTAGGGAAGAAATGGTTTTGCAATAACTATGTCTCCAAACTCAATGGGCACTGGAGGGTGCTCTGGAGGTGTCTAGGACTTAGAAGACCCACAGGCCTGTCTGTCTGTCTCTCTCTCTCTCTGTGTCTCTCTCTCACCCACACATCCTTCTCTCTTGCATATACATACAAGGACACGTTCCACACACCCTCCCTACAAATACAGACGACAGCCTCTGCACCTTTCTTGTTCTCAAGCACCCAGATGCATGTATGCACAGAGACGATAGCTGAGGACACGTGCCTTGGTTGGGTGCCTGTGAATCCCAGCCCTACCGCTTCATAGCTGTGTGAATTGTAGAGCTCTGGAAGAGGTGGTGGCTTTCTCATAACAGCTTGCACAGGGAAAGAGAGGGGCATTGGCCACTGGGATGGAGGGAAGGTCCCATGAACACAGTCTCCTCCCACATCATGCATACCAGTGCTGATATGCACACCCAGGAAGCATACTCTGAGAGGGGAGCATTATCTGCTCTTTCAAAGAGGGTTCTCAGCAAGGAAGAGGTAGACTTCCCTGGGGGATCAGGCTCGGGATATCAGTTGGTCATCAGCAAGCTGAACTGAGCTAGATTCCAGAGGGGGCTGGGAATGGCTTCCTGAGTTGAGCTGGTGAAACTATGGTAGGAGCTAGACCACGAGCCTGGGGTTTCTCCAAGGTAGTGCAGGAAGGGTAGGTGGACAGGGTCACTAAGCTTTATGGCTTTGGATCATCCGTTCCAACAGACCGTGTGGGCTTCTTCTGGTTGTATAAGAGCCACTGAAACCCGTGGGTCCCAGTTAGGGGAGGAGCTGGAAAAGGTGTGCTTAGGCTACTCCTAAGTGAGATGCAGCGGAGCCTCAGTGAGTGGCTCCGGGCCAGGCCATGTGCTTGGTGAAACTCCTCCTTCTGTGGCGTCTTCTCAGTGGGCCCAGTGAAAGCGGGTGCTTATCCTCACTGCATACACCACAATACTCACTGGGAGCAGATATGTACCTTTTCTCTCTAGGATCAGAGTCCCCAAAAGGGGCCATCGGCCACATTGTCCCTACTGAGAAGACTATCCTGGCGGTGGAGAAGAACAAGATGCTGCTGCCTCCTCTCTGGAACAGGACTTTCAGCTGGGGCTTTGATGACTTCAGTTGCTGCTTGGGGAACTATGGCTCTGACAAGGTGAGGGCTCGTGGTGGTGGGCAAGAGCAGCAGGGCTTAGAGGGTTTGGCCCTCTCCTACATGGACTTCAGGCCTGCAGAGCACGCTGTCACCTTGGCAGCCAACTCTGGTCACAGAGCTACACGAGGCTCCAGATGTGCATGCATTCTGGGTAGGAGTTCCTGGGCTCCCCTGACCCCAGGTACTCAGCAAAGAATGGCTCAGGCTGAACAGCTTGCAATAAGAAAATATCTCTCTCTCTCTCTCTCTTTCTCTCTCTCTCTCTCTCTCTCTCTCAATCTCTCTCTCTCTGCTGGATGTTCCCACATACCTTTCCAGTTGTCTCTGCTTTTTTCACAGACACCATCACTCAGACCCCCTCGTACTCTGCCCTGTTGTATAACCCCATGTTTCTAGTCCTTCTCTTTATAACCTTGCTCTACCAGCTGCTGGAGCCAGCCATCAAAACTAAGCCCCAAATTTCTCTTTCCCGCCCTAACACTGTCTCAGGCTGAGCTGCACCCCACTCCCTCTCACCACACTCCAAGGGTTTTTGCCGGCTGGGGATGGGTCTGGGATGGTCTAGATTCAGTCACCTGAGCCTGGCTGTAGAGCCTAGAACATGGCCTCCATTCCCTGGGTACCCCGGGCTCACCTATGTACTCCCTATTTCTCTGACCTGGCTTTCTCTGTATCTGCCGTGTCGGCTTTCTTTATCCACCTCTCACAGATCCTGATGACGTTTGAGAACCTGGCTGCCTGGGGCCCGTGTCTGTGTGCTGTATGCCCATCCCCTACAATGATTGTCACATCCGGGGCCAGTACAGTGGTGTGCGTGTGGGACCTCAGCCTGGTCAAAGGCCGCCCGAGAGGCTTGCAACTCCGAAAGGTATGTGCCTCTCACAGGTGTGGTGTCTCCGGTAGCCACAGTGCTGAAGCACACCCAGACTTACTGTTAGAGAAAAGTCTTGTCTGTCTCAGAGCATGGGACAGAGGAGCAGACGGCAGTCCACGGCTCCGTCGTTTGGGAATGGTTTCAATCCGTGGGTAGACCTGCTGAGCAGACAGAACGGCACCCTCTGTGGAGGCCCCACCACCATGCCGTGCGTGGTTCTGGGTATCTGCAGCGGCTTCTATATACCTCAGGGCTGGAGCCGTCAGTCTCCTGGGCCAGGCGGTGCTGTGGGGCGTTTGCTCCGGATGGCGGCCTACATCGCTTTCACAAGCACCACCTCACTTCACCTTCTAACAGCCCAGGAAAGGAGAACCATTACCACCCCCATAGCCTTGGTTAAAAACAAAAAAGTTACAAAGAGACTAAGTGGCTCCTCCAAGTTCATAGCTCCAGAAAATGGAACTTTTCAGAATGAAGCTGATACCACAGAGGTCCATAGCAGCCCGGGACCAGAGACTCCAGACAGAAAGGGTCTGTCCTTGACCTGTATTCCTAAAGGTCATCATAAAATAGGTTCAAAACAGTTCACAATGTGTTTATTTTTAAAGATGTGAAACATTAACCACAATTTAAAATTCACTTTAAAAATAATAAATTATCTGCTTTCCTTATAAAAAAATTTATTTCTGCATACTACCCACCCCTATATGCATATTTATACCTGCCTGAGTTTTATACAGACATTTTTGTTCCATTTCAGCCAGCTTATCAAATTGTTTTCATTTTTCTACAGCCTCTATAATTTGCATTTCAATTGTTCCAGATGATTCCATTTCCATAAAATTACATTTCAATTGTTATGTCAGTGTTCCATGGTTTAATAAACCATTTCTTCTAAAACTAGACAATTAGGTTATTTCCAACTTTTAACCACTTTCAACAGTGCCACAAAAACGTGTTATATATATGTATGCTATTTGCTTCTGACTAATTGTTTCCTTATGATGTGTTTTGAGGAGAATTACTGAGCAATGACACAAAGTTTTCTGAAATTATGAAATTATTCTATAGCTCTCCAATGCCATCAGCAATTAATTGAGACTCACCACGGCAGGCAATCAGGGAGAATTATTTTGAGAGGTTTTATTTTATTGCATTGTATTTATATTTTGCCAGATATGAGATGATATAACAAAATTAATTGACTTGCATTCTACAAAGAAAAGAAAGGAAAGAAGGAAGGAAGGAAGGAAGGAAGGAAGGAAGGAAGGAAGGAAGGAAGGAAGGAAAAGAAAGAAAAAAGATCCCGTTGGGTGCTCATTTAGAACTGCTCGGCTCTGCCTTGATTTTCCTGCCTTTCCAGATGATAGGGCACTAGGTGCCTCCTGACATTGCAGTTTCTGGGCCAATGGGCGACAGCAAACCATGCCTATTTTGGCAGCACCATAGCCCTCTCTGTACAACGCAGGCTGACTTGATTCCATAACGCAGCCTCTACTGCCATTCAGGCTCAGAGTCATTCTCTCTGAGGCCCCTGACATAGGGTTTAGCTGTGTTCTTTGGAGCTGTTATGTCAGTGGTCAGAACCTAATCATCATATTCAGGTCATTCTGGAAGATTGATGAATTCTTATCAGCCTCTCTCTCTTTCTGCTTATTTTTATGCTTTTGAGACTATTCAAATCTTCTTCAATGGGTCGTGTCTAGGGATTTGCCACCACCACCTCGATGGTGTCACATTAGGATCCATCGAGGACGAACAGAAACTTGTGGCAAAATTTTTAATAGCTGTAGACAGGCAAAATGACAACTTTGAAAATGGTGTTCAGTCTCATTGACCCAAGTGAGTGAGAAGTTTGTCTCTGCAAGGATTGAAGCTCTATCCATGGTTGAGCCAGGCAAGTCCCTTTCAGGGTGCCCACCTCTCCACCCTTCTCATTGATCACAGGGAATGACAGGCATATTCAGACAAAGGACCACCTTCGGCTTTCTGGGCACCCTCTGGGATGCTCAGGATGAAATCTTCACCATAGCCAGGAGCACTGGACCCCTTAAGATGTCGAAAGAACTGTCTTCACACCCACCCATGATTCAAGGTTGAAGGCCAAGAACAAGTGCCCAAGACACCAAGGTCATGCTCTCATAGCCACAGGTCTCAAACAGTCACGTTTTATGTGCGAGAGATAACTGAGGAGGTAAAGGTGCTCATTGCCAAGCCTGTCACCTGAATCTAATTGAGATCTTTCATCAGACCCGGTGGCTCATGCTGATCATGCTAGCATTGTAATCCCAGTTTGGGCAGGAGGCTGATGAGTTCAAGGATGGCTTAGGCTATATTGTCAAAAGCCCTTTCTCAGTACAAAACAACAAAAGGTTTTCCATAATGACCCACTTGCAGTCTTTCTTCCCAGTCTCGTGCAAGAACTGCTTGGTTTCTGAGTCTCCCTCCTGTAGTGTAATACACCTCCAGCTTCAGTGTGCAGGAGACTTCTTGGATGGGGTAGTGGTGAATATGCAGATTCCAGGGTGCCAGATCCAGAGTTTCTGATTTAGCAGACTAGCCGCATATCCACTAAGGCCCCCAGATCTGCTGAGGCTGCTGGCCTGGACATGTACTTTGCCGTTTGAAAGCTTTGCATACTAACAGTGCTAAGGGACTGCTTCAGATCTGAGGATAACAGAAGGAGAGGACAAAGCATAAGGGCACTCTGGGCCCCTGGCTGGAGTACTACAGAGGAACTATTGATTCTCCCCAGATAGGCCTCAGATTCTAGAGGTGGATGCCTCAAGAGGCAACACATAATTGCCCCCCGCCACCACACACACACACACACACTTGTCTGTAAAATCACTGATACATTCTGAATCTCTGGTTCCTCATCTGGTTCCCAGAAACAAAGGCAGCCTGCCAGCAGCCATACTGGGAGGGCCTCTTACAACCCCCGGTTATGTCTCTTGTTCCTAGGCCCTGTATGGACACACCCAGGCTGTCACATGTCTGGCAGCCTCGGTCACCTTCAGCCTCCTGGTGAGTGGCTCCCAAGATCGCACCTGTATCCTGTGGGACCTGGACGACCTCTCTCGTGTGGCCTGCTTGCCTGTGCACCGGGAAGGCATCTCAGCCATTGCCATCAGTGATGTCTCGGTGAGACCTGCTTCATTTTCCCACCTCTGGGCCCACTTCCTGTGTCTCTGAGCCTGCCCAGTAGTATGTTGAACAGTGCTGCAAAAAAGAAGTCAGGGACAGACATATTTTGCTCACTCCCAAATGTGGGCGGAGGACCTATGTGCGCCTACCATCCCCTGCCAAAAGAAAGCAGGGCACGAGGAGGCCTTTGCTCTGGTATTTGCACAGCAAGGGTGGGACATTCTGGAAGGACATCACAGAGTTCTATGAGCCACTTGCTGTCACTGGCACCTCTTATGCTGTCATCCTCCTGATGGAATCCAAATTTCTTCATGGAAGCAGTGTTGTGGGCAGCCAGTTGAAGGTCCCTTATCCAGAGACAGGGAAAGTCTTTAAACTTTGTCTTCTCTGGAAGCCAAGATATCATTAGAAATCAGGATCATGGAGAAGCCCAAAGCCTGGGCCAGTGTCCTAAAGCACAGACTTATCTTGGCTAAGCATTTGAGAAGTTTCAGTCTCTGCTCAAGTGACTCCATTGCCAGGGACCCGAGTCAAGGCAGAAAACACATAGAAGGGGCATGATGGGGCAGAGCTGCTCATGTCTCCAGGAAAAGAGAGTACTCATAGAGGGCAGAGCCAAGATACACCCTTAAAAGGTGTGCCCCCATTGACCTGTTTCTTCCAACCTGGACAAACCTAGTTTCCACCATGTCTCAACAATACCATCAAACGATGAATGTACAAGTAGGGTGATGAGATTAGAAGCCCTGTAGAAGATATGAGATTGGGTGCTTGGTGAGCAGACTGGGTGACTGAGCATGTGCTGTGTAAGCCGCTGGTGAGTGTTGCATGGAATCACGCCAGCCCTCATTGTTGCAGGGAACCATTGTCTCCTGCGCCGGGGCCCATCTGTCCCTGTGGAATGTCAATGGACAACCCCTGGCCAGCATTACCACAGCTTGGGGCCCAGAAGGAAGCATAACATGCTGCTGCATAGTAGAGGGGCCGGTGTGGGATGCAAGCCACGTCATTGTCACAGGCAGTAAGGATGGCATGGTTCGGGTAAGTGTGTTTTGGGGCAGAATGAGTACGCAGCATGATAACAGTGTTATCTTATTTTTTCAATTCCTCCATGTGCCACGTACCGTATGTGGAATTTGAAAATATCCCATGCCAGATACCTCGAGCAAATCAGGGGAAAGGTGGTGTTTTTTAATGAAGAAAAAAGAAAATGAGAGAGGAGGCATGTTACATACACATATAAACAGAGAAGCCCTGCCTCAAAAACCAAATATAATAATAATAACAATAATAATAATAATACTATAAAAATAAAAAGAATGGGGAGGCATTAATTAACTCAGTGATGATATGATAGATGGACTGTGGGGTTTAAGGTTAGATAAGGCAGAGGGGGAATTAGAGAGATGGCTTAATGGCTTAAATACATGTTGCTCGGGCATGAAGACCTGAATTCAGGTCTCCAGCACCAGTAAAATCTGGTTATTTTTTAAAGTGGTTTGTGTGTGAAATCCGGGCATTAGGAGGTGGTGACAGGAGCTTGCTAATGAGCCAGTCTAGATGAAATGGTAAGTGCTTCAGTGAGAGATCCTGTAACCAAACATAAGATGGAGAATGAAAATTAGACCACACACGAATGCACGCTCACATGCATGCAGCACGCACGCGCAAACACACACACAAAGAATCGATAAAGGCTTATATAATCGGGAAGGAGGAGATCCACCTAGGAGACTCAGGGAACACGGGGTGCCGTGGCAGTGGCTCACTCCTTTAATCCCAGCACTCAGGGAAACAGAAGCAGGTAGATCTCTGTGAGTTCAAGGCCAGCCTGGTCTACAAAGTGAGTCCAGGACAGCCAAGGCTAGAAAGAGAAACCCTGTCTTGAAAGAGAAAACAAAACAAAAGTCTCAGGGAAGAGAATGAATGAAGCCTTCTAAACTGCAATTGTTTGGGTTTTTATTTAATTTTATTTTATTAATTACACTTTATTCACTTTGTATCCCCCCCATAAGCCCCTCCCTCTTCCCCTCCCAGTCCCACCCTCCCTCCTCCTTCTTCACGCATGCCCCTCCCCAAGTCCACTGATAGGGGAGAGGCAATTGTTATAGCCTGAAACACCACTAGGGGAGCTGAAACCTAAACACCCTTTTCCTTATGATAACAGCAGAAATGAATGCTCAGGGCCTCTCCCCATCCACCAGGGCCCCCCAGGTGTGAGCGAGTAGGCATGGACCACCCTGACCCTGAAGACAGGGTAATTCAGATAGGCCATGACATGTTCTTTTTTTCTGGACAGATTTGGAAGACAGAGGACGTGAAGATGTCTGTTCCCAGGCAGGCGGTCACAGAGGAGCCCTCCACTGAGCCCCTAAGCCCCAGAGGTACCTGCCTGAGGAGCTTGATTCACACGGCCTTCTGTCCTCCTCTCTCCCTACCTCCGCACCAGAGCTGCAGCTCCACCCAGACATCAGAGCTCAGAGAAGAGCCTGAAGCTCTGGAAAGTGCTGCCAGGGGACTATATTTGTTACTTTTGCATTCTGTGGTCCCACACCGGGCAGGAAGCACTGCTCAGGGGCAGGAAGGCTGACTGTGACTCCTGGTTCCAGACCCTTCAGCATGGAGTTGGGAGTGACTCCACCCGTGACGGCGGAAGTGTGACACGGCAGGTGTTTCCATGCATCAGAGCAGGGAGCAGAGGACTAGACCAGGACCAGAGTTGTGTGACCCTGGCAGATGCAATCCTCACGACATGTTTCTGTCAAACAGTCCCCACCCCTTCCAGGCTCCATAGCCTTTAAAACAGCGCTACAGGCTGGAGTCAGGGCGTTATAAACAAGCCTGCTCCAGACCATGACAGGGGCCATCAGAGAATAG
The DNA here is from genome assembly GCF_907164565.1 of Psammomys obesus. Taxonomy (NCBI): domain Eukaryota; kingdom Metazoa; phylum Chordata; class Mammalia; order Rodentia; family Muridae; genus Psammomys; species Psammomys obesus. The sequence goes on along the minus strand of NW_026591918.1, from coordinate 10,463,053 downwards.
TTTGTGTCCTGCAAGTATCGGGTGCCCTAGGAAGCAGTTCTGTAGAGTCCTTCATTGGGCTCTGTAGTGCTCATTAGACAAGTAGAATTCGGTGGATGTCAGGGCCCCGGGGCTTTAGGAGGTATAGATGCCTTCATGTTCTCCTTTGGTGCTCTCCGATGGTCCTGCCACAACCCAGGACCTGAATACAGCTGGCTAATTACCTGGGAAGCCAGCAGAAGAGAGGGGATGCTCCCCCAATGAGGAGGAGGGAGATCTAGAATTCCTCAGATACTATCCCTCATTATGGCACTCAGCAAGGGGTTTACTCTAAAGGTACTTCCCCACCCTGAGACTCATCCCAACCCACTGAAAAAGCTCAGAGTGCCTGGGCTGGACTGTCACATACATTCCCAGGTGATAGGCACAAACCCAAGAAGACCACCATACTATGGCAAAGCCCTCTTCTCCTGTGGCCAGTGCAAAATCCTCCTGCCATCGCCACAACCAGGCTGCCACAGGGCTAAGATGTCAAGAGCAGGAGACATTTGGCCAAAACCCTTCTCATGCACCCCTCCAATCTCACTGCAATCCGGAACAGGAAAGTTTACCGAGCTGCCCATCTTAGCGATGAGGAAACCCAGGCACAGAGACTCAGTAACTCAGTTATCCAAAGCTTGCCACCGTGATTGCTCCTGCCACGGCAGCAGGTACAGCAATCCTGCCCTCAAGTACAACCACATGACCACTCTCCCCATCCCCTCTGCTACAAACATGGTGCTACAAACAAAAAAGCAACCTCAGAGGGATGCTTTGGACATAGAGTGGCCATTAACAATTAGCTTACCTCTTTCGCATGTTTTGTCTGCTGAGGCTCTACTGTGTCCTGCATTCAGTTTATACGGAGAATCCCTGCCTCCAGCACTTCCAGGAATTTATCAGGAATTTGGGTTGAGTCGGAGCATAAGCATCACAAGCCAAGAACAGTGTCCAGCCCAGTGTCCTGGTGCCTCGGAGTGCTTGGAGGCCACAAGGAGCCAGTCCATCTCAGTGTGAAGGAGTTCAGGACTGTGCACTGCGGAGTTCCGCAGAGAGCAGCAACCACACCCTCACTCCCACCCCCGGTTCTGTCCCCTGGGAGGATCCAGCTCAGGGACCCTTTTCCCTTGGCTAACACATACACAACACTAACTGTCATGATGGTCTCAGGATCAACTTCATGCCCAAAGGGATGAACTCAGCCCCTGACTTACAGATCCCAGTGCAGGGCAATGGACCCCCAGCTTCTGTTTGACACCAGCAGTGGTGGCCATGTGGTCTGTAGACCCAACTCCACCCCCACAGCTAGTGTAGCCCTGTTTCTTTTCTGCTCCATGAGAATACTTCCTGTGAGAAACAGCAGACAGGAATCCACTCCACAGAATTCATTCCTCGGACTCCCAAAAAATTCTTCTCTTTGAACACAGCGTTGATGACATTAGGGAAATTACAAGATGCTTTCTGACTGACAGGGAGTCCCAGGATCCACACCCGTCTCCTGCTGTCTGTCCTGACCTGAGGTTACTACTGCCCTTCGGAACTGACAGTCAGGATCAAGGTTACCATTAGGATGAAATGAAAAGGTGGTACATAAATAGTTAAAAAAAATGGGATGGAGCCTCTTCTAAAGTCAATGAATCTTAGAGCCACCGGAGGGCTCTAAGAAGAAGCATGATGCCCTAGTCATGCTGCTCAAAGCTGTTTTGTTGGAAAGGGATCAGGATTAGGCATGACACATGAGTATTTGCATATGTGTCCTATTGGTGGGTGTGTTATTACACCCGCTCACATGTCTTAAGGGGCAAGAAAGGAGGTCTGTAAACATACTGAGGATATGCATTGCAGGCAGTTGTAATCTAATTTCTGCCTGGAACTCATTTATTCATCATTTGTGGTAAGAACTGGCCCACTGGTGCATGGCTTGCTTCAGAAAGCAGCCCCTAGGTTCGGACCCAGGAAAAGCGTGATGTTTGGAGCTGTGCTAGGATTTCCAAGTGCCTGTCTGCATCTGTGAGCCACACTGTTCTCTCCTCATAGCCTCAAGAGTTCCCTGGTGCACTGGAGCTTCTGCACCCGTAGGTGGCCACTTCAGTGCCATCGGGGTGTATAAGAGCACTCAGGTCCCAAGACAACGAAGCGGTTGTCTCACAGGGACATGGCCACTTTCTGTCTCTCCCTTCACATTGAAGGAATTACTGTCTGTCTCCAAATGCAGTCATTAGAATGAGTGAGGTAACAATCATTGAGTTATATTTTTTTGAGAAAATTCTCTCAGCATTTAATTATTGGTTGGGCGTGAGAGGATTTAGCTAAGTTGATAATGCAGACTTTATGTAATTTATTTTTACTAGGCAATTACAGCCTGCATTACACCCTGGCAGCAAGGTATTGTGGGGCATCTTATTAAGCATAAAGCCAGTAAACACTGATGAACAATTTTGCTGAACTAGGCATGCAATTTAGAAAGCAATAATACACAAATCCAATTTGGTACACAATGGATACCGCGGCACGTCAGCACATGTAACTATCACAGCCTGCAAATTAAATTGGGACGGCCCTTTTTGCAACAGCACAGGCCAAGATTAAATATATTTTCCCCCTCAATTTAACAAGTTGCTGACCACAAATATAAATGTTTGTATCTGTGTGGTCCTATGTATGGGCGCACCCAGGCTGGTGCTGAAGCCACTGGGTGCTCTAACTTTTCGCTCTCATGCTTTCCACAGGTCACAAGTGGGCCAAGAACCTTGCCTTGAGCCGAGAGCTGGACGTCAGTGTTGCTTTGAGTGGCAAGCCCAGCAAGGCGAGCCCTGCTGTGACAGCTCTGGCTGTAACGAGGTAAGAACAGCCTGCTTCCTCCAGGACTCCAGCAGAGGGCGCTACAGCCAATTTAGCCAAGTCCCAGCGTTTCCAGCTGCGTTCAGATGATCAGACCCAGCAAAGTCACAACACTAAGGGGACCCAGGCAGACCTAGTCTTGTTGTTAATCCCCATATGCTCCTGCTCTCTATCTCATGAATATTCATAGATTCATGAAGAAATGAAAATGGGAGGGTCCCGCCAGTGATAGAAATGTGCTGATGATGACATCATTCATGAACAGAAAATGCTCTTTGAGGTCATTTAGTCAATGCAAAGTAGTCTCAAAGATGGCACTGGGTTCTTATTATTTTAGTTGTCATGGTGACCCAGTTAAGCCTTCTAGGGAGCTGCAGTTGCAAGAGCAGCTGACTTTTTACTCTTCTTACCCCTCTCACTGGCCTACAGTAGCCCTCTGAAGACCCTGGTGTAGGAAGTTCACAGTGTTCTGGATGCCAGGCTGGCCTATGTGGGATGGCATGGGGGAGGCAACCCGAGCTCTTTCCTGGAGCACATGACAATTGCTGGGCCTGGGCTGTGGCTGCAGCCCTCCTGGAGAGCTGCTCTCCCAGAGCTAATGCGGGAGAGATGAAGGAGGGCCTCAGCCCGCTCCTCAGCGCCCAGCGCTTCAGGACCTGCAATAGTCACCATGAAAACCCCCCTCCCCACCCTCAGGTCCACCCAGAGTTCATGTCTCCCACTCCCTCCCTCCGATTCACAGGGGACAGGACATGGACAGTTGCACTGATTTCCCGAGTGCTGGCAGGGATATGTGGGTCTCCTGCCATGGCCTCCAATGCTCTTATCTTTTCTTTTCCTTCTCAAGAAACCAGACCAAGCTCTTGGTTGGCGACGAGAAGGGGAGAATCTTCTGCTGGTCTGCTGAAGCGTAGGAGGAAGCACGTGCTAGAGGCACCGGCATCAAAGCTGAGTGCCCTGGGGTCGACAGCAACAGGCCACAGGCATTAAAGGATGTGCAGCCTGGGCTCTGTACCTAGAGCAAGCTTTTGGGGGCTCCCTTCCCCACAGTTCTCAAGGAGTCCCTGATAATTTGCTCTGTGTACCCCAAACATCTCTGTGCTCCACAAGACTTCTGTATAAAGGATCCTGGGAGACACTGCTGCTGGAAACTGACCGGCTGATGACAAGCCACACAAAAAAATGTACAGGCGACTCATCTTACCAAAGCTTATTGCACTGGAGAAGCAAAGGGGTTGGGTATTGGCTCATGGAAACCACTCTGTTATCTTTATTTTATTAAAATATCGTTTTCCAAATGGAAGGCTGCTTGAGCATCACCTTGCCTGGTGTCATCTGAATTCTTACAAGTCAGCAAGGCCACACAGAGTGGGCGGTGTTGCTGAGCAGCCTGCGTGCCTACGTGATGGTCAACCTGGCCCAGACACAGGAGAATCAGGTAGGGCCATACACCCAGGCCTGGGGTTTCCCACATCCCAAATTTACAATAAAAGCAAGTGGTGGTTCCCAGCCAGGTCCTGCCTTGGTCCACTTGTCCCACTGTTCATTGCTACCTGGAGATCAAATGTCCCCATCCGTCATGTTGATTTTTAGGTGTTGCTCATCTTGAAGATGTATTGAATGGAATGAAACTCAGGTGGCTGCAGATTATGTAACCCCTCAGCTCCCTCAGCTCCAGTCCCCTGAAATTTACCCTCTAGTGCCCAGGTAGCGATGTGATGCCTCCTCATGTTTCTCCAAGCCTGACGAGGCTCTGGAGGCTCTGTCTTCATTCCACTCAACCCAGGCCTAGGGGTGGTAGGAAAATGAACTTGGTTTCTGATGCCCCTGGATCACTTCACTCTAAAGGAATAGTGAGTCGACTTAAAGATAAATATGAAGGAAGGAGAGACAGTATGTGGTCAAGTCAAAAGGGCACAGAAAAAGATCATAGTTAGAGCATCCTGATTTGTCTGAGAACTTCTAGGCTTATCGAAGAGGAAGCTGGGGGAGGAGCCAATTCTTGGGTCCAGGACACCCCTCCCTGGATGGGAAGGGCTCTTGTCTGACCTTGGGGTCAAGGATCATGTCACCTCCCACATCATCTGCATTTACTATTAGCAGACAGTCCATTTGCAACCTCTTGTCCGGCTCGGACTGCGCTGGAGGGCTATAAATATGATAGCAGAGAGCACTGCTCCCCAGGAAGGCCAAGAAGCATGCCATAAATATCAGGGCTGGGCCGGCTGTCATTTTTCAAAACACAATCTATAGCATTTATTCAGGGCGGAAAGGCCTGCTAGTCAAAGGTCTGCCTTCAGTTCACTCATTCCATAAGAGGTTTTGTTTTGTTTTGTTTTGTTTGTTTGTTTTTTCCTTTCATTTGCCCAATATCAAATGGTCCTGGGCTTTAGAGCCTCTTGCTGAGTCTACACTCCAAGAGGAAAATGAGACAAGTTTGGGTCTTCATGCTAGAATCTAAGAGCTGAGCTGTGAATGCAAACAAACGGGACTTGAGGTGAATGAGAGAACAAAAGATATCTGATACCACAGGGTAGGCACAGGTGACATTCTGGCTTCCTGTTTGCTCAGGCCTCTATAAGAGTACCACACACTGGGTGGCTGAAGTATCAGAAATTTATTTCATAATTATTGGGGTTGGAAGCCAAAAACCAAGGTAGAAACAGGCCCAGTTCCTTCTGGGCCTCTCTGTTTGGCTTAGAGATGGCTCTTTTTCCTGTGTCCTGCATTCTTCTGTGGCCTTCCCACTGTGTGTCTGTACCTTGTTATAGTCTTAAAACTATATCAGTTATAATCTATTAGCCCATTGCAAAGGCCCCAGGCATGTTGGGCTGCAGGAAGGAAGAACCAATGGACCAAAGCAGAAGCTGGTACTCTGATCCAGGGGATGGGGGTTAGTGAAGGGCAGCGTAAGTGAGAGTGAAGAGCTAAGATGGCCGTCTTCCCCAGGGAGCAGACCCCCCAAGAGTCAGTTAGGCAATGGCTGTGTGGCAAGTGGGTGGACCATGGTAGCAGCTGGTCCAGAGTTGTGGCCCCAATAGTGACAAGCTTGAGTGCCACCAGCAGGTCCTGCCATGTGTGTTGGAGGAGACCTGTGGGGGTGTCACGTGCAGGACTAGGATGTGGCCAGGGGAGGATGGATGCTGAGGCATCCAGGAGCTGATGGAGGTACCGTAAGGTCGGGGACAGGCTGCAGGTGGAGACAGCACTGTGGAGGAGAATGGATGGACAAACTGACCACTGCCGTGTTTGGTGACACATGACAATGGGGTCTTGTGTGCATGTTACTGCTTTGTACTCACCCAGAAGAGGACACACATGTCCCTGAACTCTGGAAGATGAGTTTGCACTGCAGGCTCTTGAAGCTTCAGCATCAGAGCCTTCTGGGTTAAGGTCAGGGCTACAAACAGCACAGCAGAGCTGGGAATAGGTAGAGAATCCCTGATCCAGTAGAGGCTGAGACCAGGCATTTACAACAGCTTTGGCTGGAGGCTCTGCTGGCCTCTGGAACTCAGTCATTAAGCCAGATGGTGCTAGGGGCCTTGGCCTGATGGAGGGAAGACAGGGCAGAGGCCTAGGAATGGATGAGAGGGAGCTGATTTGGCATCACACCCACAACTGCGGGACAGATGTTTCTGGCAGGGCAGAAACATCAGCTGCTGGATGACAAGGAGAGAGGACCACACAGATTCCTGGTGCCGTGCGACTGCTTGAGCAGGGTCCAAAACAAACCTTTAGGCAAGGGTGGTACTTGAGCCTGAGATAGAAAGGTAGGTCTATTAAGCAAGTGGGTGACAGAAACTGGGATCATTTATTCCTAGTCTCTACTTCCTGCCAACTTCAGCTTGTTTCTGTATCTGTAAAACAGGACCCTGGTGTCTGTCTTGGGACTTGTCATGAGATTGAAATAGTTCTCAGTGTATAATAAAATGATAGAATATAGAGTAAGGCATATTATATGATATATTATTTATCATAAATATAATGAAATGCTAGGGGATGGAGCCAACCCAGGCTGACGTCCATGGCATGGTGCAAGCTTTCACTTTATCATGTGTCCTTCCACTTACTAGTGTGTCTTGCTGAGCCAGGCCCTGTGTTGTAGTTCCAGGGATGGAGCTCTGGGACAGTGCTGAGGAGAGGCACAGGAGGCAGGAGGCAACAGGGTGAGGAAAGCAAGTAGGCTGACTCCCCACGCTGCCTCTCAGGCAGCCGCAGCACTGTACACTGGACATTGCTGCTCCCAGAAGCACTCTGGGATGCAAGCCAGGCTCTCATGGTTCCTGACACCGGGCACAGAGGCCTCCCCGTCAAATAATGAGAAAACATGACAGGATGGGAGGAAGAGTCAGTCACCTCTGCCACCCAGCTGGCCAGCTGGCTTATGGTTCCAAAGCCTCTAAGGTCAGGGACCCCACATTTCACCAACTGTAATCTGCTCAGCTATGGAACAGCAGCTCTTGTTGGCTCTTGTACAGGTTAGCCACTTCATCAGAACTTCCTAAAACTATGACACCAGTTATGGACTCCCAGTGGCCCTCACCACAGTGATTTTGAGGCTCCTATTCATCCCACCGAGAGCCTCTGTTCTCCAGGGAAGGGTCGTCTCTGGTCACCTTCCCAGCAATTTGTTAGAGAATGCATACCCTGGGCATCATTTAGTCTGCTACATCCTGGGAGGAATGAGAAAAGGCAAGCTGTGCAGTTGGACTCATTCTAACTATAGTGCTAGCAGGGCTCACTGTAAAAGCAGGAGATCAGCATGATGGTGGGCACATGAGTCCTGGGAGCTGGCTTCCCCCAAAGGCTCAGGCCAGCCCCTTCCTTGCATCTGGACAGTCCTGGCTTTACCTGAGATGAACACATACCAATCAAGAATTCCTCATACTTGGGAGATTCTGTTTTAATCAGGCATCTTGTGTATTTGTAAATGAAGTTTCTGCCTGGACTGGGAGATGGCTATCAGGACTCTGTCGGTGACAAATGAATTGCCTGTATAGAGAAGACTGGCATTTAATGGCGGAAACTCAGAAAGGGCCCATGAGATCTTAGTGCCATCAAATTACGGAGACTTCCAGGTTTTTCTGGCAATCTTTAGGGGGCCATGGCCTCCTGATCTACACTGGCCCTATCTTTTGTTTCTTCATGCTCCAGATGAGAAGCTCAGGCCCTGGAAGGGACAGTTACTGCCTGCACCAAGTCAGCAGCAGGAACCAGTGTGGAGAACCCAGTCGTGGTGACTGCAAAGAACTCAGAGATTAGATTTGCCCATATTAGAATGCAGCAAGGCAGGGCACATTTGGGGAGGGAGAAGCTCCAGATGAAAATTGCTTAGCATAAAAATCAAATCTCTCTGAACCCAGATCAGCTTTCTGTAAGTAAGTTCTTGGATATATCACATGTCACACCGAGGTAGCGGTGTGTTTGTGCAGGGGTGCGTGTACTCACCTGCGTGTGTGTGCATATGTGTGTGTGTGTGTGTGTGTGTGCATGCATTGTTTTCAATTTCTCTCTTATGAAATGTTGCCTGAAGCACTTTATTAACCTCCATAGTAAGCAGAAGGATACTACAAATTACCTCCTACCCCCAAGTTCCTGGAGGTTCGGAGAACACTTGTGTTTGCCTTGAGCTGAGATTTGACGGCCCCCAAATTGTTGTATTCTGTGACACCCCTTGTCTAAGACTCTTTGCTGCCTTTTGCCAGGAATGCATCACAGAAGTTTTCCCAAGTCCACAGTGACGGGAAAGGGCAATGAGCCACCCCACCAGTGCCATAAAATGATGCTTTGCAGCCTGAGGTCTGCACAGCATTAGACACGGAGAGGTCCTCATTGACACAGTGATGATGTCACCACCCACTGAAGCACTTGGTAAGCCATGCAGTCATGCGCTCACCTGCCTTGTGTAGGGTCCATTGAGTAGATAGTCTATGCCAAGCTGAGAGACTAAAGAGAAAGGGCTGGGTCCAGGCACAGATGCCTGACACACAGCCCCTCAAAATCTGTGGCTGCTGTGGGTCACGCCAAACCTCCAGCTTTGTCACTTCACACACGCAGAGAAGGACAGGCCTTGCTTAAGGTTAGCCCACTGGACTAACACAGGACTAGACAGAGACAGAACTGGCTGAGGCTCAAGCCCACCATGCCTCCTGCGGTATACAGAAGTCACAGACCACGAGTAGAGGGAAATCCAAAATTCTGCACCTAGATTCTGGAGCCTCAGCACTGCATCAAGAATGGCTGTCCCTCTTTTGCCCACTTTGGGGACCCTTGGTTCCCTCTTTCAATCTTGATATGATGGGAGGTGTTTAGTCTTATGGCAACTTGATATACCATGTTTGGTAGAGATCCCCGAGAGACCTGCCCCCCTGAAGAGAAACAGAGGAGGAGTGGGTGGGGAAGGGGAAGAGGAGGGGGTACTGAGAGGAGATGGAAGGAGGGCAAACTGGGACTAGGGTATAATATATAAGAGAATAAATTAATAAAATAAAATAGAAAAAGAATGGCTGTCTCTCCCAAACAAAATGGTGACAAGGCTTTTGGCTGTTGATAAAAATAAGTAAATAAAAAGCCAGAACTTCCATATCAGAGAAGAACAGCTTGAGGGCCTCCCACGGCGGAGAGCTCAGTGCTGTAGCAGGCAGGCTCTGTGCTGGTGAGGGTGGTCTCACTGACCACGGGTCACACGCCCCTCCTCCACTCAAGCAGGGATTTCCCCTTCTCTCTCCAGACAACCCCTTCTCCTGCACCCAGGGCCCCTGCCAGGAGGCTTCGGGCTTTCTGCCTCAGCTGTCCTTCTGGTGTATCATTTTACGGCATAGAAATAACAAGTATGACCTCGGGTTGCTCTGATAGTTAAATGAGATAATTTTCTGAAGTTCCTAGCACAGAGCCTGGGAAACAATAACAGCTATGAGAGCGGTGCAGTCTCCACACAGGATCTGAGAGGAGAACAATGCCTTGGCTCTCCTTTCCTCTCTCTCCTTCTAGACGTGTCTTCATTGTCACTCATTTTTTCACTTTTGACACAAACTTCCTTTAAGCTTCAGTTGTCTGTGAAACCACAGGCTGGATACAGTCAATTGCTTTCTAACCTCACAAAGATAGATGGAAAGGACAGCCTTGTCTATGCAGCCAAGTGTTCCTGGGCCCCTGGTGACCCTCTGAAATGCTCTGTCCTTACCAAGGTCCTAAGGAAGATACTGAATTTTATATAGAAAGAAGATACCCCAGAAGACGCCCTGAGCACATTCTCCCAAGCCAGTATAGCAGAGAAAATACTTGCGAATAGCTTGTCTTGCCAAAGACATCTATCCAGATTGCAATGAGAAATTTCTGAAGTTTATTGATAAATAATGCAGTAAAAACATGCAGGGCATTTGAACTTACACTTGAACAAAGAAAATCTCTGCTTGACAAGTAGACACAGAGAAAGTCTCCCAATATCGTCATTAGAAAAATGCAAATGAGAGCTGGGCACGTTGGCACAGACTTTCATTTAGGTGGAAACAAGAGGATCAGGTCATCCTTAGCCCCTTAGTGAGTTCAAAGTCACCCTGGGATATTTGAGAGTCAAAATAGTTTTTAAAATAAGTGATCAAAAGAAATTAAGGGAAAGGGAAGGAAGAAAAGAGAAAACAAGGAAAGAAAGAAGGGAGGGAGCGAAAGATGCAGGGAGAAAGGAAGAAAAAGAAAAAGAAAGGAAGGCAAAGTGAGGAAGGGAGGGAGAAAGGGAAGAAGAAGGGAGGGAGGGAAAAGAAGGAAAGGAAGAGAAAGGAAAGAAGGGAGAGGAGGAATGGAGGGAAGAAGGGGCAGAAGGAGGAGAGGAGGGAAGAGAGAAGCATATGGAAACAAGGGACACTGTGCAGCACTTGTAAAAACAACCAAAAGTCGGAAAACTGAGCACACCAAATGCTGGCAATGCTACAAGGGAACCTGGATCCTGCACAGCCCACAGAATGGTGCGAACATTTGCCTGGCAGAAAGCACTGTCTTTACAACGTGGAAGCAGCCATGTAAAAACCACAAGTGCTGCTCCATGTAGGCTATAACCTCCCAAAGCTACAACGAACTGAAAACATGAAAAAAATGCACCAAGTCTGCCTGAGCTAAGAGCATCCCCCTGTGCAGCTCAGCACACTGGGGCATCGCTGTCCCTAGGGCTGGGGCTTTGGGCTGGAGCTGAGGTTCAGCGTTGCCACCCAGTATCCCAGGAGGGACCATAGGTCCTGTCACCAGCCCAGGACCAGAGTGAAATCTGGTCTAAAGTCTGGTTTCTATGGGCTGCATACCTTGTTCAATGCTCATAAAGCTGAAAACTCTTCACCTGGACATCAGCTGGAAATTTTGTGTGCAGACACATGACTGATGAGGGTGGCTGTTGTTCTTTATTTATTATGGATAGAACATAGAAGTTTGTATCATTTTCACATGAAAAATAATATCAGCTGTCTTCAAACATTTTAAAATGTAAATAAATAAACAAATAAAGAACTTCCTAGCCAAGGCTTATATTAATTAAGGCTGAGCTTGGGACAGTGTCCAAGGCAACTTCCATGAAGGGAGAGAGGCCTTGAGAGAGTTTTAAGAACCGAGACAGCAAAGTCAGCTCAAAGTTGTGGGGGTGTGTCATTACCTATTGCTGTGTAAGCCATGGTGTGACATCAGCCAGCAAGACTGAGGATACAAGCACGGAACTCAAAAAGCCTCGTAACAGGACCAGCGGGTAAAGGACACTTAAGGAACTGCAAGCAGGTGACATCCACAAGAGAAGTGGGACAGGGGAGCTCTGGAAACTGGTTTCTAAGGTGGAAGAGATATTTCCACCCATAATTTGAACTCAACAGCTGGAGAGGCCTGAGGACCCAGGGGCCTCATGGTGTAGATGGAGCATGGTCTTCCTCTCCAGCTGTGCATCCAGCCCTTTGAGGTTCGGGATGGTGAAGAGTGGTCTGGGATTGTGACAGGGCCCCTACTTGACAGCGCTGGGCCAGGCAGAGCCTGCAAGTGTCTTCTCTATGGCCACAGTGTGCTGATCATCATTACTTTGAGCTGAGTGCTTTAGTGAGTAGGTAGCATTTCCAGCTTGCAATGGTGGCTCCATCTCTCACTCTTTTGATGGCTGCCTCTGTTGTTCACGCCATTAGACTGACTCCAGAGCCCATTTTTCTTTAAAGCTACTGCCCACTGGTAGACTAATGGCCAAGGGTCAGTGCAGATGTCTCCATCTCACAGTGAACAGGGCCAAAGACGTACAACAGTCTCACACTGAGCCCAGGTTCCTCTGCGTTTTGAAAGGTTTACACAAAGTTCTTAGCTAGCTAGGGCGACTCTCAGTCCCAAGCTTCTCACAAACACCCCACATTCATTCAGAACTACTGACAGAGCACTTATTTCTTCTATGGGGATTGACAAGACAGAAGGGCCCTGCCCTTAGGGGCTCACAGACTCAAGGAGGTCAGGGAATGGGAGGTTCACAGCTACAGAGAAGCATGGTGCCTGGCTAGTATCCCAGGAGATGGATATCAGAAGACACCATGAAGCAGGCAATGGTGTCTTCATTTTACCCTTTACCTCCCAAGCTCTGGGAGGTAAAGGGTAAAATGACCTAGATGCTGTGATGTCACTGAGTCCCCTTGTTATGATCCCAGACCACTCTTCACCATCCTTCACCTCAAAGGGCTAAAGTTCCTTACAGCAAAGGAAGCTCATACAAAGAGCCACATTCAGGCAGAAAGTACTGGATTCAGCAAGTCAATCTAGCCACACAGTGCATTATAATCAAGCGCTGTGAGGCCCAGGAAGTCACACTCCACCAACTCAAGCTTTCAAGGAGCCAGGCTCCTTCCTTTGGCTCTCTGAGATGCAGCCCTTTCCTCCCCTGCCAAACCTGACCAGTCACTTCTGCCTTTTATGAGTGCTACCTCTTCCTGAGAAGTCCGTAGACTCACATAGGGCACGGCTTCATTTCTGAAGTCCTTGTGCCAAGCTCAGCCCACTGCCTTCTAGGGATGTTGGCTGGCTGTGGCAAAGAGGGTCGCAACTGGACTTAGACTAGACGACCTTAGGAGCAGACCAGGTCAGAGTGAGGCTGCATCCTGAAGCAAGCCCGGAAGCAGCCGTGCCTGTGTCTGCAGGAGTGTATCCCTGGCAGAGGGATGACCATCTCTATGGCAGTGGGTCTTAACAAATTGGGAGGCCCACTTCCAGGCTCCTCCCTGAGCTATCTGGAGTCAGCCCTCCCTCCAAGGGCTCTGCCAGCGTCACTCTCAGGCAACAGCTGCCTGCCCTGGGGGAGACATCCCTATGGACGGAGGCTAAGCTGAGCTAAGAGCTGTGCTAGAGGACAGCTGTGAAAAATAACACAGACGGTCAGCTGCGCCATTTCCTGTACAACACATAATTAGGTTAGATAAGAAACTAGCTGCGTCTAAGTGCTATAAATGTCTATATTAAGCTATTTTGAAAGTGCCGAGCACTTTGACATTTGAGAGTTCAGAGTAATTGAGGTATTGAAATAAAATTGCTTCTGTTATTTAAAAGGTCATTATCGTCTTCAGCTAGATATATGAGGACTATTTTCCACTCTAGTGAGCTGTTCTCTCTGGCACAATTAGTGTCGCTTGAGTAGAGGCCTGCCAGGGAGACTCCCACCCAGCAGCCCCCACCAGATGCCCAAGGTAGCTGATCAGATATGTGGAGCAGGAGGGAAGAAAGGAGAAGCCCCTGACACCACAAATCCATGGACTCAGCACCTGTTGATGCCTGTCCCCAAACAGGCACATGCTGTTCAACACTGACTGATCCTCTCAGTCATCCCCAAGGATGCCACCATAGTCAGAACAGTGCAGGCAGAAAAATCTGAGTGTCAATGTTGGCCACCAATGGGGAGAAGAAGGGGTATGACTTGTGGGAGCAGGGAGAGATCAGAGCAGACCACTGCATACCTAGCAATGAACAAGCTGTGGGTTATGCCTGTTGTGTAAGGATTATCACTAGCCCACATGGAACCCCTCCTTTCTATTCCCTGAGAGGAAAAAGACAAGATACAGGTTGGGAAACTAGACACCGCAAGAGAGTGGCTGAATTCTAGAAGATACCAGGGCTGGCTCCTCTGCTCTCCCCTTTAAAACTCCAACAGTTTTTGTGCCCCTTTCTACTCTATTCCCAGCCTAAGTCCTTGTGCTTTCAGTGTTCATTCCACTAAAAGCATGGAAGATGGAGCGGCATCTGTTGGGATGCAGTTTATGGGGGATTCAAAGCAATGGAGGGAGATCAGAGGGCAGGATTGCTGGTTCCAAGGACATTCAGAGGCTGGCACGCCAAGCCCTGGCAGACTCTTGGTCACCAGCCTGAGGCACAGCAACTCTTCCATGCTCATCAGTGTCCCTGTAATCCTGAGGCTCTAAGCAATTCTAGATCTCCAGCTATGTCCTACAAATGTGGTTGCTGGAAAGTTTTACCAGAAACACTAGATGCCGCAGCTTTTTAAAGGTCTCACTCAAGCATCTCAGCTCTCCATGCCTCCAATAACTGAGTTAAGTAAATAGGTGCTTTAAGCATTATTATGTATTAGAATACCAAGGTAACTCCTGTCTTCTTCCAGACTGGTTATTTCACCCAAGAAAATACACTGCTTTACTTCCAAATTTTAAACAATTATCGGCAGCAGCTGAGGATGGCACCCAGGGCTTCGCGCATGCCAGACAAGGGCTGTACTGCTGAACAGCAGCACCCTGCACCCTGGCCAACTTGTGAAACAAACCCAAGAAATACACATTGGTTTGTAAGTAGATTCCAAGATTAAATATCTTAAGAAGTGTGGACATTTCCTCCAGACCTAAGAGTCTAACTGTAGTTTCTTTTTTTTTTTCTGTTTTGAATTTTTTAATTAAATTTTTATTTTTTATATTAATTACAATTTATTTACTTTGTATCCTAGCTGTAGACCCCTCTCTTCTCCCCTCCCAGTCCCACCCTCCCTAATCTCCTCCTATGCCCCTCTCCAAATCCACCTCCTCCCCTTCCATCTGACCCTATCTTATCTGGTCTCATCTGAACTGGCTGCATTGTCCTCTTCTGTGGCTTAGCAAGGCTGCTTCCCCATCCAGGGGAGGCAGTCAAAGAGGTAGCCACTGAGTTCAGGTCAGAGACAGTCCCTGTTCACCTTACTAGGGAACCCACTTGGATACTGAGCTGCGATGGGCTATATCTGAGCAGGGGTTCTAGGTCATATCCATGAATGGTCCTTGGTTTTTTGACAGATGTTTCCAATGCTGTTGGGAAGTTCTGAGTCTATGGGGTTGGCCCTGACCATCCTTGTGACCTAGAGGTCTTGTGTTTCACAGGAAAGAATCTACCACCTCCTTCTTGCTTCACAGAAGAGGAACTCAGAGTGCATACACCCAAGATTTCCATCCCAGACACAAGTCTGAGGGTGGCAAATGGGGCCTACAAGCCCACGCAGCCTGTTGCCACCCCGAGGCAAATGTGTTATTCCAGGCTGCTCTCTCATGGAAACTGGCAGTGAGTTTGCCAATAGACTAAATATAGCAGTGTCTTTCTGCTGAGTATGGAAGCCCTGGTCACTGTGGTTTGGGCAGAAGGCTTAGATGATGGCTTCAGAGAGAAACAGAATCTAGAGGGAGGAAAAAAGACCTCCTCCCATCTCTCTCCTCAAGTTTTCACTCCAAAGACCATTCACATTCCTTTTGCATGGGTTCTTGAGTTTCTAACGACTGTAAGGAGAGTCTGTGTCTGTCAGTAGGGTCATGTGATGACAAAGCAGACAGGGACCTGTCTCCAGAGAGCTTGCTTTTCCAGCAGAGAAGAAAGCTGAGTTTCATAACCCTATCCCCAAGGGAGAACATTCTGAGGAGGACAGCAAGCTAGGGAAGAAATGCAAGGACCTGGGGTCATTGCCCTGGGTCCGGGAAGGTCAGCAGGGGCTGAGCTTGTCAGAGTATCCTCTGCGCCTGGCACAGCACTTTGTGTGTTCTCAAGATGTAGAACTGGAGCAGGGAATTTTATCTCCAGCTCCAATGAGGGCGAGCTGATAGGGGATTAGGCTCTCCAGTAGTTCTCTCAGTATGACCACTCCCCATCCTGGGCTCATGGGCAGCTTGTCTCTGGGTTGCAACTCTCTTACAAGTAGCCCAGCTTCTTGTCCCTACCTGAAGTATCCTACACACATCCCTGTTCCTATAAGGCCAGCATCACCCTGGGGTTGTGTTTGCATCTCCACAGGGAATCAGAGAGGTGAAGTGGCCTCTCAATACAGAGAGAGACCCAGTTCTCATCATACTAAAAGAGCTGTTCGTGCTACTGAGTGAGAAATGCCAGGACAGCTGCAAACAAAAGCATTCACGGAGAGGTAATACCAGACATTGAGCCCTACTAGGGTTCTAATCCCAAGTCTGGTGACTAAGCCAGAAAAAAAAGCTGTTTGCACACCGTAAGTCAGTCCTTAGCATGTGATGGCTGCAAATAAAAAGTGGAGAGGGAAGGGAAGGGAGAAGACAGAATAAAAAAATTAATAAATTAAAAGGCATATTTGAACTAAAGTTAGATTAAGAAAAGAATGTATGGAAACGTTTAAAATAAGGGGGGGTCGATAGAATTAAGCTTAGAAGAGATGGGGAGGAGGCGTATGAACAGCCAGGGAGGTCGGCAAGACAAAGAAGGGCCACCAGGAGATAGTGCTAACATCAAGTAGCATATCTGCTGCCCAGAGTCCCCAGAGGTGGGGGGAGACACGGGCAAGGAGCGTCCTGGGCTAGGCCCCATGAGAAGGACAGGTACACAGTACACATCTTCACAGCCACGTCCACTAAGCCGGGAGTCCCCTGTTTACACCCAGATAAGCTCACTGATATCTGCTCCACCCAGTCACATCCTGGCAATGGACAGAAGGAGTTTATACATTAGTAATGGCCTTCATCATTATGCAGATACTTGGAATAGCATGTGGACAGAAATAAACTGAATTATGTCCTAATCTTCAAAAATAAAAAAAAGAGTTTAAAAAGAGTTAAAATTAACCACCTACGAAGCTGGGGATGATTATGTGATGATTCTAGAACATAGTGGTTTTAAAGAATCCACTTATGAATCCATTAATGCACCCCTCCACCCCCACTACCTTGCTCTGTGGCCCTGTGAGTGTGCCATAGCATCCTTTTCAGGCAGACATTTATCTCGCCTTCCAAAAGGCCTCTTTTCCCATCAAAGAAGGCAGTCTCATGAGTCACAGCCCGGAAAATCAGTATTCAGCAGCAGTCTTTTCTTGCTCAATATTGGGGGTCTCCAGTAAAACCCTATGGCCCAGATCATTTTGTAGGCAGCCTCTAGTCTTAGCTCTCACTCTATACTCCAGTCCACCAGAGGAAGCTACAGAGGAGCCTGACACTTCTGCTCTCCGGAAGCCATTTTTCCCCCCATTGGATGTATGAGTCCCTGCCCTCTGCCTCTGGGCTGCTCCTTGCCCCTTCCTGTGATCTCCCTCAGGTGGACACTCACTCTCCAGAAATGTTTGTTCTGAACTTTTCCTTTGGATTCCCTGGTCACTTTGGTACTAGCCCATAACTGGAAAAGTAATGTATTTTTGGTGTTGGGTAACTCTGCTTACCAGCTCTTCAGCTTGAGGAATGGCATTGGGAAAGTCACTTATGAAGACTCTACACTCCCTTTCTTACACTCACAAAGCAGTGCCAACATCATCTCCTTTTCATGGCAGCTGTGAAACTCTAGGACCACAGATGGCGCAAAGCAAGCACTCTGACCAGGAACTGGTCTTGCCCACCAGCTCTACTGCTCTATGACTAATTGAAGATGGGTGAACTTGGGAGGAGCTTGGGAGAGACTCACGGAGCTGGACCTTCACCACTGAAAGCTGCCTTACAGTGAGCTTATAGTACATGCTGACCCCAACCCCAACCCACTGCAGAGCTGACTCCAACTCAAGTCAATGGGAGGCTGCCCAGTGGCCACCAGCCACTGGATACTGTCACTCTGTCCTCTTGTTGAGACTGGGCACTACCACAGCCTTGGGTTGGAGGGGAGGCCTGGACAAGAGAGGATGAAGGAGCATGACAAGATACAGAGGTGACCTGACTTCTGATCCTGATGACCAGAGGCTCTGTGACCTCAGTATCCCTTTAAGTAAATATCTTATGTGTCAAACAGCAGGAAATGAAAGGGGGCATGAAATAAGGACGCTTAGTTAAAACATTCTATACTGAGGCCATGTTGCCAAATGTTATGGTTTGGATGAGTCCTCTGAAAGCCCATGCAGGTGGATCTTGGGTAATGATCTGTGAGACAAAGCCACTACTGGTAGACAGTGGGCCCAGCAGGGAGTCATTAGTCCCCAGGAGGGGAAATGGTCTTATATTCTCTCTGTCTCCTGGCTAACTAAGGATGTAAGCCCCTGCTGTGATGTGCATTCCTCGCCAGAAGCGTGAAGCCACAGGATAGCTAAATCTTGCATTGGAAACTCCAGAATCTAAGACAAAGACACACCTTTCCCTCTCTGTAGGATAACTGGTTCCTGTATTTTTGTCATTGTGATGGAAACCTGACTATTACACCAAGCTATTTTCTGCTACAGATGGGGCAGGCCAGCACCTTAGAAGAGAAGTAAAATCTGCCATGCTCTTGAAGTCCCAACTCCAGAGTAAAATCAGGCTTTGTCTCTTCATTTGGTGTTCCCCAGTGACATGTCAAGAAGTGACTGTTGTACCAACCAAGAACCAGGCATGCAGAGGACCTAGGTCCCCTTTTCAGATGTAGCAGACAGGCAGCTCAGTCTTTGTGGGGGCTCCCTAATAAGAGGAGGAGGGGCTGTTTCTGACATGGACTCTGCTGTTTGTTCCTCCATCATTTCCTCCTGGTAGGGTGGCCTTGCCAGGTCACAGAGGAAGAGAATGCAGCCAGTCCCGATGAAACTTGATAGGCTGGGGTCAGTTGGTGGGGGAGGAGGGCTCCCCATTTCTGGGGATTAGGGGAGGGGGAGGGGGAAAGAAAGAGGGAGAGAGAAACTGGAATGAAATAAGGGAGGGGCTACAATCAGGATGTAAACTAAATAATTTTTTTTTTAATTTTTAAATTTAAAAAATCCCTAGAATACCCTATCTGTGGTATCATTGTCAGTCCTCATCAGTGTAGACAAACCTGGATCATCTGAGGGCTTGAGCTCTCCTTGTTCCACTGCCTCCAGTCATTCAAGGACCTACCAAGACTGGGATATTAGTGATGCTGCCACCCAAACTAGCCATTGTAATTGTGACAATGGGTGGCACAAGGCCTTGCCAGGACATCCAGATCCTCAGGCTCCTATTCCGGATGGTAAAAATCACAAAGCCATAACTATGTGATTGGCAGCCCCACAAGGCACATGGAAGTCCAGAGTCCTGGGCTCAGCTCATTACACACTCCAGCAATGGTGGTTGCTGCAACACCAGCCCATAGCCAGGACAGCAGTCCCATTTGTATTGATGGGTCTTGTCTGCCTTTCCGTGGGGTTGCCCTGTGACCTAAGGGCCAAGAAGTAGGATTTCAGGTGAGGTGGAAGGTAACTTAGGCAAGCTGCACTTCAGGGCCAGCCTCTGGCACTGATTCAAGTTATATGGTGGAGGGCAGGTCAAGGGTAAGTGTGGTGGCCTCTAAGAGCTGATTCTACCTGATGGGAAGCAGAAAGCCTGTGAATGGAGAGGATGGAAGAGCAGTGGCAATTCAAGGGAGAAATACAGGACACATCATGGCTCTAGTTCTGTCATCTGGGGCTCGACATTGAGTGTTCCATATCTCAGCATCTTAGTCTGCTGGTCAGGATAGAATTGCACTAGCTTAGTGAGACAAGACCAGGTGTCCAACTCAGCACCTTCCAATAAAAGTCAGTGTTAATTCTTACATCTTCAGAGATGCTGGATTCGCCCTACTCAGTGGCAGACCCCTTAACCAGGATTGCAGAGAAGCAGTAACTGGACCCTAAGGAAGCAAAAGAGATGCTGAGGGTGAAAGGTCAGTGGGCAGTTACAGAGCTCAGGAGGGTAGACCAACCTGAGCATAGTCCTCAAAGTTGCTAGGCTGCAGCTGGAGCATGGTCAGAAACAAGAGTGTGAATGAGACAGAAGGAACTGATGGTTAAGGGTGTAGAAATCCCGCCGTGGATGGCCGGGTAGGGGAATGAGCACCAAGAAAGATGGTAAGTGGTGTTGCAAGCAAAACTGGAAGAGTTGTTTCAAAGATAAACAGAGAACTGACTGTCAAGAAGAAAAGTTCCCTTTGTGCATGAGGGTGCAAAGCCTATCCCCATCCTTAGACCACGCTCAGCAATGACTCTAGAAGCTGCTGATCAGAGCTGACAACCTCGGTGGAAGCCTGTCCTAGGGAAAGGTACTTGTCAATTTGGAGACTGGGAGAGAAGTTGAAGATGAAAGATAAAAGCAGAGATGCTCCCTTCAAAGACTACTAAAAGTACAGGAAGTAGAATCCTGAAGGAGGAGAGGAAGAAGGAGGAGGAGGAGGAGGAGGAGGAGGAGGAGGAATGGGGCATGAATGCCAAACTGACCACATGGCAGCCTGAAGTGGAGGCCAGGGTTCTGGGGTGACTGGGACAATCTGGGAAGACTTGGAACTTGCCTAGGCTGAGGAAGGAATGGAACTGTGGAGATCTTGCAAAAACGATGATGGGCCCTCGACCTTAGCTGAACCAAGTGCAGTTCAGGAAAAAAAAAAAAAAAAAAAAACTGTACCAGGCAGGCAGGGTACAAGGAGTGGAGGGTTTCCTGGAGCCAGAGTTTGGTCACAGAGTGTGGGTTATTGTCTATGGGAACTACAGTGGTGTGTGCATGCATGAACACACATGAAGTTAGCTTCATGATGAAACTAACTAAAATAAATGAGTAATAAAATGAAAATGTGTGGGAAGGCCACAAGACTGAGAGTCAAAAGACTGAAGGGACAATTGGTTGTCCCTTCTCTTCTTAGCTTTCACACTTTATCATAGCAATGATAAAAGTCCCACATCTTATAGATGACAGTTCCATTTAGAAAAATAAAGAGAAAGAAATTCAAAGGCTTAGACACAACCCAGACATGTGCCCAGGAAGACCAGGCTGCCGGTGGATCCTCTAAGACAACCCTAAACCCAGGAGTCCAAGGTTCTCATCCTCATCCAACATCCGGATGACTTCCACCCAGCTGTCTGCAGCGGCTGCAAGCTGCGACGAGGAAACCTCTGCATCTCCTTCAGCAGCGGAGCAGCCTCCGCACAGACAGAGGCTAATGAGCTTTTCTCCTGTTTGCTAACGGAGGACACTCACCATAAAGTTTAATGTGGAAGAACAAGGTGCCTATAACCGAAGCTGTAAACACCTCTAATTCCATTTAAAGCTATAAGGTGTGCTGCGTGAACATTTAACAACCAGACAGACACCGACTCGGCATGGCACTAATCGAGCTGCGTTTATTAAAAAGCAGGTACCATGTCATCCTCGCCAGCCACACCACCTCTCACATCCCACCTCGTGCATTCATTAAGAGTCCCCCATCCAAATCGTGATGCAAAATGATGCAGGTGGCGCCGGGAAAGAAACACTAGGTAAGCCAGACACAGCTCTGTGTCAAAGCCTTGTGAATCTATAGAAATTATCCCCCTGGGGCAACACATTTAAAAATAAAAAGAGAGAGAATTGTTCAGAATGAGCCAAGACACAAGCCCAACCTCACTTTGTATCGAGTTCCCACCCTGATCCCATCTGAGAAGAGGAATTCAGAGAGTCTCCTGGCTGCCCTGTCCTCTGCTTGTTCACTCATCTCCCATCTCCTCTGGCTTCCTCACCTGCCCTGGACCTGTCATGCCAGACACTTTTCACCATTCAGGTGTGGCCACCTTTCTTCTTCATTGGGTGGCATCTCCCTGAGGATTTTGCCCATGGTCCGAGAGCCAGCTTTGTTTTAACACTGTGGGGACACCTCAACCCCCAAGGAGCTCAGGATCCACTTTTCTGTTACAAGAACTTAACGTCCTTGTTACTCAGTGTGGCCCTGGGCTCAATATCTCTTGGATATACTGAGAAACTCGTAATCTCAGGTCCTGTTTCAGAACTCCCAAACCAGGATCTGCGGTTTACCAAGGCTGCAAGGGACTGTGCACTCTACAGAGCGTTGACCTAAGGCCCAACCACCTGCACATTCCGCTGGAGAAGAAGATCAATGAGACCTTGCTCCAGGGCTGTAAATCTCTGCTTTCTTTGCTCTTACAAGGAACAGCTTCCACTCCACACATGAGGATTAGGGTATGGGTAAGCTAGGGTCATCATCCCTGCCATGTCATCACTTGGCCTTGAAAAAGGGCTGGCCCCAAGGGACAGAGCTGGTTACCTAAGTTGCCTAAGTCAGGAGGACTGGAAAAGCATCTGATTTTAAAGGAACCATCTTAAAACTCAGAGCCAACAGATAAAGTGTCCTCCAATACTCCTGACCTAGCGCATTTAAGTCAACTCCTCAGTACTGTTCCAGACGTGGCATCCCTACTCTAAACCCGAGGGTCCCTTCCTTAGGGAGAACATTAGTGCTGAGATTCTCCATGAGAAGGATGTCACCTAAAAGGCAGGGGACAAAGAACAGTGGAAGTTCACAAAGGACAGCCTACCTTCCACACCCACACATGATTCAGCCACTTACGGATTGAAACCGTTTTTAAAAATGTTGGTGCTGAATATGCACACTCTTTTTTTTTCTGGTCATTATTCCCTATGTGATTTTTTTTATAGCATTTATACTGTATTAGGAGCTAGAGGTAATCTAGAAATGATTTCAGTATTCACTGGTTGTGAATAGGCTATGTGCAGGTGTTATATTTTTTATGTTTTATATAAAGGACAAACATTGTCACTTTGGATAGCCATTGGGGTCCTAGAAACAAACTGAAGAACAAAGGATGGCTGTACCGCCATTGGGTGAGAGAGAGGTAACAGGGCTCTTTGAGGAAGGGCGTGCCTTGTATTTTTCTGTCTTCCTGATCTGAAGGAAAGTGCGACCCATGCAACCTTTCAGAATTATTTCCATTGCTATGTGTCTAGACAGGGCAGAATGTGGATTCAAATAGTAGAGTGATAAGGCACTTTGTGTTTAAAAGAAAAAAGAGAAAGGTCTGGGGGATTTAGGTGACCTGAGTAAGATTGTGTGCTTAGAGGACATTTTTACCCCTTTCACTCTCAGCCTCCATGGACCTCAGTCTGTTATCCTCAAAAGGAAAAGACAGTTTCTTTCTCACAAAGACTGGCTGGCTGAGATGGAGCATGTACACCCTTTGGACCATGTTTATGGGCAGAGGCAGGAGCCCCATTCTTGGCCCATGAAGGTATGGTCATGCAGATCAGAGTGATAGACATGAGCATGAATAATCTTTAAAAGTCAGTCTTTGGCCAACTAACATAATTATGCATTAAAAACTAGAAGTATCCTATGTCCTTTTCATGCCTATCAAGAGGTGACAGGCCCAGCGTGGGTGTTTTTTCCCTGAGAACTGAAGCACTTCAGTGCCGTGGTGAAGCGGGGATCCTAACGGAACCCCAGCTCTCCCCATGCCAGTACTGACTCAGCTCAGGGCTGGTGGCTTTGACTACAACACATTTTCATGTGAGCTTCACTTTGCTCTCCTTTCAGGCTGCCTATAAAGATTCCTTGTCATTTGTGGCCTAGGCCAAAATTCATCCCTAAATCTGAGCCTATCTGCACTGCATCTCTGAGAAGCCATTACTCCCAAACAATGGTCCACATTTGCTTTAATTGCATTGAATGTGGAAGCAACTGTTTTTTTTTTTTTGGGGGGGGGGATTACTCAGTGATTACATCATTGCTCCTACTGATGCCTCGTAGCAAGAACTCTCTGCACTTTCTAGTTAATGGATGTTTTCCCTCACTTAGCTTAAGAAATGTCAATTCATGGTTAGTGGCCTATTTGGTAGAGGATGAGTGACTAGACCCATTTTCTAAGCAAGAATGCCAAAATATGTCACTTCAAATAAGCACCAGGTGCAAATAGCTCATTTCTACTGCTCTGAGAGTGTTGTGCAGTCTCCTTGGGGAAAGGCAGACAAAAAGGGATGCTGTGAGGCTTTTGCTCCCCTAAAGGAAAATGTTCAGTAAGTACCCCATTTCCACAACTTAGTGTGGACCAGAACTTGAGAGGAAAATGCGAAGGTGAATCTGTAAAAGTTACAGCTTCTAGATGGTTCTTAAAAGCATGTACTGTTTTCGGTTGAATGTGTTCCTGTCCATGTGTGATGCCTCTAAGCCCCACTCTCTACTCCTAACTGGCACCTCAGTGTCCTTGTCTACCTATATGGCTATGTGTGCAAATCAGGAAATCACTATATCCTTAAAACACTACACGTCCACCTGCTAGAACCCTGTTGTGATAAAATGCAGTATTCTCTAGGGTAAGCATGGTATCAGTATTTGTGGTTTTCACCTTCCAAAGACGATGCTCTGGAAAGTTCTAGTACCTTATCCTAAGTGGACTTTCTTCTTCAAAAGCCATGTTCAGGCACAGAAAGAGGAGCAAGACGCAGGTGTTATCAAAGAAGGTGGACTTCCACACCAGTTTTTATAGGAAAAAAAATAGCTGCTCCCTTTGGACACTGTACAATAAACACAAGAAATATTGACAAGGAGCCCTGGATATGTGCAAATGTTATTGCTATAGGACTAAGTTTGCAAGTAAAAATTTGCTTGTAAAAGCTGCTACAGGCTTAGGAACACAGCTTAGAGGTAGAGAGCCCGCTAGACCATGTGCAAAGCCCTGGGTTCAAACGCACACACTGTGAACAGAAAAGTTTGCTTGCTTCATTGGTTTTAAAGTGCAAAGTGGCTTTAGCATGACTGTCAAGAGAGATTATTTGTGAACTGGCTTATAGTTTCCAGAATCTTGCAATGTTTATTGTTCCATTTAACCCTCAAGAATCCTAGGAGGGACTTTTTTTTTAAACATACAGAAAATCCAAGGTGATTAGGGGTTAAGAAACTCAAGTAAGTCCCACAGGGACATAGAAGGGACAACACACACCCCAGCTGTGTTTAAAATAGATAATTTATCATATATACACGGTAAATTACATAGCCAAACAACGTTTATAGAGTGTAGTAAGTGGCGACCAGAGTACACAGAAGTCAACAAGCATCCTTAATGGCACTGCGGATGCCAGGGTGTCTCTCTGTCTCTCGCAGAGTGGGGCTACTTTCATGGAGTCCGACATCTTTGTACATTGTATAGGTCTGCAGAGCAACTTCCCCGTGGACTTATGCCCCACAGTCCTCCGACATCTACCTGAGACCATCAGAGTTAGCATCCGAGGCTGAGATGGACAAAGCAGTTGTCAGGAGCTGAGTTCTCCTGAACAGTTTTCCAGCATGGCTCATACTTCCATTCCTATGTTGAGGGAATGGTGAAAGGCTCTGCCCTCCCTTGAGCAAGAGTTGACTGAGCTTGGCACACTTTGTTCACTTACATGATGTACCCACTGGAACCACACTCCAGTCTTTAGAGAAGAAAAACAATGTTTTCCTACCACTCTGCCAAAAGAGGATAAGCACTTCACAGTGGTGCTCTTTGTGGACCTACAGCCGCCGGGAAGGATGGGTCTAAAGAGAAGTACTACAATTTTCTGAGACAGACCTTAGACACCAGCTCTCCTGTCATTACGTGGCCAGCTTCGGAGCATCTATTAAAAACTATGGATGCCACCCTAAGTGGCTGCTTGCCATCACCACCAGGGGCTTGCTGTGCTCTGGGCGCCCCAGCATTACCATCTGAACCTCAGAGAACTGCCTCTCTTTGTGGTCTCTATAGGCATTTCTTGTGGCTATAAATGGAGTGCTTGATGTTTTAGACATGGCGTGGGTAGATGATCAAAATTAAGATTTAATTTTTTTCCCAACAAATTAAGACTCAAGAAGAGGAGAAGAAGGTGATAAGGGTTGGCTCAGCAGATGCCCTCGGAAGCAGGGTCCTCGTACCCCCTGATCAGTCCAGGGACCTCTTGTCTTAGGAGACATGGCAAGAGTTTCTTTCCTGGGGAGTGCGTACCTCTTAGAAGACATCAGAATGCTGTGGGAAGGGCCTCCCCACCATGCCGAAGGCACAGGTGAAAATACAAAAATAGGGCGTTTGTTTCTGAGTGTCATAAATAACCAGGAGCACAGGTGACTGCCAGAGAGGAGGTGTCACTACAGCTGGTTCTCCTCGAAAAGTATCTGTGCATAGACGGTGTTGGTGGGGACGCCTTTGGCAGCCCGGTGTGGTTTGATGAGCTCCAGCTCGGCATAGGTCAAGTTTTCCTCGGTGATCTTTGGCTATACAGAAACACAAAAACAAAAACAAGACACAATTCAAGCTGACCACAGCCAATTATCCGCCATTTACCAAGCACATGCTTTTCACAGTATTTATAGGGTAATAAAGGAAATTGTAGGCAAAAGTGAATAAAAGCATATGTACAACTGAGTAACTTAAGAAGATGCAGCTCACTGCCCCATGTATAACACCGTGCTCTGCCAGAGACACTGCAATGAGTTGACGTTGGCATCAAGTACTCACAAAAGCCGAGGACTCTAGCTCACAGAGAATACCTAATTCCGGAAAGCAAAACAGACTAATAACACTGATCAGAAGAAAATGTACAGGACACAGAAACAAGCTTACCGACAATTAATAACAAGCTTAGAAAATTTGTGAATGATGTAATTACATAACTAAAAATTCAGAGTATCTAGAAAATAGTAATGAAGAACAAACGTATTTCTTTCTACATGTGTACTTAGAGAGGAGCAGTCATGAAGAATTCTAGTTTAAGTGCTTTATTATTTAATAATACAAAGAGGGTCCAGCACTGTCTAAGTTTGAGTTTCTATTGCTGTGAAGAGACACCATGACCTTGGCAGGCTTCTTACGGAAACCACTTACTTGGGGCTGGCTTACAATTTCAGAGGGTTAGTCCATTATCGTAGTGGTGAGAAGCGTGGTGGCATGCAGGCATGGTGCTGGAGAAGGAGCTGAGAGTTCTACATCTTGATCCACAGGCAGCAGAAGTGACTGTGAGCTACACTGGGTATAGACTGAGCATATAAGACCCCAAGCCCAACCTCATAGTGACACACTTCCTCCAACAAGGCCACATCTCCTAATAAGACCACTCCCAAACATTCAAACACGTGAGTATGCAGAAGCCATACCTATTCAAACCACCACAAGCATCAAATTCAAAAAGTTAGGAAATGAACAAAATAAGAAACAATAACGACAAAAAAAAAAAAATCCCCACACAAAATAATAAGGACAAAAGCAGCAAAAACAAGAAAACAAACAAAAATTTCTAAAATCAGGTGCTTAGAAAGTACCCATCATGTGCATAGACTGAAAAACTGATCACTATAAAAAAGAAAAAATATAAGAAGCAAGAACTAATAAAACATGAAACAAAAAAGGTAACCAGATATAAATGAAGGAAATTTTACACACCGGTAAACTGCTTGGCTCAACACACTAAAAACACAAATTGAAACACAGGGTAAGATGATAATGTCCCAGAAAAATAAAAATGACAAATGCTAAGTGTAGGAAATATGAATTTGCTAAATGCCTTCAAAGGGGCAGCAAGGAAGGGCTGCATCTTCGCAGCAGCAGGAGAGCTGTTGGCAGGGCATTTCTGAAGGAAGAGCCAAGGAACATCATTGGAATTAAGCTAATCAGAGAACAACAAGGAAGAAAACTTTGAAGGGTTTTAGAACAAACCTTGTGTTCATACACATTTTAATTCAGATTTATTCAGGAGGATGAAGAGGTATGTAAGGGATAGGTAATCATACTCAAGTGAATTTTATTCTGGACATAAATATGGTTCAGTACTTTTGAATGATTTATAACAGTAAAAGATCAAAAGAAAGAAACCTCATGATTACCCCTATATATACTGGGAAGGCATTCGATTACATTAAAAAAACCACTGTTGACAAGATCAGTCTTTGTATGTCATAGTCACAGCTGTATGTTTTCTTAATATGACTAAGAGATGTTAAAATAATAAGTAATTGGCAATCCAAGTCTGGTGATATTAAAATTATCCAACTGACCTAATATAAATACGGTAATGTTGGCAGATGAGCAGACAAGTATATCAGTGGGGCTGGCCAGAGATGACAGCCATTAACTGAGGTATCATCTTTCAGTAATGCTATTGGAATATTTGGAAAAAAATAAAATAAAATCCCACCCTATGTCACCCCAAATAAGATATGTAAACTCCTAACACTATTGAAAAAAAAAAAACATTTAGAGAAGTTTTAGGAAAATGATCTTAGGAGTAAGATGTTTTTTTACAAATGATGTATTGTTCTACTCTAGATGGTGAAATATTCTCTGAGTGAAAGACCAATCCAGAACAGCAAGATGTTTGCAGCTCATGCCTACGGGACTTACTGTTCAGCAAAGATCCAGACCAACAACCCTCTAGGAAACAATGCCGAGGATGGTAGAGGGTGCCAGTGACTCCAGGAGAGGAAGCACAGCAGCTCTTGCACAGACGAAGTGAACAAGCTCGCCCATGCCAAGAGACCCATAGTTTTGTTTGTCCTTAGTTCCGAGAACTCCATACAATGTGTTTTATCACATTCACCCCACTTCAACTCCTCCCTGATCCCCCTCTTCACTACCTACCCAATTTTGTGTTTTTTGGTTTTTGTTTTTGTTTTTAACCTCCACCAAGTCCCATATGTTCTTGAATGTGTGGCCTTTCAGTGGAGTGTGGTCAAACTGTAAGTGACAATGTTCTTAAAACTCGCTGTCCCCTTTCCAGCAGCTGTCAATTGTCAATAGCTCCTTGCCTAGGGGTGTAACTTCATGTTCACCTCCTCTCTTCATGCTTAGATTTGGTCTGGCTTACATGGAGTTTATGCATGCTGACACAATCACTGTTACTGAAAGTCAAAATTGTAATTCACTCTTAAGCGTCATTTTTTTTGTTGTTGTTTGTCTTTGTTTGTTTGAGACAGGGTTTCTCTGTGGAGCCTTGGCTGTCCTGGACTTGCTTTTAAGACCAGGCTGACATTGAACTCACAGAGATCTGCCTGCCTCTGTTTCCCTGGGTGCTGGGATTCCAATCATGCTAAGTGTAACTTTTTGTCTTTAAATTTCCAAACTCTTTCTTTTAAGTTGCCCAAAGTATCATATCCTCTCATATATTCCTGATGAGATTATTCTTTGGGACAAGGGAGAGAGGGAAGGAGGGAGAAAGAGACAGAAAGAGAGAGGGGAGGGGAGGGAAGGTAAGGGGAAGTTAGAAGGGGAGGAGAGAGGGGAGGAGAGGAGAGGAGAGGAGAGGAGAGCAGAGCAGAGCAGAGTGGAGCTTCAAGTTCTTCAGTAGAAACCTGAGCATTTGTAGAAGGGAACATACCATGGTATACACTTAGACATCCATTTAGCTAGGGTCTGGGGTGTAGCTAGCTCAGCCATAGACTTGTTTGCCAAGTATGTGCAAGACCTGGGGTTTGTTTTGACCCAGACATCAAAAATCATTCAAAACCAATGGAGCTGCACATGGTCTGTATGAAGTGTCATTTGTGAAAACATGCGTGTTTGCATATATGTATGCACGTGTGTGTATGTGCTACCCTTGGAATCAGCAACTGGAGAACTCAAAAGCCATGGATTCAAGGAATGTAACCTGGGTTCCTGGGGTGACTCATACTTTATTATATAGTCTTTGCTTAGTACCTTTTGGGGATTACAATAGGCATACCTGATTAATTTAGACACATTGATTAATTTAAATTTGTAATTAGATAAGTAGTCACTAATTCAGAGTCATATCACTGTTTTCATTTCAGCAACTCCGTGTTTCTAACCTAGGTGTTAGATTGGAGTTTTGGGTTTTCAGCTTTTGTTTTGTTGTTATTTTTGTATTACAGTCATTAAAAACAAACAAACAAACAAAGCCTATATGCCTCTATCCTTTTTATCTTATGGAAGTCCAGGATAAACAAACTGTTGACAAGGAATGAAGTTTCTCAAAGCAGAGAGCCTCTGTTCTTTTGAGACAGAACACCAAGAGGACTGGAAGCAAGAGGCCAAAGGGCAGACGAAGAACTCAGTGCTGGCATATCCCGCCCAGGACACTTGCAATTTATCTGCACAAGTGTCTAGCCATTTCTCAAGTTCAAGCTTAAGCGCATTTGTAGGGATGGAGTCTCTGCTTGCCTTTTGACACCAAAAGTCTTTACATTGCTTCTTAGTCATCCATATCTTACCAGCCAACAAAGCCCGATGTATGTTCTCTCCTTTTGTCTTAATTACATTTCACATTGTTACGATTCCATTTAGAAACACCACGTGTCTCCCAATAAGTACTCAAAACCCAACTCATGTAAATTTTAGAACCCAGGTTTATGAAATCATATTGTCCAGTTGTTTTATTGCATTACTTTGAAACCGCATTGTTTTCTAGCGCAGATTATCTGTTTATTCTTAAGTTATTTCATTACGTTTGGATATGAAAAATAACACCAGCTTTCTCAATACAGGTCACCAGGCTGGCTTGGCTGATGTGTCGTTTTCATACATTTTTATGATGTTCCTATAGTAAACATAATTTAATAAAGCCAAAGCACACTAAATAAATAATTGCATCTAGAAAAGCAATAAAAACAAATAAAATTAGTACTTTCATAAGTGGAAAAGGTACTTCAATTACTGCTACAAGCAACAACCCACCATAAAATGTGTACAATCATTTCCCTTATGCATATTTCTGGAGTGTAATAATTTGATTGAAAATATGAGGCAGCACACAGGAGGCTCAGGAGTGTGGAGTGTATACAGTTTACAACAGAAGATGGGTAATATAGAGTGCCTAGCACCTTTAAAGAACCTACTGTTTTTCTGGCAGGCACAGTTGGCTGGAACCATCAGACCTGAGCTTGACTACACTCCCTAGCTTGATGAACTGGAAATAAAGTCCTAATAGCCAAGGAGAGCGGGCAAAGGCATCCTTCTCTCTAGTTTTCATCAACCTGCCTTTGTTTGCACTGATGCCTCAGTAAAGCTTAAGGTCTACCTAAGAAGTAGCACAGAGATGGTTTCTGGCTTCTCGGGAAGACTAGGGCACAGATAATAAAGCCAGGAGCCAGGAACACAGTATGGTGCAACCATCCCAGCTGTCAAGGGCTTGCCATGGGACAGAACCAGGTAAGGGACCTGTCGCAAGGCCTCAGATACTCTCACTGTCATCTTGGCTAGGCAAACCCAACTTTGCTCAGCTGAGATACTGTTCCCCAGGTCTACAGTAATTCTAGTCCAAGACAGAAATGCTGGGTCTCTGTGGATGGACCAGGAAACACTGTTCTTTCACCACAGGCTCAAAAAAGGCACTCTTACAACCTATGGTACTCTTTGGATGCTGGAGGTATAGAATTACAGGTAGTCCTCTCTATCTGTGAGTTCTGCAGCCAACTGCGGGTTAAAAATGTTGGCGCGCGGTGGGGGGGGTAGTTGCATCTGTACTAAATATGTGGATTTCCCCCTGTCACTCCCTAAACAATACAGCACGTGGACTATTTATCCAGCACTTGCATTATTTTTTAGTATGCTATGTCATTTAGGGACAGTCTCAGAAACACAGGAGGACACAGGAGGCCACGCTGTGATGCGGATATGTACTCTTTTATACAAGGGCTTTGGCTTCTGGTTTTCATGGGGAATTCTAGAAGCATTTCCCCAAAGAATCAGAGGGGTGCCTATACACAGGCATGATGCTTAGAGGGAAGCATAATGCTTCAGTCCATCTAACCCTATGTTTCCAGGCCTGGTGGAAGCCTTAGGCTGCAGTGAAAGCATAACAGGAACTTCCAAAGAAGGACTCACAGACCTCTGACAAAGCCTTTCATTATATACAGATGCTGCTGAATTTACTGGAAACAGGCAGTGGGGCTTTCTAAATGGGTCAGAAGTACCTTCCAGAGCAGCCTAGCTTTTTTATTTCTCCCGTTTCTTTCTTTCTTTCTTTCTTTCTTTCTTTCTTTCTTTCTTTCTTTCTTTCTTTCTTTCTTTCTTTCTTTCTTTCTTTCTTCCTTCCTTCCTTCCTTCCTTCCTTCCTTCCTTCCTTCCTTCCTTCCTTCCTTCCTTCCTTCCTTTCTTTCTTTCTTTCTTTCTTTCTTTCTTTCTTTCTTTCTTCCTTTTCCCGCTTCTCCTCTTCTCTTCCTCCTCTTCCTTCTCCTCTTGCTTGTCTGCTAGCTTGTTTTTCAAGACAGGGTTTCTCTGTGAAGCCTTGGATTCCCTGGAACTCACTCTGTAGACCAGGCTGGCCTTGAACTCACAGAGATCTGCCTGCCTTTGACTCCTGAGTGCTGGGATTAAAGGTGCACATCACACCTTTACCTTCTTTTGCCTTTTATCCAAGCCACAGAAACAGATAGGGTTCTCCCCTATCCCTTAGAGCTACTGGATGTTAATACCTTGAAATCCACAAGGTTTATACAGGTACCAACATCCTCAGATGTTCAAGGCCCTTATATAAAAGTATTTGTATACACATGCTCTTGTACACTTTAAATGGTCCTAGATGAATTATAACAGAAGCTACAATGTAAATTCTCTGTAAATAGTGGCTACACTGTATCATTTGAGGAATAATAAGACCCAAAAAGTGAAAGTGTGTCCAAGTTCAGTACAGATGCAATTTCCCCAAAATATCTTCAGCCTGTAGCTGGTTGAGCCTACAAGATGCAGAATATGCCATCTGTGTGCAACTGCCTGGACGGAATACACTGCCAGCCCTTTGCCCCTTGATCTCCTCTTCATACATTTTTATTAATAATATAGGCTCCTTCCTACAGTTGGAGGGTGGTTAGCTAATCAGGTGACAGAGGAGAAGAGGCACTAAGGCATCGGTCTATCCAAGGCAGCAGACTCTTCTTCAATGAGTCACAGTGGTCATGTTCATGGGGAGGGGAAGAGAGCTCTGGCATGGCCCTCACCGGCCTGCAGAACTGAGGGGTAGGAGGAATTTGGACCCAGTTCAAACGCCAGCTCCTCGACCTTGGGCAGTTCTACCATCGGTGCACAAGAACAGTCGTAACTAGCTAATTAGTCAGTTACGAGTGTGTAAGCGAGATGCACATGAGTGTCTGACACAGCCCCTGCCCCACGGAAGGTGCTAAATACATGTCATTGAGTCAACATTCTGGCCTCATCACTTTCCACCTGGCCTTGCATCTACCTCTGTACACTTTGAATCCTTCACACATCAACAAGAACTGTATGGACCATGTAGGCCAGGATATTTTTTTGACAGGAAGAGAGTCTGGGAAATGACTTATGGGTTGAATTATGCCCCCACCCCGGCCAAACTCCTATGTTTTTTTACACGATAGTATCTCAGAATGTGACTGGGTTTGGAGATGTGGTCTTTAAAGTAAGAATTGGGTTAAAATGAGGTTGGTAGAGAGAATGTTGATACAGCATGGCTACTTCTTTACAGCAAGAGAATGGGACGCAGAGCACTTAGAGGGATGACACTGTGCAGACACTAGCCATATAAGCTATGGAGAGAGGAATCAGGGGAAATTAGGCTTGCAGCCATGTTGATCTTAGACTTGAAGCCTTGGGAAAAACAATACCTCCGGTGTATAAGTTATTTGATTTATGAAATTTAATTATGGCAGCTCTAACATACTAGTCTACTGGTCACAGCATAGAGGAAGAGGAAATGCTTTATTTGGGGAAAAGAAGAGATAAACTACCTTCCCTAAGGATGAGCATACACTAGGACATGCTGTGTCAACAGCAGATGGGAGAGAAGGAAGAGCCTGAGGTCTGGTGCTAGTCAGTGAGGAAGCAAATGGAAATGGAGCTGGAAACGGGAGGCTCTAGAACAAACACTCCTCCCAGACACATCCATCCCTGCCTGTCCTGTCCTCTACAGCAATGGTCTGAGAGCCAAGAGAAATAACAGGGCCGTGAGCATCTGTGTGCTGCCTGGGAGGATGCTGAGCTCCATCGTGAGGAAGGAATGAATGACCATGGCAACAAAGGCCAAGTGGACTGCTTCCCCCCAAGGTAGAAGCTTGGCTTCCAGGTGACCTGAACCCCAGTCTGGGGCAGGAGCTGACTCCTAAGTCATTCTCCCCTTTCTGACTGAACACCTATACTCCCAGAGAGACATTTACTGGCAGATGTTTTCTGCCTAGTCCCCACATGCCCACTTGCCATGCATGGCTCAACAAGGCCACTTTTTGTTATTGTTGGCTCTCTTCCCTTCGTGCTGAGGACATAGGAAGCAGCAGGATGGTTGCAGAGACATTGCCCTTCAGGAAGAGCTGTGGCTGAGGTATGGAGCAGGCAAAGCTCATGTCAAAAGGCAGAGAAATCTTACAGAAAAAAAGGGCTCCTTTCTTGGAGGAGGGACTCTGTACATCTGTATGCTCAGATCTCTTAGGTGACCTCTCTCTCTCTCTCTAAAAAAAAATGGATGAAGAGGATCTGGAGCCACTGAAGCAGCAAGAATGAGAACTGAAGCCAGTGTGTTCAGTATGGAAGTAGGAAGTAAAGGCAGGGCCTGGTCCCTGGCTTCAGGAAAACCCTAAACCAGTCAGGGATCTACATGGCTGGGCCATAGCAGGTGCCATTATAAACATGCATTGATCGTCTTTTGTGGGGTTTTTTCTGTGTCTCTAGAGTAAATATCTCAGAGTGGGATAGCTGGGTCAAATGGCGAATGTATGTTTAGCTCTTAAGAAACTGCCAGCCACAGTGTGGGTGCTGGGAACTGAACCTGTGTCCTCTGAAAGAGTACTCTTAAGTACTGAGCCATCCACCAGTGCCTCTGGCCCCCCAAGTATTATTCTGTCATTGTTGTTCTTTGTCTTTTGTTTACACAAGTCTCACTATGTGACCCTGGCTGGCCTCAAACTCATCCCATGATCTACCTGCCTCTGCCTTCGGAATACTGGAATTGAAGGCGTGTGGCACCACAGCTGTTGCCAAGTACGATTTTTGCATCTCTTCTTTCATATTTATTTCACTTACTACTCTAATAAATAAATACATTTTTTTAAAAAAAAAGAAAATAAACTGCCAGCCATCCAGAGGGTACCATTTGCCCTCCCACCTGAGAAGTATGTCTTTCAACAGCTCCATTTCCTTAATGTCACTTGGTTCTTCCCTTCCTCACTTTAGTAGGTATCAGGAGCACATTAGTCCCCCATCCTTGGGAACCCACTAACCCTGGACTTAAACTCAGGTTGTCATTGATGGCCAAGTTAAATTCTCTCCCACAGCATGACTTTCTTTGATCACACAGGCTACAGTCTGAATGCAGCAGGAAAGTTTGCATTCTAGGAGTAAGAGTTAATGAAAACTTCAGAGCCTCTGATAGCCTGTCGGGCCTCATCCTTCTGCTCCACCAGTGGTGGGATGCTGAAAACACAGATACCAGCCTAGACTGCCTCTCTCAGCTCTAAGCTAATCCTTTCTCTGCCCCAGTTGAGGGCGATGGTTATGGATAGTACCCCCGGGGTGAAGGAATGGCCTGACCCTGCTGACACCAGGAAAACTGATCTCAAGAGATTCATATGCACCTCTCACATACTTCAAACTCCTAATGGGCACATTCTGAGGGTTTCGTCTTGTGGATGGGTTTCCGTGGAGTCAATTGAAAGTTAGCCCTTCCTGGGCAAGCAGGGATTTAATGATCTCTTATGCAGACTCCTGCAAAACCATGCTTTATCGTAGAGATTGCAGTTGGGTGTGCTTGCTGAATTAAGTTTGCAGGAATAAGAGAGAAACGCAATTGCAGCGGCTGCCCGTTGCCAATGTGAAGAGTTCAGTCAGGTAATACCATTACCACGGCAACAGATCAATACCCAGGACATGGGAGCTTTGCGCTCACGTCACCTCAGAGCTCCAACCCAGGCTTGCATTTCCACAGAGTTGCAGTATCAGGAATCTGTTTCCCCAAGAGACCATGAGAATTGTCAGGGGCAGACTTCCTCTCCTGCCTTCAAGGTAAGTGCTCATTTTTTATTCAACAGAGAAGAAACTGGTAAAACAAAGTCTCCCTGAAGTCCTTGCCAACACAGCCATGGCCACTGAGAATGCTGCAGCTAAGCATTCAACACATTCTGCCCTCCCCCACCCAGGGCCTCAGTGGTCTCTGAACATTCATACTCAGGAGGGAAAAGTATGCCTTAGGCCCCTTGACCACGCTGCAAGCAAAATGCCTTGGACATGAACTTGGCTTTGTTGAGTTGCATGGGTCGCCTCCAGGCATATATATTGCTATTTATGAAAAGAGGATTTAGAGTTTTCTGCTATGATACTCAATAAAGATAAAGGAGGAAAACCAACTTGGTCCTTTTGAGAGCAGAATTCAGCACACTGACAAGCAACTTTCACCCTCCCATTGGGTTCTCACACCTGCCCAGTGAGGTGAAGCCAACGATCACACAGGAAATGCTGTGTGTGTTGCCTACTGTCACTATCAGGGCCGTCACTTTTAAAGCAGTTTATAAGTGTTGTCTTCACAGTTGCTTCCTTGGATATACTCAGAAGCAGAGAGAAAAATGCATTTGGTGAACTGGAAGCACTGTGTGCTAAGAGCAATGGACCTCCAAGGCCTCAATCAGTACCAAATAAAGCTAGTTGGGGTTTTGTTTCTGAGTGTGTCTGTGTGTTTTAGTAGTGTGCGACAGAACATTGATAAGTAACAAGTTAAAGCACTGCCTCGACCAGGCTCTCCAGAGGTGACCTGTAATGCTCACAGTAAGACTAAGTGTTCTTATCAGCCTCTTAGGAATTTGTCCTGTGCCTCTCCTAAGTTCACTCTATGTGTCCTCCTTGCAGACTAGAGTTCCAGCCATGCTAGTCTTCGTGCATTTCTTAGACACACGTGGGCAGCTCTCCTTGCACAGACATGACCTCGGGGCCTTTGGTCATGTCATTCTCTCTGTCCGGAAGAATCTCCCCTACACCCCAGTGAACATTGCTTCCTCATGTTATCAAGCCTTTGCTCTGATGTGGCGTCTTCCTTAGCAAACACAGTCCCTCCTTGACCCCAATCTGCCTTTACCGTTGTCACATATACTGCTCCTGAACACCATAAAGTCTCATCCTTTATCTTCTGTTTTCTTCCGCTAGGATACGACAATAGCAGCTAATAGTTCCTTGGTGTGATGACGACCCTATGTAGAAGGTATTACAGTCATCCTCATTCCACAAGGGCAGAAGTGAAGACAAATGGCCTGCTTGTGACCAGTGCTAGTAAGTAGCAAACTTGGTCCTTGAGCCCGGCCTCTAGTGACTTCTCCAAGTCCATTCAGAGCCGCTCCAGTAGGTGTTCAGTCACAGGACAAAATAAAACAGGCCCGGAAGGGTAGTGTCAACCAGAGACAAAATTCCACCATGGCTGACTCTAAGCTGCCAGAGACATCTGCTCTCTCTGGTAATTAGGAGTGGGCTGGAGCACACGCTGACTTTGTACTGACCTTCAGAAAGACACACGGCTCAGGCGATCCTGATACGTGTGTGTGCCTGTGTGTGGTGGTGATGCAAATGTTTGAGTGTGTGCATGTACACGTGTGTGAAGGCCAGAGGTTAACAATTTGATCTTCCTTGATCCATCAGTGTTTCAGTTTTTGAGGCAGGGTCTCTTAGTGAACCCAGAGTTCACTGATTTGGTTAGACTGGCTGGCCGGTGAGCTTCAGGGATCCATTTGTCTCTGCCACCTCAAACTGTGAGTGCATGTGTTTGTGGTGAAGCCATGTGCGCGTGCAGTGTTTGTGTGTGCACATCCCTCTCAGGTACACATGAAGGCCCGAGATTGACAGCAGGAGCCTTCACTACTGTTCTATACGTTCCCCCTTTGAGACAAGTTCTCTCACTGAATCAGAGCTCACCACCTGATTAAACTGGCTGGCCATCTCTGTCCTGGCCAGATGGGAGTCTGCCCATCTCTGTCCTGCCTGGCCCCCAAGACTTGGGTTACAAATGTGTGCAAACACATTTGGCTTCTATGTAAGTTTCTGGGATTTGAACTCAAGTCTTAATGGCTTTCAATAACAAATCCATCTCCCCTGCCCAGAATATACATTTAATTGTGTGAATTGAATAAAACAATAAGATAAAACAAGTCTATCATTATTAAAAATACTTCCAGAGATATCTCTGACCTTAGGAAGAGGTCCTGGAAGTGTCCCTCATGACCTCCTTTTTCTCTTTCCACACCTTCAGGAACTCTACTATAACACAGAACTGAGGTCTAAGCTTTGAGTAAAACATAGGCACATGGCTTTAAGGTTTAAAAGACAATCAAGATAGAGGATAGACAGATGTATGATTAGATAGATAGATAGATAGATAGATAGATAGATAGATAGATAGATAGATAGATAATAGATGTCCAACACTGAGAGGAAATGATCATTCACATCCTTTGATAGCTGCAGAATAAAATAGTGAAAGGTTTTTGGAAGTGACTGGACAAACTCCATCAAAGTAAGAGGTATATGTCACACAATAACTCCAATCTTAAAAAATGTCTCCCACAGAAATGCACTAAATATCGGAATGTGTGCAAGGACATTTTCACCAGAACACCCTTCCTAAAAAGTGGAAAATCAGTACAATATATATGGCCAAGAGTTGGGAGACCAAATGACCCCCGGCAGTCGTCAAAGGACAGGGCGGAACTCCAGGAATGGTGGGCGAGCTGTCCTGGAGAAAGTCCATGACGAGCACTTCAGCTGAGGGACACTGTGCAAGAAACACTCAATCTTCAGAGGTGGAGTCGTCCTCTCCCACAGCCACGACCCACAACAATGGTTAAATAGTCATAATGTATGCTAGGAACATAAGCAAGGATATGGGTAGGCTTTTCTATATGCGTGGACAACACTTAGAAGCATATAACCAAGACAATGCCAGAGAATGAGAACCTAGGAAAAGAACTGCATTTTGTTTTAACATGTGAAGATTCGAAATTGCCAGAATAGTCCTACCTGCCCAATGAGGTCTGGACAGAAAATGATGTCCTAGAAACCAACGGCCTTAACTGAGTGTTTTTGACAAGAGGAGTGGGGTCACAGTGGAGGAAAATAGGAACTTGTCACCAAACACCTGATTGGATCAGGTGTGACATATGCCAGCAGAGGAACATTCCACTACCTCATCACATCTGTGCAATGGAGACAATAAGGGGATTGTCCCAGAACTAATGTGTATTCTTCTTGGTAAGTATTAGAACAAGGTCTAAACGTGGAAAGGGTCACTGAACTATCATCAGTCTAACCATCACCACCACCACTACCACTATCATCACCAGTACCACCATCACGACCATCGTCGCCGGCATCATCACTTTCATCACCATTTTATCATCACCACTACCATTACCATCACCATCATCACCATTGCTGCCATCATTATAATCATCACCACGACAGTAGATACAGGGCATGAACTAATTAAGTGATAAGGTCAAATCTAAAATGGCAGTGGGGACACCTGATCATTTGTGAAGTTTGCATGACGTGTAATGTGGGCAATGAGTGCGTACACTACATGAATTGTTTGCATTCTTCGTCATTATGCACGTTCCAAACATCAAGTCCTAAAGCTATATTCAACTGGGTTTTGGTCATCGTGCATGTTTATTGATGATCTATCAATTTAGGGGTTGAGAATTTAACTCATCGGTAAAGCCCAAGCCTGCCTTATAAACAAAAAGTCCTGTGTTCAGTCCTCAGCACTGAAGAAAAAAAAGACAAAATAAATTTATCTTTAGACATGTATAATAATAAATGATAATTTAATCTGGTCAGAGGAGGAGCAGCCTTCAGATGGGCCACGGTTTGGTTGTGAGCTCAGAAGCCCGCACAGATTTTCTTCCTGATTCTCTGGATGCATGTCTTAGATGTGCCGAGGGTTTGTTTCCTTTCTTTCCAAAAATGGCACTTCATTTCTAGTATTCTCCATTTGAGATTGAAAAAGTCTTTTAATAACAACTCTAAAGCACTCTGTGTTCAAAACTGAGCATTTAAATGAAAGAGGCTTAAAAACATCAAATGTGAGCAGAAATGATATTGTTTCATGAGATTACAAAACCAAAATAGAGCAAAAAAAAAGTTTCTTAAAAAAATTTCCCAGCAGTGCAATGATCTTAGAAATGAAGTGCCCAATAAAGGCGGCAAATCAGCTAAGCTGAGATGGAAAACAAGCCAGGGCTCTTCAGGGAGGGACAGTCCTCACGGACACAGGGGACAGGCTGCCCGGAATGAGGCCCCACTTGACTCCTGGGTGCAGGGTGGGCTAGGCACAGAAAAGCCCATCTGTGAGCAGAACCATCAGGCCTGCCACCCACCTGGGCTGGTCTGCAGTCTAGCTCAGGGCCTTTGCCCTGTGGCTCCACAGTGCAGGCTCTGTTCCTCCCAGCACCTTGCACACTGCCTGTCAGCTTTCAGTGAACACTGGGGAGAGCGAGGGCAGGGGCAGAAAGGGAGATCTGAATGAGGCAGCTGTGTAGCTGATAAATATGCTTAGCCTCTGACCTGGCTGGTGGGTATGGATACTGCTCTGTGGCTGAATGTTCTTGCATGGAAATGACATGTCCCCATGAACATGTCCCATGTCCCCGTGAACAGTCCCCTAAGCACAGGACGCTCTCTTTTCCACTTGCTCCTGATCACTTCCAGTTTCTGGAAGCCCCAGCGCCTGCTCTCTCTGGAGGAGAGGCCCATGAAACCAAATGACTTCTGTTTTCCTCTGCTCTCATCCCTTTCAAAGCTTCGGCATCGATTCTCCCTCCAGTCGACATACATAACTCCCTGTGACAATAATGGGAAGTGCATGGGCACCAAGGGGGGCATAGAATTTTTATCTCTGTAAAAATGGTGCTAGCATGGTACAAGCAAAGTTTTTGTGTTTTTCCCAAGGCTTTTACTTGGGGCAATATATTGTACATGTGGTTGTGGGTTTTTTTCCTTCTTTTTAATTTTAAATTGAGATTATGAACATATTTTATGCAGGTTAATATATCCTTTTCATGTAAAATTTAGCTGAAACCAGTTCTAGCACATTAACGACAACAAGAGAAATTCGCTGGCTTATTATAAACATCCTTCAAGAAACCTGAAAAGCGTGTCCTCTGGAAATAATTTTGTTGGGATCTGGAATATTATTAAAATCCTCTCAGAATTCTACCACTCGTGCCCAATGGGCCTCAGAGCCCTTTTTTTACTGCTGATCAGAGGAAACATCCCTTTGGCCTTGGCACTATGTTCTGCATGGTGAAAACAGGGCTGGAGGCAGGGGTTAGGTAAGCCACAGGGGCCCTGGCCCTGGCTGATCATGATTTTCAACCAGGCAGAGAGGAGCCGACTTCTTTTGGAATGAATGACTGTTTTCTCATCACTGAGCATTCTGAGTTTACCAAAGTCAATGGAATGGGTAAAGCCACTGCCAGACTACTGATATAATATGTATTTAGTGGCCAGAACATACAAAACACCCCCGCCCAGTGAACGTGAGTACCAGTGGGCACGCCTGCATGCCAGTCAAATATATCCAACAAGATCCAAAATTAAAATTGTGGGTGGACTCAGATTCATGGAGGAGTGTGAGCTAGGAGCAGGGAGCCTCAAGGACAACCTTGTGGGGAGCAAACCATAGCTCTGTGGGAGGATGAGGAGAGCAGCAGCAAATGCAGGGCAGAGAGCCTGGTGAGAGAGCCCAGACCAAACAGGGTCTTAGTGTTCCTAGCGGTGGGGTTGGGACGGGACCTAGGAAGCGGTGACAGATGATGATGGCCCTGTGCCCTCCCACTCACAGGAAGCCATGTTTCATGCCAGAGGCAAGGGGGAGCCATCGGAATATTCTAGTCAGGGAAATGACAGGGTTGGAGCAGTTTGAGGAAAGCCCCAGGCAGCAATGCAGTGGATGGATCGGAGGGAGTGAGACAGGCTCCGTGAGGTCCACTGGGAAACTCGTGGTAATTAAGCCCACTGTGTTCCTGGTTTTTCTGTCTTCCAGCTCTTGCTCACAAGAACTCATTTTCTCTTTGGAGAGTAAGGGTGGCCTGACCCTTCAGCAACCCTGGCACAGGGGCTTAATTACAGAGAGGAAGGTCTCGTGGGCGAATGTAGAGGAGGACCGGATGCTGACTGGGGCAGAGTGGACATCAAATCCATTTAACCCTAAGAATGATTCTCACTTTGTTTCTCATTAATTTGTGGTGCTGCTAACTCCCCCCCCTTCCTGATGCTTTTTTTCTCTTTAAACTTGCTTTGCTTTCACATCAGATACTATCACACACACACACACACACACACACACACACACACACACACACACACTCAGCCTCTAAATCAATAAACTGGACTAATGCAAAAAAAAGCCAGACACACTTCTGTAGCTCTCCGATTACCCTGAAACAAAGAAGTAGTTACGGTTTTTCCTGAAAGTGTGGGAATTGTTTCCACAGATTTCCAAGGCAATGCCAAGAGGGTACTTGACCAGGACGAGGATACTGGAGGTGTGGGGGGAGCCCAGAGGTTTCAGGGAGCTTTGGAGTCTGTAACCCAACTTACAAAACAAGCAAGCAAGCAAACAAACAAACTGGTGCATCTGTTTCCAGAATGTCCTGAGAGCCTAGGGTTTTGGTGTTTGTTTGTTTGCTTGTTTTCTTTTGATCTTACTGTGTTGTGCTGGTAAGGAGACTGGGGACCTAGGCCTGCTAGGTCGGTGCTCCAGGCCACACTTTCACTTCTCTGAGTGTGTTCTCTCACTCTGACTGTCAGTGTCAGGGTGAAGGCTCACTGCAAATGTGTGCAGACTCACTAGCCAACCTGTGCTGTCAGACAGCCAGGAAGAAGCGGTGTGATGGGGACTCCTGCCTGGTTAGCAGAGCTTGGAAACAGATTGCCGAGTTTGGTGTTGTTTAAATAAGGGATGGGGAGTACAGTTTTGCTACCTTGACTATAAAATGCCTCTCTGTAGTTTTTTTTTCTTGTTTATCATTTACAAAAATAACAACAAAAACTTTGCAAATACAGTCAATCTCTAAATTATGCATTTCTCATAAACTATCCTGTTTTCTTAGAAACATTAAGAGCTGGAGGGGACAGGAACTCCACAAGGAGAGCAACAGAACAAGATAATTTGAACACAGGGAACTTCCCAGAAAATCATACTCCAACCAAGGACTATTTGTGGAGATGACCTGGAACCCCTGCACAGGTGTAGCCCATGGCAGTTCAGTGTCCAAGTGGGTTACATAGTAATGGGAAGAGGGACTGCCTCTGACATAATCTGATTGGCCTGCTCGTTGATCACTGCCCCCTGAGGTGGGAGCAGCCTTACCAGGCCACAGAAGACAATGCAGCCACTTTTGATGAGAACTGATAGACTAAGATCAGAAAGGGGAGGAGAATCTCCCCTATCAGTGGACTTGGGGAGTGGTATGCATGCAGAAAGGGGAGGGAGGGTGGGATCGGGAGGGGAGGAGGGAGGGGCTTATGGGGGGATACAAAATGAATAAAGTGTAATTAATAAAAAATTT
The DNA here is from genome assembly GCF_907164565.1 of Psammomys obesus. Lineage (NCBI taxonomy): Eukaryota > Metazoa > Chordata > Mammalia > Rodentia > Muridae > Psammomys > Psammomys obesus. The sequence continues at coordinate 10,419,589 of NW_026591918.1, read as the reverse complement.
TAAAAAAAAGGATATTGCAACCTCCTAATCTCTGAGTCTTGCAAACACTAAGAATCATGTGTGTCACCTGGTTGACCCTATAAATGTAGATAAGTGACAAGAATCATAAGACATCTAGAAGAGAAGCTGGTATACAGTAGGTGGTCAATAAGTGAGTGGCCAGCCTTAGCTCTTCTTCTCAAAGGAGAGGGTAAGTGAGTTTCTAGGAAGAAGGGTTGTAGGGTACTGTAGCCTAGGACCTGGCCAGGATGCACCATTTTACAGAGTATGGCAAACTGAACAGCAATAAATTTAAATACCTAACTGGTAGGAATATATACATACACACATACATATTCATAAATACATACATACCTACTCACACATACACATTATGTAATATAGATACATATATATTATATATAGTGTGTGAGTGTGTGCTTGTGTGTGTCCAAGTTATTATCTAAATTATCCATTAAGGTCTGTCTGAGTCAACAAGTAGCTATTGACTTGAGTTTCAGCTACCATCAAGACTTATTGATCTGAGAAATAAATATTGATCAAATTGAGACTGAGGTCAATGGGGCAATAAATTTTAATATTCATCCAACTCTGCGCATACAGGCCTAATAATTTTGGATCTAAAATATTGGTTACACATAGGCCTGATTGGGGTCAGCTCTCTCTTCTTCTTCTTCTTCTTCTTCTTCTTCTTCTTCTTCTTCTTCTTCTTCTTCTTCTTCTTCTTCTCCTCCTCCTCCTCCTCCTCCTCCTCCTCCTCCTCCTCCTCCTCCTTTTCCTCCTTTTTCTGTGAGTTGTTATTGGTGGAAACTAGCATCAAAATTAACTTGATTCTATGAGACTTTGGTATAAACCTTTTAACTTCTTTACATCCTAAATGACTGAAATATAATTTTGTATTTAAAGAATTATTACTATTAAGGACTCTCTCACTGAAGCTAAAGAGATGGCTCAGAGGTTAGGAGCACCTGTCCCCCTTGCAGGGAACCCAGTTTCAGTTTGCAGCATCACATGGTAGCTCACAATCATCTGCCACTCTAGCGGCAGGGGATCTGATAGACACTCTGACCTCCACAGGTAACATGCACGCGCACACACACACACACACACACACACACACACACATACACACAGAGAGAGAGAGAGATACATAAAATAAAATAAAATAAAATAAAATAAAATAAAATGGGAGAACAATTTAATTAAACCAGCAATAATTTTGAGATATGAATAACCACTTTGATCTACTTTTTGTGAAAAGAGCTTCCTCTGCTGAGCTTTTACTAATATTTTATTTCATAGCTTACTTTACATCTTTTCATATTCACATAGAATATTTTTTCTATAATTTTTACGTCAATAAAGAAGCCTTAGGGATGGAGAGATGGCTTAGCAGTTAAGAGCACTGGCTGCTCTTCCCGGGTCCCTTGGGTACAATTCCCAGAACCTACAAGACAGTGCACAACCACCTGTAACTCTAGTTCCAAGGGATTGGGCTCCCTCTTCTTGTCTCCTTGGGCACTGCATGCATGTGGTGGACAGACAGATGCAGGCAAAACACCCATACACTAAAATAATTTTTTTAAACACATATAAAGAAATCTTTATGTGAAATGCTTGTTGAAATAAGTTTTATTTTTAATTTCTTGTGTCCATCCATTTGAAAATCTTAAAGGGAAAATTCCAGAATTAAATACGTTGTAGGTTTTTAAATAATTGTTTTTAAATAAATCTTACTACAGCATGTTATAATTGCTCCATGCTAGATGAAGCATTGCTACTTTCCTGTGTCTACTTTTAGAAATTAAACACTATCAGGGTTGTGTGTGAAGAAAATGGAGTATGAATTTGTAGGGCTCGACACGACCTATAGTTTCAGGCATCTAATGTGGGTGAAAAGATGTATCTAAAGTGGGCAACCAGCAGAAATGCTATCTGGGCCTACACTGATGTTAACACCTTGAGCAAACACCCCAGCTACAGAAGATGTCAACAGTAGAAGGTGAAGGACATAGCAAAACTCTGACAGCTCACAGATGACTTCTGTAAATTTAAAGTTGCTTCAAAATAAAAAGATTTGACATATTTTTTTTCTGGGAAAGATCCTCAGTAACCTCTCTGAGGGAGTTATCTGGTAAATTGACGCAAGCAGGTCCACTCTCTGTTTTATACCCTTCTGATTCTGACGTGTTTGCTCTTGTTCTCAAAAGGCAGCGTGTATAGTGAAAGATAATTCCATTTGAATTTTCTTGAAAGGTCACTATGAGAAATGAAGGTGGAGAAAAACTGACTCAAAATCTGATCTGAGAAGAGAGGATGCCTTTGGGAACAGAGGTAACAGAACTTTAAACATGTTTAGAGTCGGTGGATGTTTGGCCCTTGCACTGTTTCTTGTGTTAGAGGGACCACAACAACTGAGAGCAGTTACTCACCAGGGCGACTTTCCTCTGTGGCTTCAGCAGCTTTGGTTTGTGGAAAGTGGTGACTATCGGAGCTGTGGAAGGACACCAAGTTTTAGTGTGAAATTCCTCTAAGGCCTCCTAATGCCCACCTTCTGTGGGCCTCACGGACACCCTGTGTGCAGACTGGAAGAGCCTTCTCGCTCTGAGGAAGGGCTCAAGCTTCTGGAGCAGGTATCCTTGGGTACCACTAAGTGAAGGATAATCATTCCCTTATCTTTAGGTATGTCACTGCCTCCCTTAGCTATGTATTAGTCACTGCTACTTGCACAGAAGTCAAATGTCTGGGAGACAACCAGGAGCCCTTGGTTGAGGTTGAGGTAGGACTTTTCCTGGAGACCCTAAGGACAATGGCTGACCCTCACCCTGCCCTGTGAATTCAAGGAGGGGCTTGACAGTTTAACAGAAGCAAGCTGAGGCTCTCTTTTCAGTGTCATAACTAGTCTTGACTGACTTGATTTGAGCTTGGAGTTGAACCCAGTTCTGAGACTTAGTTCTCCAAGTGCTATTTGTTTCTTTGTACCTAGGATGGTATCTACTCTGCATTGACTGACACAGTATAGAGGCATAGACCCTGGCTGAGAGCGGTTCATCTCTGCACCATCCCTCCCAAGGTCTCACACCACCCAACTTTCCTTCTTGACTCTCAGCTATGCCTCTTCTGGCTTCTTGCGCAAGGCTCAGTGAGCTACCGATACAATACACATAAGGGATACAATGCATCTTGTCATGTTAAGGTTCTCTCATATCTCTATATTTCAAATTTGTTGAGGGATCAACATCTAGATAGGCCCATCTATCTATCTAAATAGGGTTTACCTGAAGACGTTTTGGTTCTGCTAAGATTCATGCCTTTTTTCCTTTAAGAAACCCACATCTTGCTCATTCCTATTGCTCTAAATAAAAACACCAATCACAGAATAACCAATCTCAGACTGTGAATTTTGTCAGCAGAGTAAGTCTGAAATGTACTTGCATACATCTTTAAAATCCCAGAGGCATTCTTTCTCTTTAAGAATCACTATGACATAGCCAGCCCCTGCCTCACTTCACCATTTAAGATCCACAGTAAATTCAGGATGGCCTTTCCTGTGTATGTTGACTTATCTCGATGCCAATGGCCAAACCTATCTGTTGCCCACCTCGTCCCAGTTTGTTATGTCTAGAATCTAGGTGGGACTGTTTAAACCACAGCAGCACTGAATGGCAAGGCTCCATCCATCTAGCCCTCTGTCCTGGTTCCCCACTTGACTCCTGGTCCAGGCCTGCAACAATCACAGTGGTTTCCACTTAGGAAATCGCAGGTCGGTCTTACCTTTGGCAGGGACTGCAGGTGGAACATCTGCCCTCTCCTTCCGCCTCTTGCCCTTCTGTGGCTGCAGTGGGGCCAAGCTGGTCACGCTGGTGACAGTTTCCCCTGAGCTGTAGAAGAAAAAGGCCCAGATGAAGCCAAAGTCTATTCATTGCTGAAAACTATAACAGAAAGGAACCAGTGGCTCTCAGGAGCTTTTGAAGGCTCCCTAAGCAAGTGTTCAAAGAAAGGCCACCTCACAGAGACAGGGAGTGGTCTACGCTGTCTCCAAAGATGCCAGCAAGTTTGCCATTCCACCTTGACCACGATAAAGATGATGAAGTGATCTAGTTTGAGACTTAGGATGATGTGCTGCTCAAAATTCAAATTCCCTGGAGGAACCAAGGACCAGCTTGCTCACATTATTTAGAAACTGACTGCTTGTACCTACATTAACTGGGCACAGTCCATCTTGGCTACTACCCATGTGATTGGCCACCAATGATGTCACCAAAAATGTACATATACTTGAAATAGCTCTCCTAAAGCCAACAGGTTTTGTCCATGTGTTTATCTTCCACAATTCCAAATCCAAGTGCCTCTCAACCAAATAAAAAGGGACTCAAGGGAGCTGTACCTGGCAGGCTTCAGGGTCCGCTATAAGTACAAGGAGCTGGCCTATAAGACGCCTTCACGTTTAGGACAGGCATGCTTCCAGTCAGCTGATCCTGTGGGGCCACCCGGTATCTGTTTCCCTCTATGTGATGTCCATGATAAAGCAATGTGATGTGAATGACAAGCCTTGTATTAAAGAAAGCCAAGGCCCATGGACCTAACCTGTTAATAAGCACTGAAGGTGTGAGCTAAGCTATTCTTGCCTCTTACATTAGTCACTTATCTTTCTGCTGATGAAGGCAATACAAGGAAGAAAGGGTTCAGTTTGGTTACCAGTTGGAGGCCCTCGTCCTTGTGGCTGGGAAGTCGTGGCAGCATCAGTGTGACGCAGCTGGGCACACTGCATCCATAGTCAGGAAGCAGAGAGGGCTGGATGCTGGGTGTTCAGCTTATATTCTCTATTCATTCGGTCCAACACGCTAGCCCGTAGGATGGTGCGGCCACACTCAAGATGAATTGCCACCTCAGCTAAAGGTCTCCACAGACATGTCAGAGGCATGCTTCTTTGTTGATTCTGAATCCCCCAAGTTGACAATGAAGGGTATCTATCACAGCCTCCTGTCTTCTGACCTCGTCTGCATGTGTTGAGGTTCAGAGACGTCTCCGAATGTCCATTCAGTCTTATTTCCAAGCTTTCCTATTGGCTCCAGCAACTCACAAGGAAGCTCCCTGTAGAATCTTCTGTTCCCAGGAACAGGATGAACTTTGCTAGATATGGTTCCCAAGAGAGTCTGTCTCCCCAGGCCATGGATCATCTCTGAGGTGTGGAATACCTCGATCAATGGCCCAATCATCAAAACAAAGAGTCAGGAGAAGGGTAATTAGCGTCCCTCAGAGCCTCACATATGTAAACATGCTAAATTCCTCACGACAAGGTAAAAAGAGGGCACTTTCTTTCCTTTCCTCCCAGAATGGCAACAATCAGATCTGAGTTGGCATTCTTGGCAAGCACGCCGATCTTCTCCAAGAACAGACCTTCCCTGATGAAAAACAACTTGGCAACATCTACCAAAATGACAGAGCATTGGACTCTTTGGCACAGCAGTCTCACTTCTGAAAATTCCTTGCACGAACATCACTGTGTGTGCATGAAACGGTATGTGCTTATAGCACTGTGCAAAATTCAAGTGGATGTCAGAAGAACCCAACACCCACCAATAGCCAGCTAAGTAAATTCTGGTTATTCTTACACTGGGTCTGCGATAAGGCATAAAGCAGTGACCTTTGCACTGATGGATTGTTAAGAGAAAATTCCAGGTTTTAGATACACGCTAAGAGAAAAATCTACTGTGAAACACCCCACACTTCATATAAAAACAGGAGAGACAGGATAAAAAAAACTAGAACGAGCTTACCTATGTGTAAAGAAACTTTAGAAATAGTCAAGGGTCTTGACAAGAGGGATGCTGGGAAAATTATACAGATTGGAGCCAGGACAGAGCTGCTGGATACATCTACAATTGTGCAAAATAAATGTGCACATATGGTTACAGGCTATTGCAATGATCTCCCTAAATACTTGGGAACAAATAAGTGAAGACTCACACAGTGTGGGAAAAAGTCCAAGTGTTTTTACTAAGATTCCCCAAGGACGGCTTATTTTCTTTGGAAGCGAATAGGCTAAGTGGTCATAGCTCTCAAGTGCAGGGCCCACTGTGTAAACTCACAAATAGCTAAAAGGAATGTGAATTTACAAAACTCTGACCACCAAGAGCAAACAAGGGATTGCTTAAACAGACAAACACACAAACAGCTTGGTTCTGTCGCCTTTTAAACTCTTGACATGTTTATTTTTTTTTTCTTTTCAAATAAAATCGGTCAGGTTCGTGGATTAAATGGTAATTATAGGAATGGAAATGAAAGAAAATAAGCCTGTCATGACCAAAACATGAATTTTGTAAATATTTCCACAACCTTCTTTCCTTCTAAAAAAAAAAAAACAAACAAACCACCATCAACAAAAAACCCAACTATTTTTAGAGCAGTTTTAGGTTCACAGAAGAGTTGAGAAGGGACCAAGATTTTTTTTTCCCCAGCACTCCCATGCTCTACACAGGCCCAGCTTTCTCCATTTATCAATTCCTCCCACCAAAATAATTTATCAGTTAACTACTGGAGATCCTATGCAGACTCCTCAGGAATATGCCCAGTCTACGGGCAACATTAGAGTTCACTCTCACGTGTTAGGGGTTTGGACAAATACAGTATTGTGTCTGCAGGATTATAAAATTATACAGAGAAGCTTTGCAGTGCTAAGAGTCTTCTGTGCTTTGCCTGTTTGCACCCTCCAGGTTCCGGAAACCACTGATCTTTGCTCTGACTGGCTCATCTTCTGCCAGTTCCAGGACATTGTAGGCTTGGAAGCATGCTATATGTAATCTGTTCATACTGGCTCTTTTTAACTTGACAGCAGACATTTAAAGTTTCTTTCTCCGTCTTTTCCTGGTTTGGTGGCTCATTTTTTTTAATAGCATCAAATAATATTCCATTGGCTGGCTGTCATATAGTTTATTCATCTAGTCACCTAAATACTGATTGTTCCTCAATTTGGGGAATTAGGAATGAAGCTGACATGAACAGGTTTTTATATGACTGAAAGATTTAACACTATATTTTATACATCTTTTTTAAAGTGTTAAATTTGAATACGACACCTTTATTTTTATTTGGTCTATATTTTTCAAACTTGTACACTTTTCCAATGAGAAGATAAGGTATAGTTTCATAGCCATTCTCTAGTATGTGCACAACTGATTCGCGTCTAGTATATTTGTCAGGACAGTTTCCCATTCTTAAGCTTTCACTTCTTAAGGTTGAACCTGAGAACTAGAATTACCAAGTCAGAGAGGACCCTCTTCAAGGCTGTTGTCAGAGCAATTGCCAACAAGCTCGTGCCACTTTATGGCTGTCTTGTCAGTGAAGAACTGTACCCATGCCACTGTCCTTCCCATTAAGTTTATCAGTCAAAGAAGGATTTGGGATGTAAAGTGAATATGTAAATTAAAAAGGGTTTTTTTTGTTTTGTTTTGTTTTTATAAAGAAGAAACATATGACCCTCTTTTCTTGCACGTCTTTGATTGCCGCAGAGGATGGTAATGGCCTGTGTCTGCCTGCCGGCTTCCTCATTCTTCCTATTGACTCGAGGCCTTACACTTTTCTTATAGGTTTGCATAGATCTCTTCCACCAAGCTGACACATTTATTGCAAATATTTTTCCCATCCCCATTTAAGCCTGGACTTATACTAAGTGCACAGGCTTCTTCCGTTTCTGCGGAAGTCTTTGATAGTCTTCTTTCTTTGTGCTTCTGAACTTGATAGTACCCCCAGTATATCTCACACACTGGAGAATTACATGTTTCCACTTTCTCTGCTTTGCGCTTGGACCTAATCCTTTAGCTCTTTCATACACGGTGGAAGTTTCTGGAACATCATCTCTCTGAACATAATGCCACTATGCCCAGGAGTTTCAGAAGGCTGAAAAAGATCTGTCTTGTTATCACCATTTCCCTCCAAAACAGTAAGGCTTAGTGCCACTAAATTTAGCTCTAATTCATAGTTCAGCAAGACTTCAAGTACACAATGAGTCACCACGGTGACGTGTGGTCCATGCTTTCCTCTCCAAATTCCATTTTCCCATAGAGCCAAGCTTTGGAAAGGTTTTCCAACTAAGAAAACCCACCTTATGATTAACTTACAAGAAAAGTTATGCTACATCTTGAATCAGAACAGGGTTATAGTTTGTCTTTGACACAGAATGCGAGTGTTGTTGGTGGCAGTCAAAACAAAAAAAAAGATGGAAAAACAGGCCTGGAAACTCCCTCTAAATTAGAGAGCGGTGCAATCAGAGAGATGTGCTGTTTGCGGGGAGCTTGTTGTTGAATGGGGCTGTTTCTGGCTCCCGCATGGGCAAGGCAGGAGACGGCACATGTGGTAATGGGTCTCTTGTAAGAAGTAACATAGTCCCTCCCTGATCACTTCCTAAAGTCCCCGAAGACCCCACAAGGCCTCAGGACCACTGCTCTAAAACCAGCAGAAGCTTGACTTAGTGAACAGATGTTGGAAGTGGGACAACAGATGAGACTGAAGCTGCAGAGGTTGTTCTAGGTAAGTCATTCGTGTCCATGGGCTTCCAACCTTTAGTCGGTAAGTTGGGTGACTGGCCTTGCTAGCTATCTCACGGAGCTCCTGTGATGTCAGATGGAATAGTGTGGATTCAATAAGATAGGACATTGTATCAATTTCTTTTCTAGTTGTGACAGAAATTTGAAAGAAGGGGGATTTGTTTTGACTCAAGGAGCCAAACAGTCCACCCCAAATGGGCCAGGAAGCAGGGGTAAGGGATGGGGGTGGCTGTGCTCAGCTCTCCTTTGCTCCTTTTTATTCAGTCCAGAACCCCAGACCATAGGATGGTGATGTGCACACTCATGACCAGTCTTTCCCCTCAGATAGGCACCCCATCCCAGAAGCACTGTCATGGACACAGGCAGAAATATGCTTTAACAATCTCCCAGCTGATTCTAAATTTGGTCAAGCTGACAAGTAAAATTAACCATCACAGCCATACAAGGACTACGTAACTCAAACAGGAATCTAGTATAAGCAAATCATGCGGACATCTCCTGGCACCTCATTGGAAACATGGTGTTGCCACTAGGGGATGTATGTCATGGTGCTCGTGTTTCAGCCTCGCGGGAAGGACTCAAGTTTCTGAACCCCAGTCAGAAACTTCTGCTGCTCTAACACGTACCACAGGCACGGCGGTGTTCAGCCACATGCAATGCAGGGCAAACCTGGTAGGTAACAAGGGGAGAAAGACTGACTCGCTGACTAGTGCTTTGTCTCCCCATGATGCCAAGAAATCACGTGACCTGGATTTTGCAGGGCTGTGAGCAAATTCTCGGTGAACTTTATTTTATTTTTCTTTTCAGAATTAGTAGTAATTGCCATGTTTGAGTCTGTTTGGTGAAAGCGCCTGGGTTAAGGACATGGGACCTGTAATCTCCATACCTCTCAGGTAAGACAACACTCTTTACAAAGGCCCAGGCCCTTCCCAAGGATGGGATGTGGAATTCAGTCCAGGTTGCCCTGACTCATTAACCCTCAACAATGACCTTAGGACCAGTCTGGATAACAAAGACCTAGAAAATTAATACACAAGGATTGCCATTAGAGCCAGTTTAGAACATTTGCTCTGGGCAAAAGCCAGCTTCTTAAAGTGATGATATCAGAAAGTGGCATAAACATTCTAGTGTGTTTTATGTTTGTACTAAATTGAGTATGGCTGCTCAGACTCCTTCTCTGGTAGAAGAAGGGTGGATCAACACAAGTGCTGGAGTCTTGAGGGCTGGAACTGTGCCTGGTACCCAAGACCAAAAGTTGTTCTGGCCCAAGAGTAGGCAGAGGAGGACAGCATGTTCCTGAAAATTGTCCGGAATGAGTGATGTCAACTACCCAAATAGCATACATGGTGGGCCAGATGTGGAAATTCTGTGTCTCTGCTTGACAGCTAGGAGCATTTCTGAGAACAGAAAGAAAGGTGGAGGTGAAGCCTACCATACTCTAAGCTGATGCTACCAGAGAACATAATTACAACTCTGCCTTCAACACCCAACCACAACCTTCGTTGCTAACTAAATGTGACATCCAATCAAAATCTTAATCCATAGCATGCATGGGTCCCTTTAAGTTGCCCTGGCCACCAAATGGTCATGCTGATAGTAGCCTCCGTGAGACATGCTAGCAACAGGAGCTGAGGAGCTTCATCCATGGAACCACACTGCAGAGGCCTAGTGTTGTCCTTGGCCAAAGACCATCTTCCTGGAGCACCTGACCCTTGTGAAGCACACGATCATTGAGGTCTGTCATGTCTAGTCTTCACTGAATGAGCAGGTGTTTCTCATGCCTGGGCAGAGATGTCTGTCACATGTTACATGGAGATTTCTTATAGTCTGAAATAAGACATCTAGAGACCAAAGATCTGGAGAGAGAGAGAGAGAGAGAGAGAGAGAGAGAGAGAGAGAGAGACCTAAGCAAGGGAGGCTCAAGGAGCCATGCTGCCTGGGTTCGGCTGGCATCCTTCTGGGGCTCCTGAGTGCTTCTTATTCCACAGCACTGTAGAAGGCCTTACTTTAACTGGTGTGTCTTACGCCCGGAAATGTCCATTGTTGGGATAATCTTTCTGTGCACTGTGTAAAGGGTGTCTTTGATTTATTCAAATGTTGATTTCTGTGCTAGCAGGGGGCTGAGGACTGTTCAGACTTTGGTATTGTTATTTTTATGAATTATCACCTACCTTAGTATTCTGTAAACATACACCTCCAACACCTTCTGATTGGTTTAATCAAAAGCTGATGGTTTAATCAAAAGCTGCCTATAGCTAGGCAGGAGAGGAAAGAAGGGACTTCCAGCCAGAGACACAAACAGTGGGGAAAATTGAGAGGTGGGGATTCACCAGCCAGACACAGAGGAAGTCAGACTGAGGAGGGGTAACGGCCGTGCAGCAGACACGGGCTATAATAAGCAAGTTAATTAAGGTATGTGAGCTAGTTCGGAAATAGCCTAAGCTATAATAAATAAATATAAGTCTCTGTGTCATGATTTGGAGACTGGGGGTCAGGACAGTCTGGCAATAGTCAATAACCTCCACTCCTTGTTCTGACGAGGTGAGTGCCCGACTTGTATCATTAGAAGGATCTATCTGTTTCTTTTCAGCTGGCTCCCTGATCACCTCCTCAGGGTTTTCTGCAGCCCACAGATCCCTCATGTACCATCGGCCATGAAATCTTTACTGCAGAGTCTGAAAGAATTACTAGTTTCTGCAGCTACATGGCAACTCTCTTGTTACTTCTAGAACAGTAAGGGTTAGTAAGACAGTCACTCCTCTCCCCAGCGTCAGCTACCACTGATAAAGTCCAAGAGCTTATACAAATGGGGAGACTTTCCAGATGTCTCACCCCAGGCTCCAGAGCCCTCAACTGCCACTAGAATACCCAAGGTCAGTTGACATTACGTGTCAGGAGCTACTTAGAGGCTGCATCACTCCACTTTTGAGGTAGGTAAAAAGTGACACTTGCCATGGTCTTATACCATGACAGTTATTAAATGAGCAGGACACACCTGTAGCATCTTTTACTGTGCTGGGCTCAGGACAACTTAACGATCATCACCCATGACTATCTTACAGTAGCATCATCCTAACTACGTAGTTGGTCTGGAATCTCTTCTGAATGCTTGAGTTGAGAGTAAGGCAAGTTGTGTTCTCTATATGATAAGCTGCAGCCAGTGTCTCTAGAAAGGACTGTCAGGGTCTGGCAGCCAGAGCACACTAGTTTTTGTTGTTTCTGCCCTCTCTGTGATTTTTTTTTTTTTTGAGCACCGGGATAAAATCTCCTTTGTGAGGTAGTTGCTGAAGCCTTTCCCCACACACACCTTTCCCAGGACCATTCATGTGTGGGTCAACCTCCCGAGTTCACTGCTAGCCCTACGTATGATCCTGTGGCCACTGAGGCAGACTCACTCTCTGTCAGCTCTTCTAGCACCAGTTCATGAATATACGGCAGCATTGGCTTCATCAAAGTAATATTTTTTGTTTGACTTTAAAGTGCCTGAATGCTGACTTGTACCATCCTAGTGTCTCTGAAATTGCATCTCTGCCTTCACTGAGATTCTGACATGATATTGATTAAACCCTCTGCTTCCATTGTCACAGGATGTTTTGTTTTGTTTTTTTAATATCTGATGGTCTGGAGAAATATGGAAAATTCATTAAATGAAGCTCAAAAATAACATTGGACTGTGCCTCTAATACATCCTGAAAAATGGTTCCCAGATACCAGTTTGCCAAGAGACAGTGTGCACCACATGCTTGAAGAAAAGCTGGCTCAGGAAACATGGTGCCACTTTCCTGTGTCTCTTTTGTGACCACATATAGTCTTATACCCAGGAGATGGCTGAGCTGGGAACTGCCTCTTCTGTATTCCCAACCCTCTCTCTTAACAGCTTTTTAAAATTTGGCCAGCACCCAGGAAGTGTCATAACTCTGAGTAACTGTGAAATTTTGTTTTAAAGCTGTTTTTCAGAAACTGTTTAGAGCCATTTCATATGAGATGAAATGCTCTCGTTGCTGACCCTTAAAGGGAAGTCTGGTGAAAAACCCCAGAGAGCCTTGAAATGCCTGCTCCATTCTGGGACATCTGCTTCCAAGGACAGTTGGTCAGGGCAAAGGAAGAATCTCAGTTCTAAAGGCCAAGGACACACCTCCTAGACCATGGCAGCTTCTTGCCTCAGGACAAGACACAGTCATGATAAGCTTTACTTTTCTTCTTTGAACTTTTCTTAGCAAGCCATGGAACTCCCTAGAGTCTCCTTCTTGCCCCGGTCATTTGGCAAGCCCCCTTTCCCTATGACCACAGTGTCCTTAGCACAAGCATGTGGCCTCTTTCAGCGGGTCCCTCCCTGCCTAAGGGTTTCCTTTCCTGGCTTCCGCCCTGGTCCTGTGATTTCTGCCCTTTTCCCTTTAGAAGGAAGTGATCCAGGACAAAGAAGGACACTAACCAAGAATAGAGCTTGAGACTCAGGGCCCAGTTCCCATAGCAGCAACCAAAGAGGGTGCCAGGACCCAGGTTTTTATCATGAAAAGGATGGGCTTAAGTGTATAGGCTACAAGCCCAGGACACAGGCGGGTCAAGGCGAAGGTGATAGAAAGAACTGAGTTGTCTTTCAGCTAGGCAATGCAGGAGGGGTCAGGACAACATGAGGTCACATGAGGCTCTGGTAGAGGGTGAGTGCTTCCCCGCAGACCTATGGTCAGGCTTGGCCCACCATGGTCTCAGGTTGAAAAAGGAAAATAATTTTACAAAGACTTATGTGTTCAGCAGGGAGCATTCCATCATGAAAACTTGAGCTAGACACCCCATTACATCACTAGCAGCCCCCAGTGTGGCTGGTACAGAGGCAGAAATAACATTTAGGTAAAACCCTATGACTGGTATTTTTGAATGAAGATGGCCCCATAGGCTCATAGGAACTGGTACTATTGGGAGGTGTAGCCTTGTTGGGATAGGTGTGGTTTTGTTGGAGGAAGTGTGTCACCAGGGGTGGGCTTTGAGGTTTCAGATGCTCAGGCTAGGCTGAGGTGTCGCAGTTTCTTCCTGTTGCCTGTGGATCGATATGTAAACTTTCAGGTACCTCTCCAGCACCATGTCTGCCATGCTTCCCACCAAGATGATAATGGACAAAGCCTCTAAACTGTAAGCCAAACCCAATTAAATGTTTTCTTTATAAGAGTTTCCTTGGTCATGGTGTCTCTTCACAACAATACAAACCCTAACTAAGACAATGACCCTGACCTTTGGGTTATAGTTTGGATCTTAAATGTCCTCTAAAGACCATGAATTAAGTCTTGGTCATAAGTCTATCAAGATGTGGTGAAACCTCATCCTCAGCAAGGTACCATCATGATGTAGTGAAACCTTTGAGAAATAGACCTAATGGAAAGAAATTAGGTCATTGGGAGCACACCCATTAGGAGGACATTGAGATCTTGTCATGGCTTAAATATGAAAATGAGTCTCACAGCCTACATGTTTGAACATTTTGTTTCCATCTGGTGGCTCTGCTCAAGAAGGTTTTGGAACCTTTAGAAGGTGGGACCTTGCTGGAGAATGCACATCAATGGGGATGGGCTTTGAGGTTTTATAGCCTGGCTCAACTTTCTCTTCTCTCTCTGCCTTTGGATTGCCGATCCAATGTGACAGGCTGGCGTCATGCTTCTGCCACCATACTTTCCCCAGTAGGACCGTGTCCTCTCTAGACTGTAGACCAAAGCAAACACTTTGTCCTCTAAGTTGCTCTTGTTGGGGCATTTTCTCAAAGCAAAACAAACAAATAAACTGAGACTACCCCTACTCCTCTCTATTCTCTCTTTGTTTCCTTGCCACCCGAGGATGAGTAGGTTTGCTCTGCCAATGTCTCCTGCCATGATATGTTGCCTTGCCATAGACCTCAAAGCAATGGTACAAAAAAGGATCCTTTATGATTCTAAGTTGATTTTTCTCAAGTATTTTGTCACAGCAATGGAAATCTGACTAAAAGACTTGTATATTCCACGGCTAGGGGAGACCAAACTCTAATGTCCACCAAGCTAAGATGACATCCTTGCTGTACTTCTTGATGTACTAGTCACCAGCCATAGAGTGTGACAGCTGTAAGGGGGGTAGTGAAGAATAGGGGGAAGGACCCAAGACAGGAGTTGCTACAAATTCTTCATGAATCAGAGCCTGGTATCAAGAGAGGTTGAGAGGCTGGCTTTTTGACAACCATGACTACCCCAGCTATGACCCTCCCTCCAAATGACACACCTGCTTCACCTTAGTCCTCGGAGGAGAGAGGGCATGGTATTAAGAAGGAAACAAGCAGCTTTGTTGAGGCATAATTAAATTAATGTCTAGTATAATTTGTAGCACATAATAAACAATTCGGTAGAGTTTTATAGATCTACAAAGTTGTGTAATCATCAGTACAATGCACTTTTAGAACATTGCCATCAAAGCCCCCCAAAGTCTCACATTTAGTCCATACCACATTAATCACATCCACAATTAATCCCCATGCTCAACCTCAGCTATAAGCAACCATTACTCTATCTTTTTCTCTCTTACTTTCTCTTATCTCCGCATTTCATTAAAATAGCCCACAACTGTAAATTTTGCACCTGGTTTCTCTCATTTTGTGCTGTTTTGAGAATGGCCTCTCTCTAGTGTGTTCCATTGCCAAGCAGACCTTTATTGGACAGATCTGCTAAATTGTGTTTACTTCTCACCAGCTGATAAACATCTCTGGATCATCTCCAGTTTCTGGCTATTTTGAATAGAGCAGTTGTGAACAGTTCCACCCAGATCTTTGCGCAGGTGTACACTTTCATTCCATTTGTGTAGATCCCTCCAAGTACAGTTTGTGTGTCATATTATTAAGAGTCACACCTTAAGAAACTACCAAGCTTTGTTCCCCAGTGGCTGCTGCATTCAGCAGTGTACATGATCCAGTTTCTCCACATGCATGCCAACACTTGGCATCATCTGTCTCTCAGATTGCAGGCATTATGGTTGGGGTTTGCTGGAATCACATTGTTATTTAATTTGCATTTTCCTAATTAATGACTAAAGATATTGGGCATGTTTCCACATACTTATGAGCCACTGGTACATCTTCTTTAGGGAAATACCTGTTCAAATTGCTCTTGCCTATTTTAATTGTGCTATTTGTCATCTTATTATCCAGTTGAAAGAGCTCTATATGTGGAAACATGTTCATCACTTATCTGATTTGCAAACATTTTCTCTTATTTAGTGGCTTGCCTTTTCATTTCTGTAGTTGTGTCTTTGGAAGTGCAATGCTTCTAAGTTTTTATCAGTCTCTCATTTATGAATCTTGCACAGTGTCACTTTACCAAGTCCAAGGACACAACAATTTTTTTCTCTTGTTTTGTTTGAGAAATTTTACAGTTGTAGCTTTTATATTCAGGACAAAGACTCTTTAATTATGTTGATGCAGTAATTAAATTTAATTATGTTGATGCTGTTGCTTTGATAAAAAAGGGTGTCAGTTCAAGTTTCTGTCTGTGAATGTCTATGGAACACACACCACTTGATGAAAAGTACGTGCCTTCTATTTAGAAATGTCCTGGACTGTATCAGAGCTCAGCATGTCAGTTTACACATGGAGGATTTCTTCTGGATCCCGTGTATCCTTGATCTCTGTGCTGCACATGCTCCCTTGCTCTACCTGTGTTTACAGTGGTCCCTTGCTGTTGAAACTCTGCTTGTAACTTTAAACAAAATGAATGATGCTTCATTTTTCCATGGTTAGAAATTCCCTTGCTGTTGTTTCACTGTTGCTTTCAACTTTGATTCACTTTAGTCAAAGATTATAGTGTATGATTTCAATTCTTCTAAATTTGTCAAGGTTTGTCTCACAGCTTAAGATATATCTTGGTGAATGTTTACTGGGGTCATTTAAAAAAAAAGTGTTCTTCCATAGGCTGATTGTTCCAGATGGATCAACTGGGTCCTGCTGGTTGACAGTGTTATGTATGTCTTCAGTGACCTTGTGGATTGGGACCTTGTGAACTTAAGTCAAACTAAAAATCATCGTAGATTTTTCTGTCTCCCCTCAGCTCTCCAGTTTTGGCTATTTGAGTTCTGTGTCTCTGCTGTTTGAGGTATATACAAATTTGGACCTTTGTTTTCCTGACGATTTGCTCCTTTCATCATCTAATGTCCCATTTAACCCCTACTGTTTGTCTTTTGTTCTAGTTTATGAGATATTTGGTATATGCACAGACTGCTTAATGTATGGGTATTTCTTCTTCCATCCATTTGTTTTCACCCTACTTGTGTCATCTGTATAAAGTGAGTTTCTTATAAACAGAATATAGTTAGGACACATATTCATCTATAGTGTCAGGCTCTGTGATTCAACTGATTTAGACCAATTTAAGATAGACAGATTAAAGTATTTTGTTATTTATTTTCTTCTCCTTTCCTGTGATTCTTGTTATTCTATTTCATTATGTGACTTGAATATATTTAAAGGATTATCTTGATTTTTATGCAGCATTTTTTAGTGTTCGGGGTTTGGCATTCCAATATGTGTATGTGTGAGGCAGCTTGTCAGCCCACTTCCTACTTTTGAAAATAACCTATATTGGTTGGATGCAGTTTCTCTTTACTGTTTGCTTTCAATGAACTTGAACATCTTAAAACCACAGTATTCCCAAGGAGCCCTGTTAGCAGGTAAAGAAGAGCACGGACCAAATCTGTGCTCGTGGAAAAGGGTTAGAAGTATTAGTGATGAGAAGGGGTCAAGGTGGCTCAGATCAGTCATAAATTCCCACAGGGCACTACAGAACACTTTTCAAGCTCCTCAGTGAAACAAGTTGGACCAACATGAGCTGCATGCCATCTGGACCATGTGGGGAATCATGACTGGTGTGTGGACTATTCACACATGCGAACATATGCAGAACATACATTGTTTGGGCTTGTGACCAACATCTTTTAGTAAGAATACATATTTAACCAGTATCTTGATAGCATAAAAAGAATATCAAAGAATATCATAGAATATCAAAGTGTTTTATTTGAAATAACAAAGAAAATATTCCTACCTGTTCTGAGGGCATTTCACCAAATAATGTCTCACTGTGAAAGAAAAAAGAATAATAGTTGGTAAATACAGGCTAGTTTGGCATTACCTGAAAGGCGGGGACCTAGATCTTGCTCAGGTATTGGGGCTGCACCAGCCAACTCTCAGGGTTTCTTGCCTACGAATTTTGGGGGGAAACCACAGCGGGGACATCAGAGGGCACATCAATGATTTGCTATTATTTCAGCTCTGGTCTCTACCAGGTATGAAGCCACAAGCACCAGACATTAT
The DNA here is from genome assembly GCF_907164565.1 of Psammomys obesus. Lineage (NCBI taxonomy): Eukaryota > Metazoa > Chordata > Mammalia > Rodentia > Muridae > Psammomys > Psammomys obesus. Next base: position 10,401,730 of record NW_026591918.1, on the reverse strand, counting down.
AATATTTGCCTTTGGCCAGAATAAGTTGAGTTGCGTTCCACCCGGAAGAGACTTGTCGTGGTGAAGCTCCACCTGAGTCGTGATAGCAGCCTTGGGGCCAGAAGGGACAGGCCATCTCTCTTTAGAATCTGCTCATTGTGAAATGGGCTTGCATTCTCTGGTTGATGCTCTTTATGGTCTTAAAAGAGCTTCTTAGTCAGATGTGATAGTGCCACACTTGGAGGGCTGAGGCAGGAAGATCTCAAGATCAAGACTAGCCTCAGGCTAGTCTTGTTTCACACAAACATAAAACAACAAAAAGAGGTCCTTAAGGAGCAAGCTATCTTTCTACAATGGTTCTCTTTGAGGTAAACTTATAGCTATAGTGGAAAAATTAGAATACATGGGTACCTAGTCCAGAACGTGTCTAGTCAAAGACTTGAAGTTGAGGTCACTTCAATAGAGGAAAGCTGAAACAGCCAGGGAAATCCTGAATTGTGTGATACATGCTTAGATGCCAAGCCCCAGTGAATCCCACCTTCTCATCTGTTCATACCTGCGTGTAACACCTCCTGCCTCGTGCTAACTAGAACTTGGTGGCCTGACTTGCCTGGATCCAAGAAACATTAGCCAACATGCCATAAGCAAAGGCATAAAAAGTGCTGTGCCTGAGGCCTGTGGCAGGCAGCTAGCTTTTCTGCAGTCAGTTATTCTGTGGGCCCATTGGAAGATGAGTCTCCACAGAGAAGGCAGTGAATGTTGTAGCTGAGATCCCCGAGCAGCCAGCCCCCATGGATCCACCATCAGGCTGCAGCTGCATGAGTGACTCTGGCTGAGAGCGGCAGCAGCACCCCTCAGCTGAGCCCGTGGCCACTGCTGCAGAGCTAACAATGCAGAAAAACTGGCTCCATGCTATGTCTAAACCCTTCCTGAAATCCATTTACCAAGCACCTGCTGTGGACTAGATGGTTTACGGATACAGCAACAGCAATCATAATATATATGGAACAATTCATATTTATGACAGCATTTTAAACTTCGTAAGGGTCAATAGACTTTAGAATTTGGTTTACATCCTGGGACAAACAGTTTATAGGCATCAGTTTCTGGGTTCTCTTGCAATGTGACTGAGATCTGACGATATTCCTTTTCTTCTCTGTTTATAACATCACCTTTTCTATGTCACAAAGCCAAGGCACGTTGTCTATTCATCGGGACTTATACCATAGAGACCTGTCCTAGGAAGTACCACTAACCGGCTGACACAAAGCATTAGTATCCACTGAGATTTCGTACAGCTCACAGCTTAGTAGCAAAACTCATGAGGATGAAATTTCCAATATTTTGCTTCCAACAAGGATTGAATAATCTAGGTATCAGCTGACAGCATGTTAGACAGCATCTTTGATGATAGATCATTATTTAACTCTAACATATATAATTCAAAAGCTGTGCATGGTAGTGAGTAGTGTAAGAAGACTCCCTCTGTTCTTGCCTTCTTTTGTATTAAAGGTGAAATTCCCAAGCTCATACCTATTATCAAAACAGAAATGAGGCTGATGGAGAACTATATCCCTAGAAAAATTCTGAGTTCTTATCTTCACATTTACATGTGAGGATACATAATGTAAAAACAAAAATCTATTTCAATAGAAATGCACTTCCAATAAAATTTTACTTTATGCTTATAATTATTTACCTAAATAAATAATCTATTTATGCTATTGTTAACTTTATAGTAATCTTTCAAAATACCATTAATTGTGAAGTGTTGGTAATTTGGTCTTATAACAATACTTTAACACCTAGACACAGAGATGGGGAATGGAGAAGTTACTAGCTCAAATGTGTGTGTGTGTACACATGCTCGAAGGTAAGCTTGATTGTCACTCAGCACGACAGCTGTGCGAGAAAAGGATAAAATTCTGTGGGAGAAATAGATGAGAAACGGAGAAGGAAATGACATTCCTCACAGCTGAGGCTTCCCCTCGCCCCACTCCATGGGGTGTTTTCCTTCCTTTGTGGGGCTCTTTGAAAAATAGCGATGGTGATCAAAGTCAAGAATCAAAAGGGCATGACATAGTCATATCATTTTAAGATGTCTATGCAGTGTTCTGTAAAGTGCATCTTTTGAAACAACTTACATTTGTAATGAAAAATTAAGGCGCCAACCACACATAAAATAAAAGACCAAGGTCACGGAGTCTGTGCAAAAGTATTTTAAGAACTATTAAGAATGAGTTTTAATTCAAGAAAGCTGGTATCTTTAGAGCAAAGGGGACCAGGTCCCAAATGCAGACAGAAGGCAGGGGGACCACAAGAAGAAGCCAAAGAGAGAAGTCCCAGGAGAAACCAGCCTTGACACTATAGCTCCTCCCTCTCAGACTTTCATGTCCACTGCGAGGCCAAGGAAGTCTGTAGTTCAGCTCAGTCTGTCCTGTGCTACTGGACCCCGAGAGCTTTGTGCTTCCAGGTCACACCAGCAGAGTGACCTGACTCTGAGCCCTCGGTGGCCAGCCAGAGACTCTGAGAGCTAGTGCTGTCTACACACAGACAGCCATGTCTCCCAGAACATATGGCCTGTGCTGTGCGCTGTGCTGCAGCTGCAGCTGGCAGAGCAGGGCTTGAGATCCAACTTAATACCAGGCGCTTCCCTGTGTTTGGGGAGGTGCAGTTCAGGTGCAGGGAAAGGAACAGGGTAGACGGAGACTGGGAGTAGACAGGAGAGAAGCCGGGGTTGGGGAACTTGCTAAGGAGGGCAACCAGCCTGGTGGGACATGCCAGTGGTATGTTTTGGCAGATGAACGTGAGGTCTGTGTTGGGGGAATGCAGGGCCAACATACCCACCGATGAAGAGGGACCACCCAAGACTGAGCATAAGTTGGACAAGTGTACGCTCATCTCCAGGCACAGCAGCATGCCAACCACATCAGGGTGGCCCTAGCCTAACATGGACTCTGTGGAGGTGGAGCCAACATCAAGGGTTCAGAAGTATGTGAAAGGCTACCCAGTGAGACAGGAGGTCTCACTATGGTACTAGCTCTGGAGGTTAGGTGCCCAGGAGGAGAAGAAGCCCATCAGGGAAGAGTGACAGAACAACCCTCCATCACCGCCTGCCTCCTGGCGTCCAGTGTAGGGCATTTGTTCTCAGACACAAAAACACAAGGCACATGGTCTTGTTCTGGGTGACCTTGGAAGGTTCTGGAAGGAAAGCTAGCGTCTGTCACCCCTTCTGACAAGACACTCCAGCTGTAGCTTCTTCCTTTCCCCCCCCTTCCCTCATTCTTAGCTAGCTAGATCCTCATTGCTCAAAGGCACCACCCATGTGTCAAGCCTAAAGACTGTGACTTCCCCAGCTGGGCCTATCACTGTCACCACTTCCACTAAAAGCAGGAAGACAGGCTGAAGGAACCACATCCCCACCACAGCAGCTTCATTGCAGTGCCAGGACCTCCAGGGTGTAACACACACACACACACACACACACACACACACACACACACACACACGCGCGCATACACACATTTCCTGGGCCTTTCAGAGCCCCTAGCTAGGCCTGAGGATGTTTACGCTCCAGTCACAAGAGCTTTCTCTCCTCTCACTGCAGGAGCTCCAAAATGGGCTCTTCATAACACCCAGGATCGTGTTTGCAGAGAGCCCTCCCCACCCACTCAAGTCCCCAGGTCAGGGAGCCCCACAGCCTGGGAAAACACTGCCTAACTGAGAGGCTCAGTCCACAGTCCTGCCCACATTTCCTAGGAGTCAGGGCCCATCACAACACTGTCTTCTCACCTTGTGGAACCCGAGATCCCACATTCATGAAGCAGACCTGCTCAGACAAGCCCTCCAGCCCAGCACAGCCACTAGGATGACATCACCCACTCCCATCACACAGGAGGAGCTGAGAAGCAAGCAGAAACTTGGTACCAGGAGCCACTGAGCAGCCACATTCAGTGGATGAGAAGCATCACCCATAAAGCTGCCTGTCTGTGCTGGTCAGCAGCCCCAGATGGCTATGAAGCCATCAAAATGGAAAAAGCCAAAAACAAGGTGTGAGGCCTCGACTGGTCTCACATCTCAGTGTGCAATATGCAGGTCAGCCTTACTCATTCTCTCCTTAGAAACTGTACTTTTGAACTCCTATAAATTGTAGTTTGAACATAATATATTAATACCAGGTTTTGTTTTTTTTTTTTTACCTGCTTTTGTTTTAAAACTTTTGTAATGAGACAACGGATTCTATCTGCGGTTCACATATGTCCACTGAGAGTGTGTGTCAGCCTTAGCAGTAGGATGGTCAGCATGGAAATGGAAGTATGTGAGCAGGGAAGGTAAGGCCCTCACCTGCGAAGGTGCTTGCTTAAAGCTGTATCTGAAATGTCCCCACAGCCTCATGCATTGAAAGCTTGGGCATTGTCTTAGTCAGCTTTAGACATTGTCTTGACACAACCTAGGGTGACCTGGAAGGGAATCTTCACTGAAGGGTTGCCTAGCTTGGCCTGATTGGTGGGTGTGTCTATGGGAGAGGGCCTTGATTTATTTTTAATTGATGTAGGAGGACCTACCCCATGATGGGCTGCACCATTCCTTGGGCAGGTGGTCGTGTGCTGTATTAAAAAAACAGATGAGCATGAGCCTGTGATCCAGCTAGCAAGCACACCCCTCCATGGTTCCCGCTGCTTTGACCATGAAGTAAGGTACCTGGTTTCAGGTATTGCTGTGTGAAATATCAGGCAGCCCTGTCTTGAGGTCCCTGCCTTGAATTAACACCTTAACTTCCCTCAGCGATAGACGGTGGCCTGGAATAGTAAGCTAAATAAACCCTTTATCCTCCAAAGCTGCTTTTGGTTGGGGTATTTGTCACAGCAACAGAAATGAAACTTTGAACGGTCACCAACACAGGGATGTTTTGAGGTGAGGCCTTGGGGGATGACTGGACCATAAAGATTCTGACCTATCAATGGATCGATCTGCTAACTGATTCATGATTTGGCAATGAGCTACTGTGAGGTCATGGAAAGTTAATGGTAGAACATAGTTGTGGTGAGTGGGTCTTGGGAGCCATGTCTTACTCTGGGCTCCCTTCCCCCTTTCTGCTTCTATGACACCATGAGATGAGGTGCTTTGTTCATTGCATGCTTCCTGCTCTGAGGGCCAAAGCAATGGGGCCAAGTGATCATAAAGCAAAACCTCTGAACCCATGAGCCACAATAAACCTTTCCTCCTCTAAGCTGACTTCCTCCAGGATTCTTTAGTCACGGAAGGCTGGCTAACAGGATGCCTGTTCTGCCCATACCTGGGACTAGGACTCCCACAGTCCTGAAAGGTAAGCTAAATACCGCCGCCCCCACCTATCCCCCGCTTTGCAGTCTGGGGATTTGGTGGCCCAACTATAATTTCTTTGTAGTTTCTGATTTGTAGATAAAATAACTTGAGTCTAGGCTTTAAGTCCAGAATGAGAGCCAACAAGGGGACCCATAAGCCCCACAAAGGAAAGATGGCCTCTTTCCCACCAGACTCGGTGGGCCTGCAAAGTAGGACCCAGCACAGCCTGTGGGGCTTTCTGTCACAGGACAAAGGATGATGTTGACCTTGGGGCTACCAGGTGTCTCTAACTCCAGGCTGCTGAGCCCTTTGGCCCCCTCAGGTCATCCTTATGTTCTCTGTCACCCCAGCTCCCCATTCTGTCCTTTGTGCTCTCTTCTCCCCCCTCAATCTGGCTGTGAGTGGGACACAGTCCCTAGTTCCCTCTTCCTTGTGCTTCTGGAGGAAAAGTCCATAAGCCCTTTGATTCTTTCTCACAGCAAGATGGACAGGGGAGCAATAGGTTGTAATGAGCCTTGGACTGTCCAGTCTCTGGTGTTAGAAGACAGACTGCAAAGTGGGAAGAAATCAGAGCTCAAAGTGAAGAGTATTGGTAAAAAAAAAAAAAAAAAGGCCACCCCAATTCCTGCCTGGTCCCAAGGTGCCTTACAAACACCTCACAGTAGCTCATTGCCAAATCACCTCCATTTGGAAGCTCAGGCAGAGAGGGATGGGAGATCATTGGAGATCCCTGGACCAGCATGAGTTGATGGGCTCCTGAAAAGCAGTAGCCTTGGAAACCAGTGTCCCGAGAAACCCCCAGAATTCAGAGTTCAGTCCTAGACCCCAGTGCTGGTACTCTCCAGGAGAGACTCAGCTGAAATAGTCCCAGGACGAGACTGGGCATTGCAGGCACTAACAGAGCAGGGACAGCGATTTATGCTGGAAGCCAAGTGGAGTAGGCTTGTGCTGGGCTGGAACACATGGGTACAATTAGCTTTGCTCATAGACCAGCTGGGCGTCCTGGAAACATAGCCTCTATGGCTAAGGCAGAACAGCAGCCAAGAAAGCTGGCCTGCTGCTTTTGGCTTTGGAAGAACCAAGGGTATTTCAGGGTCCTTAGGACTGGGTCATCTACTCTGATGTTTCTCTGACCAGTTGTTGCTGCAGGAACCAAGAACCAAGAACCACCGTTGGGTAGAAATGGCCTACAAACCTCAGTGCTCTGTGACACCTACAGGAGGGGCTGGCTTCCTTTAACATGTACACAAAAATTCCAAGCACTCTGAGGGGAAAAGCCTAAACACGAACAGGCTCGGAGTAGGCAAAACTGGAAATACACTGCTCGATGGCTTTGATATTCAAAGGGAATTTAATAACTGGGGACAATTTGGATTTCTCGGGGGATAATTTCATCTGTGGTACTGATGAGCATTATACCTGGCAGGCAGAGGACAGGGACACTGGACAAGTGTTAATAATACAGTCCACAAATGAGCTGTTCCAGTTCAATGACTCTCTGGAGTTCACATTGAGGAGGAAGAAACCCATTGATAAGAACCTAGGACCCAACCTTGTTTAATGTAAGTATAGGGTCTGTAAGCATGATTTTGCTCCATTTAATATATAATGCTATGAGGGCATGAAGAACAAATGTGTGTGCTTTGTTTTGTGCTTTCCTAGAAACTCATAAGTTGAGGCTCATGAACAGTCCTACTCCCAGATTTTAGAGTCTATCTGCATCCATCCATACTTGTTTCTGTCACATATATGTCAAGTGTATATTGACTTTTATGTAGCTGTGACCAAAACAGCTGGAAGAACACTTAAAATGGGAGAGGGGAGTTCCTTGCTCCTAGCCTGCAGAAGCCCAGCCCATAGATGTTTGGCTCGTGTGCTCAGGCAGAACACCATGGAAGGGACAGCAATTGACTGGGACTGCGCATTAGCTCTTGGTGGACAAAGAGTAGAGAACAAAACAGAACAAGTGACAAGAAAACCCAAAGAACCCAATCCTAGTGATTTACTGTCTCCAGCTATGTGCCACCTTGTGATGTTCCCAGGACCACCCAAAATAGTCCCATCAGCTTGGGACCCAACCTCAAACACGTGAGCCTGTGGTGGGGTCATCTTATGCTCAAACCATAACACCATGTCTTCAGGCACATTCTAAGCAGCCTTTAAGAGTCACCAGTAAAAGGTTATTGCCCTCTCTGAAACTCAGACATCTCAAAAGATGTGCCCCGGGACCACAGAAGCCAGATGGATCTGCTCTGGAAGAACCTCATCAACTCAACAACCTCATGGGAAGCTGGAGGAAAGTTCCTTCACAGAGATCACCAGCAGATGTCTGAGGGTTTGCTAGAATAGAAAACCAGGACGTTTGGGATACAGCTAGAGCCCTTGCCTCGCCTGTGTTTAGGGATGTTAACATGCACTGTTTCGTGGGAACCGTGCAAGCTACACAGGACGTTGAGAAGTAGAGCCATATGCCCGGTCCATAACAGGTGCTCAGACAATGATCTTGACAGCTGGGTTGGGCTTTAGATGCTGAGCACAAGCACCCTGCAGCCCATCCTGGCAGGGGAGGGTGACGAGCCTGCTATAATCTCCATTCCTTGAAGTCTCTCTGGGAGGCCTGGAGGAAGATGCCACATGCCCCTGTGTCCAGTGTGCCCGTCTTTGCATATCTTTAATTCCTGGGTCCTGCCTCAAGTCCCATGGAGTCTGCAGCTCCAGTCTGGCCTTTGGGGCTGCCCTTAGCACACACCCAGCCTGGAGACTGCTAATGTCTTTTAAGCTCCAACAGCTGGGAGCAGAGCAGCTGGGAAGCAAATCTATTTGTTCATCATTTGTGGAGCATCTGTCATGAGCCAAATTCCAAGGAGGATCTGTCACATGCATGGTCTCTGCCTCACACAGAGTTCTCTTGGAAGGGAGGCAGAGGGCCAACACCCATGGGCAACATTTGCCACAAGCTCAGAGAAGCAGCTGAGGTCTGTGAACTAGGGAAATGCTGGGATATCGTGAAAGGGTGGCAGATGCCACGGAGGAAGGTACCCAAGGGCAACGGCACAGTGAAACACAAGGCTGGAGGGAAGCACTGGGCTCTAGTGGAGAAAAGTCTGGCCTGTACCCCTGGCTCCATTTCCAGGGCTGCATGTGCTAGTCTCTGCTTCCTATTAACTGTGTCCAGGCCCTAGAAACTGCTGATGGCCCTTTTGTCTTCCACACTTGCTGGCTTCGGTTTAACTTCAAGAGGAAGAAACATCCGGGGACTCCTGTGCTGGAGACGGGAGGCTTTGTATGCAGGATCCTTGAGCCCTCCTGTTGCCCCAGCTGGACACTGGCTGAACTGCTCTTCTGTGCCATCTCTCCCACAACGGCAGTTCCTCTTTATTTTATTTCATATGTAAGTGTTTTGCCTGCACATATACCTGTACACCATGTTCATACCTGGTGCTGGAAGAGGCCCTAAGAGGGTGTCAGATTCCCCAGGAGCAGAGTTAATGATGATTGTAAGCCGTCATGTTGGTGGTGAGCACTGAACCCAGGTTCTCTGGAAGAACAGCCAGTGCTCTTACCTGCTAAGCCCATGACAACAACAGCTCTTATGGAACCTTTCCTCCTCACTCCTTGAGTTCTCCACGGGTGTCAGTCCCTGGATGAGCATCCTCCCTTCCTGGTTTCCTCAGTCTCGCCCACACCCCTGGGGAGTGGCCCCTTTGTAGCTGTCATTCAGTTTCCCAGTTTAAAGGTTCCTATGAACATGAACAAAAGCTAACTCTTCCTAGATCCACAACGTTAGCCTAATAATGACAGTGATGTGTCTTACTCCCATGTCACCATAAGTGTGCTCACGGATTTGACTGTCTCTTCTTTCACAGCTCTCAGACAGGTGCACTCTTGTCCCCCAAGTCTCCGTGAAGAAGGAGAGGGACAGAGGCTGGATCCTTGGCTGTTCAGTGAGGAGGTGTCATTGAACCTGGGTCATCTTTGAGAGCAATTGTGTCCCCCAACTGCTTTTGGAGATTCTGGGGGAGGGTGTACATGAGAATACTCAGGAGGGCTTTAAACAAAGGGAAGCTCAAGCAAGCCATGAAGAGGCATCCAACACCCTGGAAGAAAGTCCATTGAGCTATCTTTGGAGAACAGAACAGAGCCAGGCAGCTGGGTAGATTCTTAGAACTTCTCGACTTGGGAAATTGACCCCAGTAAGAGATACGGACTGGCGTTAGAATGGGCAGTGTTCCTAGGGAGATAGAAGTCATGGACTGCAATGCCTGAGAGAGAAAGCAGAGGAAGAGAGAGGACTAAGGAAATCAGGGAATTAGGGACTCTGACAAGAAACGATGAGGTACCAGACAGGAAAAGAACAGAGGGTGACATTTGAGGTCCCACTTACCTGCCAAGAAGACACCTGCAAGCCCCTTGGTTTGAGAACTTAGTCCCAAAACTCATTCTTAAGAGGGAGAGCCAAAATGCAACTCCAGGCTGCTCTAGCCACAGCTTCCTCAGGATGAAGAACATGATAGGAGCCAAGGAACCCAACGCCCCAGGACTGAAGAAATGTGAGGAAAGGGAGTTCAGCTGGCGTGACAGTGGTCGGCAACACCTATGAGAAGCGAGTCTTCCCACTTTTCTGGCTCCAGACAAACAACTGCTGGCCCAGCATGCCTTCCCACCAAGGTGATACTTTGCCCAAAACCATCCGCCTGTGTGTGGGTGGGTGGCTTTCCATCCCAGACATGACCTTATCTGTTCTCTCACCTCTAGATTTCCTCTTGTGAAGCACAGACTGGCAGGCAATGACCAGGGTGAAGAGCAGAACGCTGAGGATCCCCAGGCAACACACAAGGACTGCATACATATACAGATCTGAAAGGCACGTAATTATGAACAGTAACTCAAAATGAACCGCAAAAATGCACGAGAGGAAAGCCTCCAGATCTAAATCTAGGAGGCAGAGTTCCCAGACTTATCATCAGAGACATGCTCCCCATGAGTAAATCCTGAGGGCCAGGGACACAGCTCAGAGGCAGGACACCCACCTAGCACACATGCTCAGTCATTAGAAAAGGTAAATTTGCTTAGTCATACATAATTGAAAACTTTTCACTCTGTCACCAGATGAAGAGGGTGAAAAGTCAAGCTGCAGGTTGGGAGAAAGCATTTAAAACCAGATATCCAAACAGGGAGTCGTAGCTAGAATATGTCCAGAACGCTCAAAAATCAATGGTGAGGAGTAAGCAAAGAATCCTACCTGATAAGGATGCAGCTAGACTGGCCTGGTAGTGACTGAAAATGGAAGAGCTATTTTGGAAAACTTTAAAAAAAAATGAAAATACTCAACTTTTTTTAAAGATGTTTGTTTGTGTGTATATGTGTGTATGAGTGTGTCTGTGTGTGTTTGTGTGTGCGTGCGCTCCTGCAGGTGCGGGTATCCACACATGCACACACACACATGTACCTTAGAGGCTAGATAACATCAGATCTCCTAGAGTTACAGGTGGCTGTGAGCCATTGGATGTGGGCACTAAGAGCTAAACTCTGTCCTTTGCAATGGGAGCAAGGGCCCTTAACCACTGATCCATCTCTCCAGCCCCCTACTTGATTGTTCAAATCAACTACCACTGACTAATCATTGTTTCTATCTATTTTCACCATAACAAGGAAGTCTAGGATGAACGTTCATAAATGTGAATCTTAATTCATCTCACACTGTGTTCTCAAGATTTGAGTTTCTATCAGAACCTCTGAGTCAAAAGGAATGCTACCTGGCCAGAGCCCTAGGGAAGCCTGGTGCAGACTCTGTGCCTGAAGTCAGTAAGTTTTTTTCACGTTCATGGAGTTGCTCCACATTTTTGTCTACACTAGACTGAGTTGATTTCTGTTCCTAGCTATTTAGATGTTTGAACTAAAAATAATACATAGTTGTTTCTCTGTCTACAGTTTCCACATCCACAAATTCAACTGTGGATTCAAACTATTTCAAAAAACAAAAGAACAAAACCAAAAACCTGGAGGGCTAGAGAAGTGGTTCTGTGGCTAAAAGCTCTTTTAGCTTGTTGCTCTTTCAGAGGACTCGGGTGGGGCTCCCAGCACCTACATGGTGGTCCATAACGATTGGTAACTAGTTCTAGAGGAGCCAGCACTCTTTACTGGCCTTGAAGGCACTTAGACACGTGGTGCATAGATGGACATGAAGGGAAACATCTGTATACACAAAATAAACATAAATACATACTACAGGGAGGTTTGAATGAGAATGGATGCTAAAGGCTCACACATTTGAGTGATTGGTATGGTCCACAGTTGCTGGGACTGTTTAGGAAGGATGAGGAGGGATGGATTTGTTAGAGGAAGTGTGTCACTAAGATGGGCTTTGAGGTTTCAAAAGTCCACACCATTTCCAGTCATCACTCACTGCCTTGTGCTTATGGATGAAGATGTGAGCTCTCAGCTACGGCTCCAATGCCAGGCCTGTGGGCCTGCTTCCATATCCCCTACCATGATGGTCTTGGGCTCTGTCCTTCCAGAACCATAAGCCCCCAGATTGAATAGTTTCTTTTCTAAATTGCTTTAGTCATTTCTTTTTGTTATAGAAACAGAAAAATAGCACAGGCAACAAATCTTTTAAAAACTGCGCTGAACGAACAGACATTTTTCTTGTCATACTTGTCTAAATAACACAAGACTACAGCTATTCGTGTAGCACGGACATCGCACTAAGTATTGTAAGTCATATAGAGATGGAGACATGCACAGGTTATAAGCAAATACTACAAGATTTCTTGTAAGGTATTTGTATACTCATGGATCTTGGTATCTTTGGGTTGGAAAGTCATGGTCATAATCCCCATGGACACTGAGGGAAGGGTGTAAGTGGGAAGCTCCCCAGGACAGGGGGCACACTTTTTAAAAAATAAGATAGGGGACTCTCTATGTGGCCCTGCCTATCCTGGGTCATATCCTATCATATGTAGATGAGATGACTTTTATTAATAGTTAAAGTCAGCAGATGGATGGGCTGAAGGAAGAGTCTCTCATGAGGATCCTGGAGCTACAGGGGAAGCAGGAGCTGGAGGGAGAGTTCTAAACGCAAGAGTGAAGCACTGTGGGAGGGTTCCTTGATGCACCAAATGCTGTTCATAAGCAATCATGGGGTCTTCCCACCTACGGTACTGGGAAAGTCCTGGTGGAAGCCAGATTACAGAGAGAGGAAAGTCATGGGGTGTTAGGAACTCTAATTTGAAATAAAATGGCTTTTCCCTGGTACCAAAGTCCAACTGTTTCTGTTCAGGAGCACATGTGTCCTTGTGTGTGGCTTTATAGGCTATTAGCATGGAATGGTTAGAGAGGACAGCAGCTTGTGCCTCCATTTCAACAATGCGAAATTCAACAACGGGACTCGTGGATTCTAAAAGCGACAAGTCATGATAAACTGAGGTCATAGACCCAGACTGAGGAAGGACACAAGGATACAGGACAGTCCAAATCCTGTGACTTCCCACGGCCAGTGCTGATTTATTTATTGTTGAGACAATTATTCCAGGAATAATTGACTGGGATGAAATAAAAAGTGGTAAATAACCCAATTGCCTTGCTGGGTCACACAGAACTGGAGCAGATGGAGACAAAGCCTGTCTCTAAAGTTCTCAGATGTCAGCTCTGATAAAAAGACAGGGTAATTTGGCTTCTGTTTCCTTCTTGGATGGGAGGAGAAAACTGTCTATCCAAAGTTTCTATGCCCCAAGATAAAAGCATCCTCACCCATCTGTCTGTTCATTCTCTCTACGATTTCTAGGCTGAAGGGACCATGGAGAAACAAGGTGAGCTCTGAGGTTTGTCATTCTCGTCAGCTGTCCCTATGACACACTACACACAGCTGGGGCCTGCTCTATCCTGGAGTAGTTGTGGTTTCTGATTTCAGCCTAGACGTGGCAAGAGGAAACAGGCTCTCTTCGGCAGCAGTGGCTGCAGAAACACAGGGCCTCTTCCCAGGCTGTAATGCTCTGCTGCTCCACCAAGCCCATAGCCCCAGGGGTGATGCAGACCCATCAGTGGTCACTGCCCACCCACACGTGGGTGACAGGGGATGTTCTCTGCTCTGATCTTGGAGCTACAGGGGCCTTAAATGTGTCACTTCACAGGAAGCAGAAAAACTGTACATGCATTCTCCCTCGATCAGGCAGCCATCAATACTGAGAAGTCCTCACTTTGTCTCCTGTGCCAAGCATTTCTTTTACTACGTAGACAGGGGCAAACCTGTTTAGGAAAACGGTGACTCTTCCCCTGAGCTCAGTTTTCTTTATAAACAAAGGCTGACCCAAAGCCAGGGTCTCAAAATCAGAAGACTCGGGCTCACCGTTTCACAGTGACAGCTCAGGCAAGTTGCCCTGTGCTCCAGAGACTGCTCTCAGGCGTGCATTCTGGCCTGATGTCACCCTAACTTCACACTCGATCTATCTCTAAAGAAGTTTCAGAACTCAAGCCTAGCCAAATAATGTTGTTTGAAGACTGAAACTGAACCTTCAGACCCAAACTCAACAAAACTTCTGCACTTAGCCAAATCCAAAACTAGCTTTTAAATACCACATGGGAGGGAGGCTGGAGTATGTAGATTTATGGTAGAGTGCTCATGGAATGCATGAGTTGGCATCAAAATAAATAAATAAATGAGTGAATGAATGACCACATAGGACCGGGGATTTAATTCCTTGGCAAAGTACAAGCACAGACTGTATAAAGCACTGGGTTTAATTCTGTCCAATAAAGAATAAGATGAATGAATAAATGCAAAATAAGTGAGTATATAAATAACAAAATAAAATACTATCTATACCTACACATTCGATAACAATAGTAAATATCACGTTCTAATCCCTAAATCTGTTTGTGAGTTTTCCTTTTGCCACTGAACTACTACAGGCAGTACTGGCACTTTTCGACAAGCTGAGAAAAGGAAGGAAGGAAAGAAAGAAAGAAGGAAGGAAGAAGGAAGGAAGGAAAGAAAGAAGGAAGGAAGAAGGAAGGAAGAAAGGAAGGAAGGAAGGAAAGAAAGAAAGAAAGAAAGAAAGAAAGAAAGAAAGAAAGAAAGAAAGAGAAGAAAGAAACAAGTCTCCCCAAAGCAGACGGTGGGACCAGCAGACTGCAGTGTATACACACAGGGTGACAAAGTTGCTGTGACAGCTCCTGCCCATCCTCCTAGACTGCCAACCAAGCCAGGCAGGACAAAAGCATCTATGCCTGGCAACCAACAAAGTATTCAGTGCTGCTTTGAAACTGTGTGACCCCAGCATTCCTTAGCACAACCAAGTGGTCACACACACACACACACACACACACACACACACACACACACACACACAC
>NW_026591918.1:10376570-10387065 GCF_907164565.1 Psammomys obesus | reverse complement strand
CACACACACACACACACACACACACACACACACACACACACACACACCTGCCACAACAGCAGTCAAGAAAGCCAGGGTCAGTATTCTACATTTTCAGTTCAAAGGCAAGAGCCTAGGGAATAGCTGTTCCGGCAATAAAACTCTGTACTTCCACTATTTTTTTTAATGCAGCCTGTAATACCATCTTGCTCAGGGCAAAATATCTGAGTGATGGCCCCAGGGGATTTTAACTCACTCCAATATCTCATCAAGAGCCCTGACAATCAATGCTTGTTTTGTTGGGCAGGCACACAGCCAGATCTAGTGAAGTCCCAGGAGGAAGGATATCTGTCCACATCCACACTGAAGCTCTTCCAATCAGGAACAAGAGGCCAAAAGGCCTGAGATCTTGTGCCAGAGAGTTTCAACTATACCCTTGACCTTGCAAAAGCTGTGACAGGTTAAAAAAGCAGAACACAGGGACGTTGCTACTGAGGTGGCGGCAGAGGTGGTATTGGCCACGGCAGCTATCACTAGTGCCATGACCACTCCAGAACAAGGGAAGAAAGCATAAAAACAGCTGCCCTGGGGCATGCATGCTGCATGGTGGCAGTGCCAACTTCCAGTCTTCAATAGGACTTGACTGTCTCCATTGAGAAGAAAGTCCATGCTGGGCCACAGATTGTACTTACAATTAAGTTGGGAGTTAAGCTTATGGTCTACATCTGTGGAATTATAAAAAGTTGCCAATTATACAAAGTGTCTTAGAGGTTCAAACCACACTGCAAAGTGTGTCAAGACTGATTTTTACAGTCCTCCCAAATGCATAAGATCTTTTTTTTTTTTTTTTACTGTAGCATTGCATTCTTAAAATATGGTCTTTAGATCACTCCCACCGAGACCACCTCACCCTCCTGAGAGCCTGTGATTCATTCCTAATGTGGTTGTAAGCCTTGCAGAGGTGGAGCCAGGGCCCCCTCTGGCAGACTCTTCAGTGACCTTCCTTAGTGGATCCTGCAGTCACTTCCAGCATTCCACCCAACCACAGGGTCACGCTTAAGACGATCTCAGAGGCACCGGGTAGTGCTCACCCAGACTGCCCCAGTTTTACTCAGTTGCCATGAGAAGACAAAACCTTGCTTCTTTTCCCCACAACTTCCCTCAATGGGAAGAGAGCCACTTTTATTTCTGCCTACAAGGAAGTCAAATGAGAGACAGAGGGAGGGAGCTAGGGACTGCTTTGCTAGAAGAGAGTTATCAGCTAAAGAAAAGGGGATTATGAAGTGTAGAAGAAAAGTCCAGAAATACAAAGATTCGTTATTGGATAAAATGTGATCTGAGAGGGAAAAAATTATTTCCAACTATAAAATTAAACAAGTCCTGGCAAGCTGAGTAGTTATGTCAACATGTGTGGTTTGCCAACCATGTTTCCAGTTAGAGTCGAATTCTTCAAAGAAATGTGGTATCTTTCTAACAGACTACTGGAAAAGGTAGCTTTGAATCCCCATGCTTTCCCTATAAGGCTGGTTCCCTCTTCTGCTACATGCTCTCTTATTGGTCTCACAGTGGGTAGAGGGGCAAGAGACATGCCTCTTCTTAGATCCTTTGACCAGCTCATTTCTCCTCAGTTCACAAGATGGCATCCTTCCAAAGGTCCTGCTTGACATTGGCATTAGCTGCTGTTCCCTGATCAAAGACTCTGCCTGAGAACTTACGAGAGCATGCTGTCACTGCTGATTGTCACTATCTTCAGTTATTTTGTGATGACTATTTTTCCACTATCCTTTCTCCGAGGCAGGAACCTGTAACCTCACATTGGAGGCAAAATCCTCAGATGTGAGGACTGTCTTGTGCATCATCTCTATCCTCAAGTTGTTAGTGGCATTCCCACACTTGAGGCAACCCAAACTGTCTCCTGAAACCAGCAAATGTCCCCTACAAGGCAAAAGCACAGTTGAGAACTCCACACCAAGACTAATGCTTGAATGGATGCCAGAGATTTGCATTATACAAGTGTCTTAGGGAGCATGCTACAGAGTTTGTCAAGACTGAATGCTGCATTCCTTTCAAATGCATAGGGCAGCACCTCAGAGGTCAGCCCGCATGACAAGCTCCTGGGAGGGGCAGCTGCTGGGAGCTGATAGGCTGTGGCTCCTAGCTTGCTGCATGCTGGAATCAAATGAAGGCGTATTCACAAGTTTCAACTAAATCACTATCTCTGGGGAGGGCCAAGCCTTTCTGTGTTTAAAGCTCTCTGAGTGGTTCTAACATAGGATGCAAACCACTTTCGTACAGATTTCAAACTCTTTAGACCCCCAAACTTCTGAAAATTAAAGGTAGCTTCGGCAGATGTATTCTTTAAGTTCACATCCTTGGCAGCCCCCTCCTTGGTATCACACAGCAGAGGTATGGGGTGAGTAAAACAAACCGAAAAACAAAACAAATAAACAAACAGATAGAATTGGGCACAATGAGGCTTTCACCACCACTTTGTCCACTGTGGATGAGACCACCAATGATTCCTAGTTCACCCCTGCAAGAATCAGTCTAGAAACATAACTTAATGCTGTGAAAATACTAAGAAACTCTCTCTCTCTTTTTAATGCCTTTCTTACTGTCTAGAAACGAGGCTGCTGCATCAAGATGCCAGTCTTACCTTCAAAAAATGCCCAGGTCACTTTCTTTTTCTCCAAAGAATCTTCAGCAGCTTTGAGAGAGATCACTGTGAACACAAAGAGACAGGACAGCATGACACGCCACAGCTTAGAGCCCTTGCCCCCACTGTAACCCCAAGTGGCTCTACATGGCACTGATGTCACTTAAATTTATAATGTCCATATTAACAAAACTTCCTTAAGTCATCAAAATCCAGATGCCAAGGAGAAACACAAGGGCTCCCATCAAAACTGAGAAACCTGGGCCCCAGGAGAGGCAAAGAAAGCTGCCCATGTTTAAAAGCCAATAAATGGTAAAATGGAGGCACAGCCTAATATGCCTGCCCCACATACTTTCAAATATAAAAAAGTTTCCTGATGGGGGCCAAAACCAAACAACCATTTCCTTGGTGATTTTATTATCTTCTACAGTGCAGTGCTGGGTATTATTTCCAGACAGAAGCGCCTGGAGTCATGCAATGGCAGGAACATGCCCTGAGACCACTCTGTATGCAAGATACTCTTAAAGACAGCAGGCTCCTACTCTTGGTATTATTTTGTCTTCTTCTATTTTGTGGTTGGTCATTGGATTTATTCTTTCAGTAGAAATAGTTGAGTTATAATGTGTAAAACCTTGACTATCAAGCTAGGGAATTAAACAGGCAACAACAACAAAACACATACAACATCAGGGATTGAGCTGATTGTTCAACAGAACTTTCTGTGTCAACAGAAATTTCCCATGTGAGTGTTGTCCAGGTCGACAGCTATTGGCCATATTGGCTACTGAGCACTTAAAATGTGGATAGTCTCACCAAGACAGCATGCCTTTAATCTGAGCACTTGGGAAGCAAATCCAGACAGATCTCTGTGAGTTTGAGGTACCGCCCATATGTTTCTGAATTATTGTTGTCATAGATTTCACTTCTTAAAATTTCACTTTTTATCCTTTTGTCTTTTGAGGCATTTTTTGGATATTAGCTTTTGAGGTGTTTTCTAGACAGCCAGTCTTCTCCTCATATGTCTACCCTGCCCCAAAGCCTCTTTATTTTCTTTTCATGCATGGCCTCCTTCAGCTCAGGATTATACATCTAATTCTTCTTCACATGCCCCAGTTCTCCAATGAACCTTCCAGTTTCTCATCTAATTTCCTAACTAATGATAAACTTCAACAGCCATGCCTGACAACTTCCACAGCAATGTGACCCACAGACATGTTTCTCCCATCTGGTTTTGACATTGTCTCAGTGTGCCTGAGAACTTTCCCAAAGAGAATGTCAGTCAGACATTGCTGGAAGAATCACAAAGTCTCCAGAAAAGTCTTAGGTTTCCTGAGAGTGAGGTGAAGGTTAACATCCACCTTAATCCACTCGAGGTTTGAACTGCTTAGGAACTACATCTTTAAAGTCTGGTCTGTTTCTTTCTTTGGGTGTAGTCCCTCAAGGCTCTACAGCAGGAAGCTTGGACTGTTCGTTATAGTTCTCACAATCTTCATACCACGTTCAGAAACACCCCAAACTCTTTTGCCTTCAAAACACCCTGGCTGTCACTTTCTCTGTCGCTCCAGTTGCACAGTTCCAGATGAACTTCTGGAAGGTCAGGGGTTCCGGATGAACTTCCAGAAGGCTCATGTGTCTCCTTCACTGCCCCTCTCTGCTATCTCCTAGCCTATCTAAGAACAAGTATGAGAGCTGAAGTATGTAAGCTTACAAATAACTCTGTTTGTGGCTGAAGAAAGGACACAGTGGTTAAGAGCACTGACTGCTCTTCCAGAGGAACCCGACTCAATTTCCAGCACACATATGTAGGTAAACAACCTTCTGTAAGTCCAGTTTCAATCTAACACACTCTTCCAGCCTCTGCGGGAATCAGCCATGACATGTCACAGAGATATAACTTACAGGCAAAATACTCACATACATAAAATTAAAAATAAATAAGTAAATGTGCAATTGGGGAACACACGGAGATGCTATTCAGAAGGCAGAAATTCAGAGATTTCTTTTCCCTCTCCTAAAGGAAACCCCTGTTGCCTTCACGTGACATTCTCCTGGAAGTTGGCAAGTAGTGTGTGTGTGTGTGTGTGTGTGTGTGTGCGCGCGCGCACGCGCGCGTGTGCGTGTGACAGAAAGTAGCCTGGCTCTCCAAGAATGAAGTCTCATTGTATACATGGTCTTGTGTTTGTGTATATATGTAAATATATCATCCAAACCCAATTTCCCCCTCCTGCTCTATTGTCTTAATCCAGAACTGCCATACTCTACTACTGACAGAAGAACCAAGATTCCAGAACTTAAAATAGTAAGTGTGTGGTTATTGTGGGATGTGGTGGAGTCTGAAGGGGCTGGTGTGTTTTAAGTAAGGCAGCCATGTTGGAAAGGTGGGGAGCAGATTGGAGTGAAGGAAAGAAGCAGTAGAGAGGAATGTACAGGAGAGACTTGAGCATGAGGCTCAAGATCCAAAGAAGCCTGATGTGTTGTCTACTCTGCACTTTATCCATGTACTGTGTCCTCTAAAACCATGTGTCCATTTCCTGAAGTACCCCAAATAATCTTCACGACCTCAATCTTCAAACTACTGAGCCCAGGAAAGGATGATACCACAAAATCCTGATGAAGGCAGCACAGAGCAGATGTTAAGCACCCTCTGAATAACTTAGCTTCGGGAGGTGAAAGTTAGCCATCATGGTCCAAAGACGACCACTCCAGTGTGGTCCAGCAGTCATCCACAGCAGCAGCACCTAAGAAGTTGTCACAAGTGCAGAACTACAGTCCCTCTCCCAGGTCTATGGCCCCAGAGTCAAC
Organism: Psammomys obesus; assembly: GCF_907164565.1. Taxonomy (NCBI): domain Eukaryota; kingdom Metazoa; phylum Chordata; class Mammalia; order Rodentia; family Muridae; genus Psammomys; species Psammomys obesus. The sequence goes on along the minus strand of NW_026591918.1, from coordinate 10,381,628 downwards.
TGAGAGCCTAGGGAGTCACCTGCAGAACGTGAAGGAAGATCTGAGGAAGGCAGCAGAATAATAAAGTAGCTGGTGTGCAGGCACAGGACCAGAGTTTGGATCTCCAATGCCATCACTCTGTTAACCGGAAATACTAATAAACTGCCCCCGACCCAAATTCTCATCTTTACACCCAGAGATCAGTGCATCTCTGCCCTCTTCAGAAAAGCTTCTTTGGGCAGTACGTAGTGATTAGTTCAGAGAAGCACAACTGGTCACATGCAGAGAATAAGAGACCATGCCGTGCTCAGCTCTCAGTGGCCCGTCTATAGCATATCCCTCCCCCAAAGGCTCGGGGGTTACTGTAGAAGAGGAAATACATAACTGCAGCAAATAATATTTTCCAGAAAGGACAGGACATTGCACATAATAATTCACAGTGGCTGTGAGTGCATGCACAAGACCTATACAGGATCAAGCCAGCGGAGGTCCCAGGATGGGGGTGGGGTCTCACAAAGTCCCGCCCCTGTCTGAGAGGCTGCTGCTAATTGGTGGAAGGAAGAGTCTGTTTTCTTTAGGGAGGTGGCCCTTGAGAAGCCTCCAGGCTCCAGTAGATGGTCCCACATCCATGGACATCTAGGCAGCACTAAAGCCTCGGTTCAAATGACTGCCTGAAGCTGGCATGGGAAAGTATGGTGGGATGTACACTGGGGATGAGAGGGGAGAGGATGGGTAGGTTAGTGTCATCAAAAGATTTGAACCATTTTAAAAAGCAGGTGGGGAGGATGTCTGGGCACAGCAAAGCATGCTTGTAAACCCCAGTGATGGGGGGTGGAGGGATGAAGACTTGGGGGACTCCAAAGCCCATTGGCCAGCCAGTCTAGATGAATCAAAGGTCTTCACGTGCAGTGACAGACGGCTTCAAAAACTAAAGGTGGAAAGTAATCAAAAGACATCCAACACTGGCCTGTCTCTGGCACTGCATACATGGGTACATGGACTCACACTAATGAGTACAAATGTTATAAACACATACACACAATTTATGAGAAAGGAAAAAGGGTGTGGTGAGCTCATGCACACTAGCTCAAAGTGCTCAACTGCTACTTGCTGGGTGTGGGCACTCAGGCAAGCTGCTGACATGCTTGATGCCTTTGTTTTTAAAATGAGGCTGATACGTGCCAGTGACAGATCAGGTGAGGGTGACATAGCTTAGAGTGTGTGGCATGCTTCCAGCTGCGTCTGGACATCATGGATATCTCCACCCACAGGCAGTTTGCCCCTTAAGCATAAATGTACTTTCACTGACGGCTATGACTCCAGTGCCTAGAAGGGTTCTGTGCCTTAGAATCCTTCACTTGGAGTAAATGGCCAGTTGTCCCAACGGCCAAAATGAAGGGATTCTCCATCCCTGTGACTAGCCCTCCAACTGGAAAAGGTTGTCATCTCCTCAGCCAAAGCAGCTGCACAGAGACCACCACATACACCTTCCAGGGTAAGAACCTACAATTCTGATTTAATCCAGGTTCAGATCCTTCTACCTCAGGCATGATGACAGGTAACCAATTCTACTATATACAACATGGAGACACAGCCTAAGAAATCTCATAACTGAGGATTTCTAAACTGTGGAGACTCTCACCTGCCTTCATCGTCCAGGCAATTTTACGGGAAAGAACAGACATTTTGCTTGGTGCCTGAAGATTAGCAACACTTATCTGCTCCTACAAGAAAGAAAAATTGCACAGGAACCCTGCCAGGGTTTCAGGAATTTCCCCAAAGTTCTGTTGTCCCTATCTTATTTCAGCTGCTAATCCTGTGCTATCTCAAGTGAATTTGACACAATGTCAATCTCTGTGTCTGAGAACAGAATGTAAGAAAACCAAGCCCTCTGATACAGCCCGTCCACAGCCAGGGCTTTGTAGTGGAGCAGCCATGGCTCTGTTCCTTGCATTGCCACCCCTCCCTCTGTGGCACCAAGCCGATACAAGCTGACCTTGGCCAATCTGTTCTGTAGGCAGAAAGTGAAAGAGGCTTCTCCAGGGTGGACGGGCTGAAAGAGAATTCAGATACTTCTAGGAAGCATTTTGCTGGAGGCTGTCTATAGCTCAGTCAGTGGTCAAGTACATCTCAGCATGTGTGAAGCCCTGGGTTTGATTCTTACCACCACAAAACACAGGGACCAAAAGAAAATGTCACACATTTTCCAATCACAGATTATTCACGTTGGCCCAAGACATTCTGAAATAAAAGGCAAATTTTTGCAAAATTCACTTCCAGTCAGCCAGCTAGCCATCAGGAGACTGCAGGCTCTTTAACAGAAGCCAACAAGTCTGTATACTTTGGCTACTGGTATCCTCTTCTTATAAACCAGTTATACAGTCAGACAGTAGGGGAGGGACAGCAAACAGCCCTCATGTCCAAACTACTGCAATTTCTGGAACTTGACAGCGGGTTGCTCTGTAGATGGAGGCTGGGGCTGCTAGCTGGGGCAGAGTCTATGCACGCCTCAGGAAGTGAGCTTCTGCAAATAAATGGCTGTTGCCCTCCCCAACACTGCAATTATTGATGTACTGTTTTCTCTTCCAGCGTGCCTGTATCCAGGAAAGTCAGGTGTAGGACCCAACCTCCTGTTGGCTACAGAATTTAGAGCCTCTCGATCCTCTGTGGGCCTGCAGGGAAAGAGAGGGAGATAGGGACTATTTCTGAACAGAGAGGCAGAAAGAGGTGTTCTCAGTGTAGCTGCATCAGCAATAGAGAGCGCTTGAACCACTTGACCACTGTGCCTACTGGTCAGTTGTTTCACAGGTCAGAGTGCGGGGAGAGGAATAAAGGTTGCTCCTACCCCAGTCAACCCCGGCCTGCTGGCTACTTCTTCATTACCTTGGGACCTGGCTCCAGGAGACAGACTGTGTGTCTTCTCAAGGAGGCAATGGCCCAGACAACAAGGCTGCCAGCTATTCTAAACCCCCCCAGGAGAGCAGAACAGGAAAAAAATCTAGTAAGTTGTGAGATCCACCATGCTGCTGCCTCTCTGGGAGCTGCTGGCTGAAGGTGACCACAGGATTGAGAAAGAAGGTTGCAGCCCAGAGGACTCAGACAAACCGACTTTTTCTAGAAGGAGCAGGAAGTAGGCTGCAAAGAAAGAGTCTCAGGCACATCCTCTGATGGGTCTTAGGGAACCCACCCTTAGACAGGGGCATCAATGGCTTTGAATCCTAACTTGAAAAGAAAGCCCCAGAGATGTCCCTGGAAACGGGGTCTTTCACAGCTGTGACTAGGTTCAAATAGAGACCCTGTGCTAATGTCCTCACTGAGAGACCTCCAGTGTTTTCCTGGTCCTTCACAGACACCAACACCAGCCATCTGGGCTGATTATTCCCAGTCACCTATGTTAGAGATGGTCACAAATTTTAAAAGAATCCATTTGTCTTAAAAATTCTCTCCCTGCTCTGCTCACCCACGCCCTCAATTTCTTTAACAAAGAATTCAACTATTAGATAATCTTGAAAGACAGGTGTAGGTTACATCCAAGGACCAAAAACAAGGCAAAGGTTGACGCTGAATTGGGGAGACCCACCTCAGCCTTTCTGTCTCTGCTTTGGCCAAGCTGGCTAAAGCATTCATCTGGATTCTGTACACCTTGATCTCAGCAGAAGCTGCCTGGTGCTTGGTAGGTCCTGATGAGAAACACTGGACATGCAGGACAACCAACTGTCTCTTGTCAAAATGAAAGTTCTCTGGCAGTGGCCTTGAGTTTTTCAGACGGAGTGAGGGGAGGAAGAATTTGCCTGATTAGGGGACACCTCTCAGGAAGGCCAGAAGCTCCAGGTCCCAGGACCCCACATGGAGGAGCCCTTTAGCTCATGAAAGCCTTGGGCCTTGGCCTCATGTCCAGGCCAGGACAGGTTTAGAATTCAAGAAGAACAATCCAGACAATACCTCCTTCAGAATGACCTTCAGTCTTGGGAAAACAAGAGCAAGAGTGAGCCTGTGACAGCAGTGTGTTCCCAAGGATTCCGAAATTCATGAAGCACATGTCATCACAGAAAATATGCACGGAAGAGCTCTAAGGAAAGTTAGCCAAAAGCGCTGGATGGGGATCTTCAAGGGCAGATACATGTCTCTTGGGTAAACTTTCCCTGGGAGAAGTGAATGTAGGTTTACTATCCCCGAGTGGGGCACCAAGGACCAACTCTACCCAGGAATTCATTGGGATTACTCCTATGTGGATGCATGGAGGGTATCAAATAGTCACAGCACAGAAAAGTCTCATCCTAGCATGGATGACAACTTTCCCCATGGTTTTATAAATGGGGTTTATTCAGCTAACTCTACCCTTAGACACTTAACCTCCTAAGATCACTTGTAGTTGGGGTAGAAGTATATACACTTCTATATACTTCTATATACTGGGGAAAGTATAGGAGTAGGTGGTCAGACCTCAGACAGGGGCTAATGACACTCTCCATCCTTCCTCCTATGAGAAAACACAGCGGACTGACTATGTAGGGTCTCCTGTGGCAGTAACAGCTGTCTGGTTAAGACCATAATGGCTGCTTTGCTAGGAGGACAGCAGTCCACAGTCTCTGAGAGAACAACTTTCAGAACAGCCTTCAGACCCTTGGTGGCAACTTGCATCAGAGAAGCCTTCCTCTAGGACTATGCAGAGTCTCAGCCTCTCACTCCCTACTAAACACGCTGCCTTAGAATGCACCTCTACCTTCACAGTGTGTTCTGGGCAGCATTGTCCCTTGTATTACCCGCATCTATGTCTTGTTCCTTCACCTTCTAGACTTCTCCTTGGTCGATAGGTCAAGGCATATTCACTTCACAGGAGTGAAGTGGTTCTGGAAGTATATGCCTGTAGTCCTTGGCTGGAGTAGGAGGCTCCCCGGAGCACAGGAGTTAGAAGCAAGGCTGTGCAGTGTAACAAGACTGTGTCTCAGCAGAAACAAGAGGCATGAATGGATCAATACGTCAGTCTATGGTATGGTATGGTATGGTATGGTATGGTATGGTATGGTATGGTATGGCATGGCATGGCATGGCATGGCATGGCATGGCATGGCATGGCAT
>NW_026591918.1:10374345-10376560 GCF_907164565.1 Psammomys obesus | reverse complement strand
ATGGCATGGCATGGCATGGCATGGCATGGCATGGCATGGCATGGCATGGCATGGCATGGCATGGCGGGACATACTAAGGAAGCAGGCTACTCAAAAGGCAATGGAAACAGGACCAGCTACATGCTAGAGGCTTTGGACGAGGCCAGGGACACGAGTCCCATCCCTTCCAGGCCCCCCTTTCTCTCCGAAGCCTCAGAAGCCATGTTGACACAGCAGCCCAACAGCCACAGAGCTCACGGCTCCTGCAAGTGCTGTCCCTGGACATGCACCGCATGAGGTCCATTTACAGCCTCTCCACAGGAAGGAAGCAGGACTCCTTAAGCAGAGGATGATTCTTAGCTTCCGTCAAGAAGGGCTCCTTGGCATGTGAGCCTGGCTAATTTGTGCCCAAGGAAAATAGATACCACTCTGCCTCCATTTCCTCAGGCTCCATACTGCCCAGATCCATGTACAAAAAAATATGTGTAAGGTGATCAGAAAATAAAATAATAAGGAGTCAGCAACCCTTGTGTTCCCAATTTAAAGCCAAGAGGCTCACTATCCTGCCTTATTCAAGGACCAGACAACTCCCAAGGGGAAAAGTTGAAATGTAGCTATGTTCCCACCATATCTATTTAGATCCACAAGTCAGAGGAGAAACTGTAGGCACAGAGACCTCTTTCTGCTCTGGGGCTTGCTTGTCACTTCCTTTCCCCCTTGCCTCTCCAAGACTCAGGTCAAAGGCAGCCTCTCTTGAGGCTGAGTCAGAGCCGCATATGTCAGAAATGCCCTTCGTGACCTGCCCAGAGCAACTTCTGACAAACACTGAGACTCTGGCTTCATTCAGTTTAAGCCACTCTTGCCTTTTTTACTCAGGCTAAGGAAAATTCTAGAAAACAAAGCAAAGGATTACAAAGAGATAAATTTCCCAGGGTGCCCGGAAGTCCACATTCCTCAAGGGAGCCAGCTATAGAACACAAGGGATAGTGTCCTGTGGTTAGGGAGCATTCACAAGGGTCAGATTTCTGTGCCTAAATCTGGAGCACTAAAGCCCAGGACTTCGCCTCATTCAGCATCCGCCTTTCTGTCTCTCTTTGCCATTTCAATTGGGCAGTTTACCCAAGAATTTAACTCACTCAGTCGCTTTTTACATGTAAAATATCTCCTGGACCCTCCTCTGTGTCCATGCACTGAGTCATAGCTGAGAGCTGAGAGACATCAAAGCAAAAACTGGCAGGGTGCTGAAATCTCTGGCCAGGTCACCTCTCCAGCCTGTCATCTCCCCACCTTCTCATCACTCATCTGGCCCACAGAGTCAACCTCCATGCCCTCAATTCTTTGAATTTCTCCTCCTCTCGCTTAGGCCTGAGCTGCCTTTGGCTCTGACGTGGCAGGGCCCATCATTTCTGTTGAAGCCCAACTGTGATCCAAGCTCACTAAAGTGACCTCTCATCTGCCTCCCAGAGCTGTACCCTCTTCCCTGCCTTCCTTTCTTGTCAAAGGACACCTGCTCTCTAGTACTGCCTTTGCATGCTCTCTTCTCAGGCCCCATCCCAGAACAGGAGGTCCAAGGTCAGCATGTGTCCAAGGTGCTAGCTATCTACCTCTATCTACCTCCTGCCTCTCTGGGGACAGTGTCCCAAGGACAACTTCACAAATGAAAGCTTCCTGTGTGTTCAGGAGCTTAAGTTTTTAATCTCCTGGTGTTTTTTCAGGACTCGTTGTTGGCTTGTGGTTTGGTCCAATGAAGGATGTGTCTGAGTGTTGTTTAGAATTAAACTCTGGTTGTCAATTTGTTCCTTCTGAGTGTCTGGACCTGATGACACTATAAACACCATGGTGTGTGCTTGCTTAATTAAGCACTAGCGCTGAATGTGTAGTAAATCTCACCCCTAATTATCTGTTCCACGTCTCTAGGGAAAAGGGATTTAGTTAACTTCTTCCTTTGAAACCTGAAGTATCTATTCCCTGTGGTATTAATGCCAAATCTAATTATTAAGTCCATCTCACAGTTTAGGGTCAAATGCTCAGATGATAAATTATATTCTGATTTCATCTTTGCCCTGGAAACATTTTACATTTTTCTTATAAATTGTACTCATGCTCTCTCTTCTTTCTCTCTCTCTTCTCTTTCACCTCCCTCTCTCCCTGCTCCCCAGCCTCTCACTCTTTCTCTCTCTCTCTCTATCTGTGTGTGTGTGTGTGTGTGTGTGTGTGTGTGTGTGTGTGTGTGTGT
>NW_026591918.1:10371287-10374335 GCF_907164565.1 Psammomys obesus | reverse complement strand
GTGTGTGTGTGTGTGTGTGTGTGTGTGTGTGTGTGTGTGTGTGTGTGATGTGTCTGGACATGATACATTCAAACGTTCACATGTGAGCACATACATGTGAACTTATGAGAGCTTATGTGACGGTCAGAGGAAGACCTGGGTTACAGTCTCTCACTCTCTGTCTTCTTTGAGGTGGGGTCACTTGTTTGCCCAGGGAGCTGTCAGAAACCTTTCAGGATTCTCCTGACTCCACCTCTCATCTCCCTAGAGATGCTCTGGAATGGCGGATAGCCCAAAGGATGCAGTTTTCAGGTAAATTCTGAGAATGGAACTCATGTTCTCACATTTGCCCAACAATCGTTTCACACTTTCAGCCATCTTGCCAGCTCTGCCACCAAACTTTTACAGTAACGGCATTTTTCCATTTGCTCATCTGCTCACCACATTGAAGGCTGACTGGCATAACCTTAAATCAAACAACAGTCTGGCTCGTTCAACTGTGCTGTTTGTGGCTACAGCAAAACCCTGGTGAAACTGCAGGAGTCTGCAGGTTGCTGCTGTTCTGAGCATTTCACTGTTGATGAGGGGAGCTCCCTCTAAACATGTGGCAAGGCGTGGGGGGCAGGGTATTTTGTCTCAAAATGTTTGAATGCTTCTGGTCCCACACGCTGCAGAACTTGGCTGAAAAGACACTGAAGATCTTCTTTTTTCCACAAACTCCTGAGGATCAAAGCTGTTGCAACCCTCATAGCTTAAGCTTAAAGTAGAAGACAATGCCTCACTCACAGGGGGGGCATCAGGATGAGCCCTGTAAACTAGCCTATCTCAGCTGGAGATCCCAGGATTGTGGTACCAAGATGGAGGGGAAGCCTCCTCTTGGTCAGAACTTCATGGACCCTCCGACTTCATTCCTGAAACACCACTGAACACAGCTGAAGAAGCAGTGAGGCTTTGGGATCCTACTATGGCCGGCACCATGCTAACCAGTCAAGCTATGGAATCTGCCATTCCTGGGATGGATCTTGCCAGATCAATGCCCTATAGGGACAACAAGTGAGAGGTCATGGAACACACCACAGATGAGTCACAAAGTGGGAGAGACTCTCAGAGCTTAGAGAGATCAAACCGGTCAAAGGAGGAAAAGGAATTTCTTCAGAGAGCAGTGAACAGAAAACAATCACAATGGACATGGGGCAGAGAGGGAGGGGAAGAGCTCGCTGAGACACAGCTGGGATTCTGACCCTCCAACACAGGAAGACAGCTGCTTGAGTTGCAAATTGCCATGCCCCATGTATCAGTCAGCACTACATGGGAAATGCAGATGGATTTGGTCAAGACCTTCACATCCATAGGGATAACAGAGAATATCATACCCCTGGGAGGAAGCTTTCAACCTCACCTCTTGTCCAGTTTCACCCCACAATGAGTGTTCCCAAAGATCTCTCTCCTAATCACACCCATGACTAAAGGTTTCTCACTTGGCATCTTAGTATCTCTTTTCCTTTCACCAAGTTTAACTCGGTATCATTTCAGTCCTTTGAACTACAAAGGACAGTCTCCTCCCCTGTCATCTGGTTCTTCAAACCCACGTTTCAGTCAGCCAGCAGGCAGATCCACTGTAAGCTATGGGATGGATTATTACAGTTTTCCATAGCCGAAATCACTGACTGAGTGATCAGATCTATTCCAGAGCTCACAGACCAGACCTGCATGCAAATGCTTGGGAATCCACACCCATATAAGGGCTCCAGTAAAGACAAAAATATCAGTCAAAGTTGGGAACACTGCCCTGCAACATCCACTGGAAATCCCTTAATGTGCTGCTCAGCCCCCTTCATGGTCCAGTGTGTGACCCCAGGTATCCACACCCCCTCATGAGCTGTCAGTGTCGGCTCCAGCACTGCCCTCTCCTCTGGCTAGCAAGGGGTCCCTCTACAGCCTGTCCCTGTATACCAGCTCTTTCCCTTGCTCTCCCACACCAGAAAGCAAAGCACAGTATTGTGAACAGTGCCATGATATCAGCCCTAATTCCGCTGTGATACGTGTGACACTTTGAATCCTCCCTGAGAAAACTACACCACAGTCATGAACTTCGGTTGTGTTGCCCCAATGATATCCATGGCTTCCATCTACCCAACAGCCTGGTATGAGCTTTCTAACAACGACTCTTTGCAGACAGGTAACTTGCCATTCCCCTTCCTGCCCTTCCAAGGGAAAAAGCTCTGGCCTTTCTGTGGGATGACCACTCGCAGGCCCAGAAGTAATCACAACTAAGGACAATGGAAATTCCTAGAAAAGAGTAAGAGTAAAAAAATAATAATAATAATAATAATAATAAAAAGAGTAAGAGTGCCAGGTGGTTAGAGGCATGCGGTGTCACTATAAGCTGATGGCTCCTCTCTCCCCCCCCCCTCTCTGACAGATGTAGCATGGATATCTAACTAAGAAGCTCCAAAGGGGAATGTTCTCCAGGACAATCCCAAAGGCCTTTCTGGTTAGTTGATTAGAAGAGACCATGGCTATCTCAAATCTAGCTTTTAATTAAGTCTTGAACAGGAACTACAGAGAGTAAATAGAAAATGTGACCAGGATGAAAACCCAAACAGTGAAACTAAATTCACAGTAGAATCGTACAAAATAGTTTGAAAGTACTGGCCACTAGGACATGACCAAAACAAAGCAAAACAAAACAAAACACACACACAACATGTAAAGTCACAGGCATTAAGAGGGAGGGGTTGATTTTAATTACAACAACAAAATATTGAGAAATAAATAAAATAAAATTTATATGCAGATATATTTTTATATGATATTTTAAAAACCAGAATAGATGAAGGAACAGAGGACTCCCGGATCAAGTAGCAAAAATATGCAAACTGTGACTATGATTATGGTTTTTTCCCTCCAAGAATTCATGTGCTAGAGACCTCATCCCCAACGAGTGACTTTCAGAAGTTTTGGAACCTTGAAGAAGTGAGCCAGTTTGGTAGGTTATTGGGGTGCTGCCCTCAGAAGGGATTAATGGGGTTTTTGTTTTGTTTGTAGACCTCAGTTAGTTTTTTTTTT
>NW_026591918.1:10359829-10371277 GCF_907164565.1 Psammomys obesus | reverse complement strand
GGGGGGGTTGGTGGAAGGAAGGTAGAGGCAGAAGGACCCCAAATAAAGTAGAGTTTAAAAACAGCACACCAACAGCATGGACCAAAATTCCAAAACTGTGATTCCCAAACCCTTTCCTATCTTTAAGTTGATTGCCTCACGTGTTTTGTCATAGTAACACACAAGGCCAACAGACAGTCCTTTCTTCTTCTGTTTGTTGTCGGTCACTTACCCTGGGGTGTGTTCTTCAGGTCTGCAGGGTCATTGTCATTATTAGACAAGTGTCTCCGGATCATGCATATCTTCAGGGCAAGGAAAGCTGCACATATGGCTACTCCCAATGCCATACCGATGATGGCGTATTTGAAATCTGAAGCACAGGGAAGAATTGAGCTCAAGATTTCGCTGCCAGCCTGCAGGGGCCTTCCATAGCTCTAGATAATGCTGGACCTAAACATCCCGCATGTCAACCAGCTGTGCTAGCCTTATTTTCTACTCTCCACTCCCAGCCCCTCTCCAGCCCCCAGAACCCTAGCCCTGGTCTCCCCAGCTGTCAGAACTATTCCCATCTTCAAGGGTCATTCAAGTTCCACAGGACCTGGCCACACAAGCTCTGGTGGTAGGCAGCTTGCTCCTCTGGCTTTGTGTGATCCTACCTCATTTATTCCTTAATTCATTCATTGACTCATCCATCAAAATCGTTGCTATGTGGTGAACCTGAAAGCTAACGGGAAAGGGCCTGCCCTATCTTAGAGGAGCCTTGAGTCTGCTGAGAAAGGCTCATGGTAATATCACAGGACAGGTAGTCTGGAGTGGTGTGGGAGTCTTGGGGTCCAGGGCCTCCTTAGAGTAGGTGATGTGTGGATTACTCCTTGCTCGTAAAGGCAAGCCTCTATCTGGGGAGGAGTAGGCACTGCAGAAAGGGGACAGATGAACATAAGTGAGGACTGGGGAGAATGGCCAAACCTGCTGTCAAGGGCCTGTAGATACAGGATAAGGCATTAGGGGAGCAAGGGCTGCTGGTCAGAGACAGCACACAACCTGGGTGGGGCTTGTATACTCTCACCAATAAATGTGCCTGTAGGCAAGATGTGTGCTGGCTAGCAAGAACGCACACCAGCATGTACCTGCATTCTTTGTAGGGTCTCACGCCAACTCTGTACCCAGAACAGACATGAAGGCTACATACCAATCTCAGTCTCAGTGGACCTGCCTGTTGCCAGCACTCGTGCTCCTCCAACACCTGTGAAGAAAGCACCCCAAGCCTTGTTAGAAACCCACAGCCAGCGCCGGGGGATTACTCAGTGGAAAGAGAACTTGAGACCCAGGCATGAGGAGCCAAGTTCAAGCCCCAGCATCTACATTTTTAAAAGGTGGGGGAGGCGCGGTCACACATGTGCCTGTGACCTCAGTGCTATAGCAGAGCAGAGACGGGGGGGGGGGGGGGCTATTGAGGCATACTGGCCACCAGCACAGCTCTAGGTGAGAAACCCTGCCCCAAGGAAATAGGTAGAGAGTGATAGAGCAGAACATCCAATGACCTCCCTCCCCTGGCCTTCACATAAATATGCACAGGTGCACACACGAGAGAGAGAGAGAGAGAGAGAGAGAGAGAGAGAGAGAGAGAGACTGACAAACACAGAGACACAGACTCACATATACATCACACACTAAAAATAACAAAAAGAAGCACAACACTGGTTGGAACAGAGGCCCGAGCTCCGGCTGAGAGGTTGTTGGATCGGTCACCACGCTCAGGAACTCAGCGGGTTTCTGATGTCACAGAGTCTCAGGGCTTTGCTGAGGTGCAAATCTTCCCTCAAGGCCCAGATGGGGAACCAAGTCCTGTTGGGCTCAGCACCCTGTTCCCAGGCAATTTTCTATGAGCCTCTGCTGATCCCAGCCTGCATCCTGCTCGCCCTCACCACCCCTTGAAAACTGTGGGCCCTGGAGACTGTTGGCAATCCTCAGCCGCTTATTCTGAGTCAGATGTTGTGTGCAGTCCAGTTGGTGATGTATTTGACACAACAATCATTCGGTGACAGGGGCCCGGTGATCGTTACCATTTTATGAATGAGGAACCAGAGATACTGAGAACTTAATAACGTGCCCAAAAAATGAGTAAAGAAGAAGTTGGCAGGACTGGGGTCCCAGAAGCCATGCATCATATCTGTGGGAAACACAGCTGAAGACTTGCCACAGACACCTGAAAACAGAGCCTCAAACCCTATGTACACCTTCTCTCCTTCATATACACACCTAGACAGACACAAAAAAAATATTTAAAATGGCCAATCATAAAGCAGAGTGATTGTGATGTTATACTATAAAAAGTTATTTGAAATGTATGAAGCGTTTATTTCAGAAATCTTTCTATTTAGCTTGCCAACCATGACAGAATACATTTGACTGAAACTCTAGAGAATGAAATTAGCAGCTATGGGGGCATAATTCCATACCACCCAGGCCAGTGGCCAAGTGGGCCTCAGCCTCCTCTCATGTGCCTCGGTGGGTCTTCCATGGGAGAGAGCAGGTGGCTGGGCCCTACCCAGCCAAGCTCCCAGAGATGAAAGGGACAGAGTCTCTGCCTATCCAATCAGCAAAGAGCTTTCCCACTCTCCTATGATCACCGACCACCCTCAGTGACACTCAGCACAGTGCGCTAAGCTAACACTACATGGAGAAAGAACTGTGTTCTCTGCTCGGTGGGGAGGAGATTCAGTTCAGGATTTGTTTGTTCATTCACTTCCCATCCTGATTGCAGCCCCTTCCTCCCACTCCCACCTTGTAATTCCTCCTCACATTCTCCCCTCTCCTTCTCCTCTGAGAAAAGGGAGGTCTCCATGGGTACCAACCCACCCTGGCACATTAAGTCGCTGCAGGATTAGAAGCATCCTCTCCCACTGAGGCCAGACAAGACAGCCAGCCCAGTTAGGGGAAAGGGATCCAAAGACAGGCATCAGAGTCAGAGAGGATCCCCATTCCAGTTGTTGGGCAAATCTACATGATGACCGAGCTACACATCTGCTACATATGTGCAGGAGGCCTAGGACCAGTCCATGCATGCCCTTTGGTTGGTGGTTCAGTCTCTGTGAGCCTCCATGTGTCCAGGTTGGCTGACTCTGTAGGGCTTCTTGTAGAGTCCTTGACCCCTCTAGCTCCCTCAGTCATTCTTCCCAACTCTTCCATAGGACTCCCTGAGCTCTGTCTAATGTTTGACTGTGGGTCTCTGCATCTCTTTCCATCAGCTGCTGGGTGAAGCCTCTCAGAGGAGTTATGCTAGGTTCCTGTATCCAGACAGGACTTCCAGTGAAGGGATACGGACACCAACCTACCCACAAAACCTTCTACACCTACAAAGACGTGCAGGGATAAATATAGAGCAAAAAAATGAGGGGATGGTCAACCAAAGACTGGCTCTACTTGAGACCCACGCACAGGAGAGAACCAGTCCCTGACGCTGTTAATGTTACTCTGGTCTGCTTGTGGTCAGGATTTATTTTTAAAGATTTATTTCACTTTCGATGGTGTGACTATGTATGTGTCTGCTCGGGGACAAGTGCACATGTAAGTGGACATGGCTAAGGAGTCCAGTAGAAGGTGTGAGGCACCCTGGAGCTGTGAGCAGCTGGATTTGGTGCCGAGAACAAAACAGTTCCTTTGGAAGAACAGCGAGTGATCTCAACCACTGAGCACCTCCCCAGCTCCTGGTCTGGAAGTTTTATCTGACCCACTTGATGGGTGAATGCAGCCTGGAGATTCTGAAGCAAAGTCTCACAGCCTTGTTCTGACTGCAGCTCCTTCTGGAGACACACAGACGTCTCTTTCCTACAGACGTCAAGCCTACCACACAGACATGCATGCACACACTTACCACTGTACCCAATGACCTGGATTTTCTCTAATGGATGAAGCCACCATTGAGCTCCACTGTATTAACATTTCCTTAAACTAAGCCTGCTGCCCCCACTAGACTGAACCACTTGTAGACCAGGGGAAGACCCCAAACTGCACTGAAGCGCTGTGGATGAGAGCAGGATTCCAGGTTGATTCTAGCCTCAGAAGCACTGTGCTCCATGTTCTGCCTGAACCATGCCCTTTGCTGACAGAGAGGCCTCTTTCTGTCTGTGCTGGACAGAAGGCAGGAGCCAGGGAGGGCATCCCGGCCCCTAGGGTTCAGTCTGCCTTTCGCCCCCACTAATTTCTGGCTCTTGCGGTTTGGGGATGTCCTCCTTTCTGTCCGTAACAAGCGGATGGAGACAAACCTAGTCAATGTAAGGAGCAGTAATTCCTGCTAGCCAGCCCTCTGGCCACTCGGCGGCAGCCTTTCCCCTCCTCAGGGAGAAAAGAATCCTCCCATCTGCCCTAGCTCCTTTGCTCTCACTCTCTCACTGGGAGCTCTAACTTTGCTCTCTAATGAGCCCCTGGGTGAGGATCCATCCTCCAGGCGACCTGCCTCCTGCCAGGGTCACCAGCTGGGGGAGGCCCTCTCAGGCTGTAGACCCTCCACAAGCCCCCAGATCTGCAAAGTAGCTGTAGAATGAATGGATGGCCCTAGCAGGGCTTGTCTGCTAGTACAGTCTCAGGACTGCAGGATGCTTTACTCTGCACTGGGGCATGTGAGACCCCAGGAGGAAGCCCGAGCAAAGCCAGCAGGAGCTTCCGTGCACATGCTCTGCAGGACTTCCTGCAATGCTGGGGCAGGGCTCAGAACCGAACACAGGCTCTAAGACCCTGTGCAGTCCAGAGAACCTGGGCCTGGATGAGTGGTCATCACTGCTGTCCCTGAGGCAAATCCTCCCCCCCATACACACACACATACACATGCACACGCACATACGCATGCACACTGTGTCCCAGCGCTGTCCCTGATGAGCTGGGTGTGGAGGTCGAGCATAGCCTCTGCTGCTGCCTTCTACATGGACTTGCCGAGACCCTGGAGCTTTCCAGAGACGCGGTCCCCACCGCCCCAAGTGTGGATAGGGGGCACTCTGCACACAGAAGCTCTCCTTCCGAGGAACTTGTATCAAGGCACTGAAGGGTCTCTCCACACCCCTATTTGGGCCTGATGCTCTGCCCTCCTTATGAAAGCAGCTTCACACAAATTTGATGAGGTACGAACACAGCAGTCTCTCTCCATAGCCCTTCGGCCTGGAGCCTGCTCTGCAGTGGCTTCCAATCCTGCAAGATTCCATGGCTCTTGAGCTAAGGTTATGATATGGGTAACTTGGTAGCAGAGCACTTACATAGCATACACAAGGTCCCACGGTTTCTTGCCAGCGCTGAAAAGGGGGAAGAGAAGAGAGTAAATATTCCTAACTAGCAGCCTAGCCTCTTCTCCAGCGGAAGAGGGCAGGGCCACCTCAGGGGAGCTAAGAAGACTGAGCCCGAGGCACAGTTTGGACTTGCCCATCTCTGTTGGAATCTGACCCGCTAAAAGACCATCCCTGGCACCCAGGCCTCTTTGTGCTGTCCACCTGTTGGGCCCACCCTCACTGAGGGCTAACATTCCCTGCCACCTTATTTGGGCAGAATCAGGGTGTGTGGTTCCCAGTTGTGCGCTAGTCAGCATGTGTCATTCTATAAGTATCTGAACTAAAATTAGGCGTGGCCACCCCAAGTGTTTGTCAACCGATGCCTGGCCACATTCATCTTTGGTACTTAAACATTGGGGGGTGGAGAGTGGGCGGTGGGTCCTAACTTTAGATCTCCTGAATTCCGACAGTCCCAGCTAAAGGAAACAGGCCTCAGAATGTCAGGGCCAGCATCCACCCTGTCGTTAAATAGTACACACACACACACACACACACACACACACACAAAAGGAACCTGCAGCAGGGTAATCCAAAGTGCTCTGAGATCAGGAGCTGCCGAAGGCTGACGAAGGGAGACTGCAGTGAAAGTCTGCTACCATCCTGGATCCCTTGTCTGCTAGTTGCATCGTCGTGTGCCTCTGGGGAGCCACGCAGGCGATTCTTGCTGGGGAGGGCTGGCTCCAGGGTGGCCTTGAGAACCATACTGACCACTGACTGACGGGATAGTCCAGACACAGCATTGTAGAAAATCAGGCTTTCGAGTGAGGTGGGAATGAAGAATGCTGGATGAAACAGGGAACTGTTTAGGACAGCTGCAGGTAAACACGGTTAGAGCTTGGAAGCAGAGCAAGCCCTGACACCCCTGGTCCACTGCAGGAGCTGCGACCTTGCCACATCGCTTTCCTGTGCCCTGACATTCCTCGCCACCTTTAAGAATTAGCACAAGAGCCACCTCTGGATCCTCTGCAGGTCTCCCATCAGCTACTAAGTCTTGAACCTAGACATAGCTTGAAGCCTTGAAGTGATAAGATCAAGTTTATAAAATGCCAAGTAGAGTTCAACCACAGAGACAAATGAGCGATAGCATTGCCTGTGCGGCTCAGATACCGGAAGCAGCTACTGAGAACACCTGCCTCTTCTGCAGTGAGCTGGGCATCCTCAGGAACCTGCCGTAGGCTGGTACAGGGCTGGAACCACGCAGCAGTTGGGAGAGGCTCAGAAAGGACCCTGGGCATGCAGAATCAAAGGGGCATTCAGCCAGGCTTCACACCCCTTGTGTTTCTCCTGGGAGAATGGGGACACAAAACCCTGGTATGTAAGAGGTGCTCACCAGAGACGCCGCTTCCTCTCTGGCTGACCTTGAAGTCAGGGCAGGGCACTCGTTTTTAGATCAGCCTGTTTGGGTAGCGAGAGTGTGGTAGCTCTTTCCCTTCCTGGCTGCTTATGAGTGGGTGGGCATCTAAGAAAACCAAGGCCAGCAGCCCTGTACCATTTAGGCCTCCATGGGGCTGTTTGAACTGAGCCTAACTGTGACACATGTCAGACACTATGTGGTATGCCTCAGCCTTTGACCCAGTGGGACACTGAGGACAGACTATCTGGCCTTGGTTTTGTGGTCTGTTTACTCCCACTGTCTGTGTGGCTTCCACTGGGGTCTAGAACCTTCTGTGACTTACAGAAAACTCAGGTGTCCTATCACAAGCCCCAAAACTGCTAGAAACAATTTCTCCTAGGTCATCCTCTTTCTTTCTCATCACAGCCTGACCTTAGCAGCCAAATTTTAAGTAAACAGCATATCTCCTCCATCCCCCCACGGCTGTTTGTGCCCCAGCCTTTCTCTGAAAGGACTTAGATTAGAGACAGAGCTGTATGGGTCAGAGCAAGAAAAAAAACAGTAGAGAAGAGAAGGGGCAAGGAGAGAGGGCTCCAGGCAGCAAGGAGCACAGTAGCTGCCCTCTGGTGCCCAGGGGGCCCTACCCATGGAAAAAGAGTCCTCAAGGATGCAGAGCCATGTCTTGATCCACACACCTATCTGAGCCCTTGGATTTGACACCCGGGAAGATGGGCAGATATGCTTTTTTGCTCAGTTTTTCATTTGAGCTTTAAATGAATTAAATTCTAAGGACTCTTTCTTATGCTCCTTTACTGATGCTCCTGCATAAGAGCATTCTCTTTTAATTTAATACACTCAATATCTTATTTTAGTATTTAATGGTATCATTGTTTGAATAATGTTTTCATCCCCAATTCTATTTTCTGTTCCAAATAGGCTTCTTTCACTATTTCCTTCGGCTTCTATACTTTTTAGTTTTCTTCAGTGGGTTTATAATCCTGAGTTGCCTATTCATATTTAAGAATTTGAAATTAGTTAGAAAAAGGTGAATAAAGGTCAGTGGAGCAGGAGGAAAATATCTATTGCCGTCTACAGGAACCCTCTGCCCACACATTCATGGTGATTGGCTGGCAAAGGGAGTCAAATCCTGCCTGGGGTGTTAGGAAACTTCTACAAGTTTATAATTTAGTTGGCGTCAGGAAGGCTAATACAAGCCTGTAGAGGGATGAGAGGAGTGAGAAGGGCAGAGGAGGAGGCAGGCGTCGGGGTCGGGAGGCCTAAGAAGAGGAGAAGAGCATGAGAATTAAAGAGGCAGCTCAACAGGATAGAGCTGCCAGAGCACTGACATAGAAGCTGTCCTGAGCATTCTCAAACAAGTATGGGGACAGCCCCACAGGTGACCTTGATGGTCTTATTGCTAAGCTGACCCAAAGCAGGACTAAAGGGCATGGTCTTATCTGTGTTTTGTCCAGCCAGGACACAGCTGCCCTGGGCAGGAGTGAGAAGCAGGAAGCCACAGAAGGCCACCAGACCGATGAAAAGGCCAAGGGAAGCCATGAGACATGAGCAAGCGTTCTACCTTCTAGAAATAGCACCATAATTAAGAGGAGAATGGTAACAGTGGGTGACCAGACAGCATCAAAACTTGGGCCCATATTGTTTTCCCGAGCAATCTTTGCTAATTAATTCTTAAAGATTCACACACTGTGATCCAAACACTCAGCTTCCAGAAGCCAAAGCAATCGATACCTTCTCAGACTAATGGAGAGGCTGGAGGTGGGAGCTGTCTTGGGTCTGGAGGGGTGCCCCAAGCATGAGAATGTTTGCAAAAACAGGGACTTCTAGTGGTGGGGGTCTGGGTTCCTTCTTACCAGAAGGTAGACACAAGTGCCAAGCCATACATGGCAAGGAAGTGGGTGCAAACCTGGGGAAGATAGATACTGGAAGAAGGGGAGCCCAGGGAGTGCTAGCAAGGTGGGCGATGCCCCACAAGGACTTCTGGCCCCCACCAGGCCTACACTCACTAGGGAGAAAGTCTGTTACATCTCCGAGGGCATCACTGAGTACCTGAAAGCCTTCCTGTGATGGGCGCGTGGAGGACACTCAGAACCAGGAGTTCCCATTCTGTCACCCATCGCTCTGAGTGACTTTGGCTTGAGTATGGTGGTACGCTGAGCTCAGTGCCATTGGCAGAGTGCGGCTGGGTGCAGCCCCTGGGTGTGTATGCGCCCTGGATGAAAGGCAGGCAACAGCTGTCTTTGCACTTGTAAACATCTGTTTTCCTGGTGGGAGAAGTGGAGCCTCTCAGGGGGGTGCTCAGATTAGGAAAAGAGGTCCTCCCAGCAAGGGCAAAGTCGACCAGTCTCTAGGAGGAGAAAGGTCTGAAACCCCGTCTTGGAGTTTCAGTTCAGAGTAGGCCTGCTCGCTAGAGTAAAGCTCAACCCAGAGCTGCCTTTGTTGGGGTTGTCTTGGCAGTAAGCAGGGAGGCAGGCTCAGTGCAGAATAACTAATTAATGATGGTAAAGTATCAGGAAAGAGGGAAGCGTTGTATAACCGCTAAGTGGTGGGGTTATTATTATTCATGCAATATTCATACTGTGCTCTTCAGCCTTGGGAAGCTTTGCTTAGAGTCCTGAGGGACCAGCTGAGGGAAGCACGTGCCCAGGCAGCTGAGCTGGGGGATGACAGCTGGCCCAGCCCTCGCAAAGGAGCCATGACATGGCAGAGAGAAAGCAGCAGCAAGCAGCCCGTATAGGAGTCCCAGGGTGAGGGCGCCAGCTAGCCACCTGCCTCTGTTTACCAAGAGAGGCTGCTGAGCGAGGGCTGCTTTGCCCTGGACACCTTCCTCTAGCTATGTTTTAAAAGGCAGCTCCTTACATTTGCAGGGCCTAGGGTGTGTCACATACTTAAATATTTAAGCCACAAGTCAAGCGGTGCCTGCCTCACCCTACCCCATCACTCAGAAACCCACAGTCCCCTTCTGAAGAGAGAAGCTTTGCCGTAACAACTTCTTCCATCATGGGCAGAGCAGGAAGAAATCAGGCTTGGTCCTAATTGCCTGGAGCGCCCAGACATTCAGGACTGGAGATGGCGCCTACTGCTGGCAGATCCCTCGAAGAGTCTTTTACCCCAGCTTTGGTTTCCCCCTAGACTTCTGGGTGGTGCGAATTCGTGTTCCATACCATCATTTGGGGAGAGGAGGCCCCATCTTCTGGGTATTTGGTTTGCTATAATAGCTAGAAATTGAAGCATTCTCCCCCCTCTCTCTCCTCTCTCCCTCTCTCCAGGGCAGCCACTCCTCTGAGATGTCTCCTGTCTTAACACATGCCTTTGTTTTCATCTAGTGTTTCCCATGCCCATACATGCCCTTCCCCACAACTGAGTGCTGATCTAATTCCTGAACTTTGCAAAACTTTACTGGCAAGATCAAGAGGAGCAAGCACCCTTACATTGTGCATGTCTGTGTGTGTGTGTGTGTGTGTGTGTGTGTGTGTGTGTGGGTGTGTGGGTGTGTGTGTGTGTGTGTCCACAGGAACTGGGGGCTTGAAACAGAGTCCTCCCTGAGGTGACACGAACTGTTCAGGCTTACGTCTTAGATATGAGTGATCTTGGGTTTGAACCTGGGTCAGCCTGGCTCTGCGAATGTCTCCCGCCAGCACTGGGAGTGCATCACCATTAGGAGTCGGCCTGTCTTCAGGGGTCATGGCTCAGTGGTCTTGGCCTGTCAGCATTGCCCAATGCCCCAGAGCAGCTCAGGACTCTTCACCAAGTCCCTCCATAGCCCTTCCTAGGCCTGTTTAGCTGCCCATGGCTGATGCTGCACAACACCATACCTGTCCTGCCCAACATTATCTGCCAGTGGGGCTACACCTGGACTGACCCTCGGCTTCAACAGAAATTCCTGCTCAGCCACGCACTTGGCTTTGGCCTGCACAATACTTCCTGTGGGTGAGCATGAAGGAAGAATGCAACTGTCCTGCTGGCTCCACACAGCCCTGGCCAGTCTTGGAGCGGGTGCAGCTAGATTCCAGGCAGACCCATACAAGTGAGCAAATCCAGCTTTCCTTGCTGAGAAACATTGGCCAGTATCTAATGGATTCAAATTTAATAAAAAGAGCAGTTGAAGCAATTGTGGCAGATAAATGAGGGCCTGGATGTGAGATTAGGGGGAAGTGCAGACAGTTTAATTTGGGAGCTGGTAAGAAAGCTGACTGATCCATTCAGTCTGCTTTATGCCTCTCAGCCATTTTTTAACCCCCCGCCTTTTTTTTCTTCCCTTTGGGATCCTCAGGGATCAAGGATGGATATCTGACAGATATTTGGTAGCACCAACCCCCTCCAGGAGAGCATTGCTCCAAAGAAGCCATTCAAGGGCCCTCTTCCAAGGCCGGGGACATGAAACATTCTTATTTATTCATGTTCCTCACAATAAAAATATCTAAAATAAAAAAATATCTAAAATCCCTGTATACCATACTTTAAAACAAACATAAATGGTTCAGGTAGAGAGAAGGCAGGCTGCTCGGGGCCCCCAAGATGTTAGGAATAAGTAAAAAGTTGGTTCCCCTGGATTTCTCCTTGCATTGTGTATCTCAGACTAGCTGCCAGTGAAGCTACAGTAGTGGGTATTTTCATTGTCAGGTTGGCAGGGTTTAAAATTTCCCTGGACATGTACCCATGGGTGTGTCTGTGATGGTATTTCCACAGAAGGATCATATAAGATGGAAGGTCCACCCTGGAGTGGGAGGCACACCATTGGATTAGGAGCCCAGACAGAAGAAGAAGAAGAAGAAGAAGAAGAAGAAGAAGAAGAAGAAGAAG
>NW_026591918.1:10174767-10359819 GCF_907164565.1 Psammomys obesus | reverse complement strand
AGAAGAAGAAGAAGAAGAAGAAGAAGAAGAAGAAGAAGAAGAAGAAGAAAGGGTGATATCATATGAGAGAGGGTACATCCCTTCTGCATGGTCAGTCCATGATCCCACCACCATGACCTCTGCCATGCCTTCCCTGCCGTGCCGGACACATCCTAGCAAAGCACATCCTTTCACTCGTAAGTTGCTCTTTGTGGGCGTTAGCCACAGTGCCAATACACCTAGCGGCCTAGAAACATCAAGAAGCACGTGTATAGGAGTCCCTGTAAAAAATAAAAAATAAAAATAATACTAATTTAAAAAGCCAGTCCTCAGCCAGGCGTGGTGGCATCGTCCTGTAATTCCATTTATCAGCTAAGATGGAAGGACTTGAAGGTTGAGGCCAGCCTGAATCATAACTCTGAGGACAAGCTGGACTACATGCTAAGACCTGCATGCAGAAAACAAATATGAAGAAAGGAAGGAGAGAATCAACCAGAAACTACAAAGAGTAGGCCAGTGGGGCATGCGCGATCGTAAGAGCTAATAAAACTTGCGGATCAAAAGAAAGTCTCAAAAAAATAAAATGTTTATTAACTGACTGAAAATTGCCCATACTAAAACATGTTGACCACAGCTACCAATGCCTCGAGAGAGAGAATCACATCACTAAATTCTTGGAAAAGAAAGGCTTTAGTCCATAATCTAAGATATCACTTCAAGAAGCTCAAAGACAAACAGCAAAATATACTCAAAACAAGCAGAAGAAAGGAATAGGGTGGTGATCAGAAATCAATTGAATTGAAAACAGAAAAACATCATTGGAAATCAATGAAACAAAGAATTGTTTCTTTGAAATAAGATCCAGTTGAAAAATCCTGACAAGACTGACAACGGAAACTTGGCAGTTAACAATATGAGGGACAAATCAGGACTGTCACTCCAGAGACTGAGGCCCCAAAGACGATGTTGATGGCCATAACTGACAGTAACAATAATTAGTAACAATGACAAGAAGAAAATGTTATGAAATGCTCTGCATATAAAAATTTGCCAGTTTGTGGAAATGAATTAATTTCTCAAAACTCACAAGCCACCAAACTCACCATGAACTATATATCCTAAATATATAGTTTAATTAGAGTAAATGAGGAAATTGGAGTTACTTTGTAAACTCCTCCAGAAGGAACATGTAGCTTCATACTGTTTTCATGGGATAAGTGTAGCAGGAGTTTAAAGGTTTTCCAGCAATTCTGTATCCGTATCTGTATTTTTTTTCTGAAAATGGAAGAGACAGGAATGCCTCCACTCACCTTAATATTAAACCCAGCAAAGGACCCAACAGCAGCACAGGATGATCACAAAGCCCTGCCGATTATCAAGGGTTCAGTCACATGTACAAATTAAACACCAGGCTAAGTCCAGAACAGAGACTGAATCAATATTTGAACATCCGCCAGTGTCACATGCTATGCCAGCAGACTACAGAAATGAGTCACATGACCGTGTAAGTAGTGCGGGAAACACACTCGGTCACGTTGCATGATACGACACTCGTCCTTGACAAAAACCTCTCTTAAAACCAGAGACGGAAGGAACCCTTCACCCTCACAGAGACCATTGTTACATTGTGGAGGCAGTTCAACTGGCCTGCCTTCACAGTCCTGACAACATCCTATGTCAGTACCTGTGTCCTAAGACATCATCTAGGCCAGGTGCTTAGTGGCCGCTAAGACACTCTCCCCCTCTCTTGCTCTCTCCTCTCTCTCTGATGGGGTGCTCCCTCCCCCACCACATCTGTCTCTCTCCTTCTCTCTCTCTCTCCTTTCCTCTCTCCATCTCCATCCAATAAATATCTTTCATATTTGTTGTCTATGTGTAGCATCATTTTTTAAATACTGACACCATCTGCAAACCTACTTTGAGCTGACATCGCCCTTAATCAGCAGTTCTCAACCTGTGGGTCACGACCCCTTTAAGGTCATCTATGAGCTATCCTCCACACCAGATATTTACATTACAATTCTTCACCGTAACAAAATTAAATTACAGTTATGAAGTAGCAATGAAATAAATAATTTATGGGGGGAGTCACCCCCACATGAGGACCTGTATTAAAGGGTTGCAGCATCAGGAAGGTGAAGAACCCTAGTCTTACTGGTAAGAAACAGGTGTTTTCCCACTTGGATCAGGAACAATGTGTGTTGGGGGGGGTTGTCACTACTTCTTTTCAATTCAGTACAAGATTTCCTCACCACGCCACGCCACCAAGACAAGAATAGGGAATAAATGCAACAGTGCTCGGAACGGGGTGAGATCCTCATATGCATTATAATATGTTGGTCTGAGAAGAAAATCCTTAGTAATCAAACAATAACTCCTGGAGTTCAACAAGGTGGTGGAACTCAGATCTACAGACACAAACCAGCAGGGCTTCTCTACATTCATTAGGCAGAGAAGGAAAGACTGGAAAGACAATATAATTCCTTATTACTTGAAGACCCTCAGTCTAATCATACATACGCAGACATATACCAGAACTCCACAGCACTGAAGGGAGAACTCAAGAGTATCAGGAAATGAAGAGACACTGAGCTCCTAGAAGATACATTCATAATAAAGATACCCCATCTCCCCCAATCGCTCCACACCTTTAAGCAAATCATTTCCATATAGCCTAGGAAGTTTTTCTGCAGGTATGCAAAAGCATTTTCAGATTTACAAGGCTAGAATTGTTTTTTTAAGGTTTTGAAAAGAAAGGATAAAGTAGGAGGGACTGTGGTACAAACTTGAGATGGTCCGTAGCTCAAGACTCAAGGCTGCACCCATGGCAGAGAGACAAGCATGTCTGAACAGAAAGGAGAGCCAAAATTGTTTCCATGAGTACAAGTTACCTGCTTTTTGACACAGCAATGGAGGTCATTGGAGGAAGGAGAGTTTTTCAACCAACTAAGCTGAGGCAGTCAGAGACGTGTAGGATAAAAAGCAATAACAACAGAATACAATTACAAAGACAATATAATACACCTAGACATACATTCTTACACCCAACAGCTCAAAATATGTCATAGCGGGCTGGGGTGGGGACAGAGTGTACAAAGTGACTGGCTGCAAGCATGAGGGCCTGAACTCAGACCCCCAGCATCCACAGCAGAAGCTGGGCACCACAACATGTGCCTGTCACTCCAGAGCTGGGGAAACAGAGGCAGGAAGATGCCTGGAGCTCACCAGCCAGCTAAGTTAGATGGACTGGTGAGTTTCAGGTTCAGTAAGAGACCCTATGCCAAAAAATAAGGTAGAAGGTGACAGAGGAAGACACCTAATGTTGACAGTGTCCTCTACAGATTCATGCATGTAACTGGCACACCTGCACACACATGCTTATATACACATATGAACATATACATACAAAACACCCACATACACAAACATATCAAAGATTTGAATGCAGAGCATGAAACTATACAAGACTTTGAAGCCAAATCTTCAGGCTTGGTGAAAACTTCCATACCTCATATCAAAAGAAGATCCTGTCAAAAAAAAAGTAAACCAGTTCATTAAACTTCTCAGACATTAACTACTTGTGGACTAGAGGGATAGTTCAATGACTGAAACCTGTTGCTGCACTTCCAGAGGGCTCTGGATTGGATCGGGGCACCATGTCATGTGGCTTTGAACCTCCTGTAACTCCAGCCCCTACAGGACCTGAAGTCCCCTTCTGGCGTCTGCAGGAAACATACGTGTGGCATACACATGTGTAGACACACACAGAGACACACAAATAAAATGAAAACAACAACAAAGCCAGATATGGTACTGCTTTTGATCTCAGTCTTTGGAAGGCAGAGGCAAAGTGTATCTTTACAATGAATTGAGGCTATCCTAGTCTACCTAGTGGGTTTCAGCCCAGCTAAGGCTACATACTGAGACCCTGTCTCAAAATTGTATTTACCTTAATTAAGAAATGAGTCTTTAAAGTATTAAATATGTTTTCAGCAACAGATTTGACAGAGGGCACTCACACACCTGGATGATACAAAGAACCCCTGAAAATCAACAGGAAAGCCCAGTAACCAACCGCAGAGCAAAAAACAAACAAACAAACAAAAAAAAAAACAAAAAAAACTGAAGCCAGGGAGAAACTCAGTTAGAAAAAGGGATGAATCCCTGAAGCTAGTCCTGCTGTCCTGCTATATGGAGACACTGGCCATGCCCACCAGTCCTGGCTTCTTCCCTTGCCACCTGCCCACCAACTAAGAGGCCCTGTTGGATGATTTCCTTTTGTCTCCCAATGAGCTGGTAGGCAGCAAAAAAAGAACGAACACACCAATTCTTTCTCACACCCATCTCCTCACCACATAATCTAAAGTATTGTCTTGGCAAGAAACTGGAACAGGGGAAAAGCTGTCAGGAAAGATTCATACAAAGATCTCAGGGACTAAGAGCCAAGGAAGAAAGTGATGACTTTGACTTCGTAAGATAAAAACGAATTTAATTCTCTTTACCCCGGCCTCTGCCATCTTTTCATTATAAATTAAGGCAGGAAAAAAAAAGCCTCTCTCTTTCAATAACACTGGCTCTTTCAGTGAAAGATGTTTTAGGCCCTGGAACGTAATTAAAGTGATATTGTATTCCTTTTATTCTCACGATTGTAATGATACATAGAATTCAGCAGATGCTTTCCAACACTATTAAAACAAAGACAGATGGCTCACGTTTCTGCTGGAATTCAAGTCCATGGAAGCGTTTCTCATGGCAGCACATTCAGGAGAAGAGATGGACCTCTAATAACATGCCGAGGAATTTTACTAGATACTACCAATTAGGTCAAATATTCTGGTATTTATGCAGAAGGTCTAATGACCACAATCCAAGACCTAGTTTTAAGTATTTTATCATAAGGTCAACAGTGCTTGAGCCTTTCTCCTGCAATCTGCACCTCCACACATAAAGCTGAAGATGACAGCAACGGCCATGTTGCTTTTTGGTAGAAAAATGGATCACTTTGGTGTAACGTTAGGAAGTATCAGGGGACCCCTAAATAAGGATTGCTGTGGCAGCATGGGACTTGTCAGAAAGCTGTGTTCTTCAAAATCATCACTTGGCTGAGTAACCAAGGCCATGCCTGCCACAGCCTACAGAAGGCTAAAGTGTCCTGGTCACCCCAGGCAGCGCCTGCCCCTACATCAAGGTGGTCACAACTGCTGTGGGAAATATTGGAATGTGATTCACATATGATAGGAAAGCTTTTTATTAGTGCTATAGTTCCTAAGGCTGGTGAGTGTACTGTAGTTATGTAAGGGAACTGTTGTAATCATTCCTCACTTTCAATCGACACATCATGTTTGCATATATTTAAGAGTAACAGTATAACGATTCAACTCTCATGTACCATGCGCAGTGGTGAGATAGGGAGAACTGGCCGTTTCATCCCCTCAAACACTTCTTATGTCCCTGTGCTGGAAAATGAACACTCTCCTTGCCATTGAAAACCACTCCACAAATTGCTGCAGATTGGAGTCGGCCTGCTGCATCTCAGAACACCACAGACAGGCAGAAACAGGCACAGACAGGCACAGACAGGCACAGACAGGCACAGCGCCTCTTCTCCAGCCCTCTCTAAGCTCCTCTTTCCGCTACTCTCTCTTTATGCGACTCTTTCAGACCCTGCAGGTCTGACCAGACGTATCCGGTCTTTGTGCCCATCATTCTTCAGGTCATGTGATATCCCTCCTGCTTCGTTTATGCTGCTGAGCCTGTCTCTAGTCTGGGTAAACACACACGGATGTGTTAGGGGTTATACAGTCTGGCTCCAAATGATTTCCATGGTAAGACACACAGAAAGAAACACAGATAAAGAAAGGGAGAGTGACCCGTCCTTAAAATCAGCTCTCTGATTACATGAATACTCCTTATTGCCGTGCTTTTTGAGATTTTGAAATGGCAATATGAACAGAGCAGTTTAAAAACCGTGAGGGTGTGTTCATGGTGACACCGCTTTCCATCCTCAGCTGAGAGGCTCTTTTCTGCTAGCTTTGAAAGTACAGCTTTGTGGCATCAAAATGCCCCATTTGAATCTGAGCACAGCCACTTACCTGCTCTGTGTTCTACGAGAGGCTGCTTCAACCTAGCAGCCTCACTTTCCTTATCTGTCCAAATGGGCATGATTACAGGAACATCCCCGTTTTGAGCCATTTCTGAGAGGTGAATGAGGCCTGTGGGATGGTTCTGAGGGAAGCATCACACGGATCAGCTCTCAGAAAGAGGGCTTCACCATGCTTTGGAGGAAAAGTCCCAGTGAGAGAGGAAGCAATGCTCAGAGTCAAGAAGATTCTAACAGTAACTAACAAAAAGTACAATCTTACTGAGAAGTGACAAGGATTCATAAGCTATTGTATTAAATCAGCAAGACGGTATTCAAATATAGTCAGATCCAGAACCATGGCCCAGAACAGGCAGCTCATATGTCTATTAAGTGGGGACTGAATGGAAGCAGCATTGCACACAGGTTCTAAATGAAAGACTCTAAAGCAAATGTTAGGAGTGTTTTATATTACATATAGAAAAATTAAACTAGACGCTTTCATTTAGGCACACACACAGACACATTTCAAATGCTACTCTTGAATAATGCGACCCATTTAAAGGTGGGTTTTAAAATGCTTCTGAAACCATGTTCTAGTGTGCTTTACTGTTGCTGTGATGACCACCACAGGCAAAACCAACTTTTTATCAAGTTTCTTATTAGCTAGCTTCTATCTCCTGAAAGGTCAGCTTTCGGATACAACTTAGATCACCTGCTCAGGAGCAGCATCACCCACAGTAAGCCGAGCCCTCCTACATCAACCAACAACCAAAACAATTACCCACAGACATGAACCCTGACCAGCCTGATCCAGGCAATCCCTTACTTGAGATTCCTTCCATACTGAGTAACATCCTGTTAAACGTTTGGGGAAGCTTTTACCCTATTATTTCATTAGAGTAAATTCTTTGACATGGGATTTCTGTGACGAAAGTTGTGAGCAGCTTCCCTTTATCCTAAATTGACTCTGAGGTTGAATCAGTAAGCGCCCTCATGCCAGATCCTGAGTCAGACACTGCGTTAAGAGAACAGAATGTGGTAACAAGTTTAATTCCTTCAACCATCATAGGAAACAGGACAGATCATTAGCCTTAACTGACAGACCATGAAAGTGGGCACGGAGAAGGTAACTGATTGTCTTAGTTCTCTGTGCTTGCAAAGGGCAGAGCAAAGAGTAACATCTGGAGGTCTAGAACTTTCCCCACGGTCCTCCCCACGTTCTGCCTCTATGTGAAAGCTTTGAAGAGATGGATGCCTGGGCCACGGAGTTTAAAAGGCACCCAGAGATCACAGTGCCAGAGGTATCTTTCCATGAAGTTGTGGGACTGATGGAGCCAAGGTAAACTTCAGATAGTACTTTGCATCTCAGGAGGACCCAGAAATGCCACATGCTATTTTTTTTTAGGGTTTGTTGGTCTGAGCACCTCCAAGACATACTGTCTGCAATTCTTCAATGAATTGCCTGTTTGTATAATTTTACTTCATTCTTGGTTTTCTTAAATTCGGACCCCTCCCCCAGATTCCCTAGGATACACTGGTCTGTATTTCTGTCAGCCCAAAGCAGAAATTGAGGTTAGAGACTCTGCTGGCTTCAGAACCTTAGCTTGGCAGGAACATTGAGTTCCGCTGTCCTGAGCACCTTCAGTCACTGCTCACTGGTTCTTGCTATCTGATTGTCTCGGTTAGGGACCCTCATTCACATGTAGATGAGAGGTATCCGCCTTGACATGCTAATTCCTGAGACCCAGTCTGCCTGGCACAGGGGCACATGGAGGCGGGCTATAGAAATCTTCTTGTCTGTGTACAGGATTCAGGCCACGCTTCCAGACACAGGAAATTGTTAGGAGGATGACTGCTTGCCTTTCAGTTCTGTTCGGTTTTCTGGAAAAGGCATCTTAGAGCAAATGGCTGCTGCCTTCCAAAGAAACAACAGTGGCGTGCTGGTAGAAGTGGCAGGCATAGCTGCCTTCCAAAGAAACAACAGCTGAGGCCCAAGTGGACTTTGCAAAGTAGCAGTTCCTCCATTGCTGCCGCCTGCATCTTTGCAAATTTCTAGCCATCTTGCTGAAGCTCTCTCCAATTTGCCACATTTCCTCCTCCCTATGCTTCTCTAACTTTTTTCTTTCTTTCTAGTCAGCACCACATTATTCCTGCTTCTCTCCTTCCTTCCACCTTTCAGTGCTTAGCAAAAAAAGTGACTTAAAAAAAATAAAGATGCTTCTGGGTCCACTCAACTGCCCACTCCACTGCCCACCGCACAGTGACCAGGAACGAGGCAGCATCAACTCCCTGTCTCTTCTTTGCAATTATCTTGATTTGGCTCACTTAAGTTTAACTCAATTCTCTCATAAGCCTATGAAGTAAACATTATTATCTTTCATCTTATTAGGTTAGAAACTGAAACTCAGAGTGTCAGACTCAAGCTCCATCGTGTGAGGACTGAAGCCACGGTCGAAGCAGATTGTTCTTAGATGCCAAGCCTGAAGCTCTTCCTCTGGGTCCCCTCCTCCCTCAGCCCAGCATGTGTTTATAATTAGCATCTGAAATGAAAGAGGGGCCTTGCTCACCATCCCACCCAAGTCAGCAAGGCCATCTACCCTGAGGGATGCAGCAGGAGTCAGAGGTGAAACCCGTGGGTGTCCAGTTTGCAGTTTAAGCTCGCTAGGTTCCCAGGCTGCCAAAGGTTAACGCCCACCCCAGTTCTTCCATCTGCCTTCACTTACCCAAGAGGAAGAGAAGGGCTCTCAGTAATGGGACCCCAGAGCTCATAGCGGTGTTCTGTCCTGGCTCCTGTGAGATCAAGCAAATGAGCTCTATGACCCCAGGTTCCGGGGATGGGAGCCAAGCCCCACGTGACTGACAAGGAAGGAAGCTACAGCCACAGCCAAAGACCGTGGGTTCCTCTTGGCCCTTTGCCGGCAGGGTCGAGGGAAGCCCCTGTTATTTGGCCTCTGCCGCTGATGGGTGGGAGGGAGTAAGCGTCTGTCTGTGAGGATCCACCAGGAAGGCTACAGGCAACCATAAGTTCTTGTCTGGCCTCCTCCTCACAGCTCTAAGACTGAAGTATCACTTCAGGTCAGTTCCTTGCCCAAAGACTCCTGCTGGTAGTTCTTAAAGGAAGAGATCGCCTGACCTATTGTGTCCAGAAAGCCTAACTTTAGAGTAGCCTTTTGGGCCTGGGGCTGTAACCATAATTCTCTCCACCTTGACTTCCCTGACAACTGCACTCTATTACATGGGTGCTTCTGAACCCGGAGGCCTATTATTCTCTTCTTGGAATGACAGGCTTGCTTGCTGTTTTCTTGTGCTGCTAGGCTCAAACCCGGACCCCAGACCCCTGGGCATGTGAGACAAAAGGCTGTAACTCTGGGCTGCATCCTTGACTCCTGCTTGCTTTTTCATTGTGAAGCCTAGGTTGGACTTACATTCTTGATCAGATCACCTGCTGAGGCCTTTTTCATGCTGTGATTATAGATGTGCGCAACCAGGCCCCGCCGAGTAAGTGTCAAACGGCTGCACTCAGGTTGACAAGGATTATAAAATAAGTCAGAACCATTGAAACGTGGGCAACAGAACACGTTTATAAAGAGGAATGTGTGTTTCTTGCCCCATAGCAACAGCAGGATCTGTTCATAGATAAAACGGCGCTTGCCGCCTCCACACTTTCAAAGGATATCCAGCTGTCTG
Source organism: Psammomys obesus (assembly GCF_907164565.1). Lineage (NCBI taxonomy): Eukaryota > Metazoa > Chordata > Mammalia > Rodentia > Muridae > Psammomys > Psammomys obesus. The sequence continues at coordinate 10,350,071 of NW_026591918.1, read as the reverse complement.
CAACAGCAGGAGTATGAACAAAAATCCCATGCTCAGTGCAGCCACGGGATAACAGCTCTGCACTTTGTGTCCTGCACACCTCTGGAAGCGAGTGCTAGGCTTCCTTTCGAGGTCAGAGAACGCTGTTGTAATTCTTCCCATTCAAGTTCCCAGAGCTCAAGTCCCGCTGCCTCTCTGGCTCAGCTAGCTGACTTGAGGCTCCAAGTACAGTAGGTAAGCAATGTTACTTCTTAAATGTTCAGTCGGCATAATGACAAGTCTAGAGTCTCTAACTTAGCTGGCAGAACATGAGCCATCCACTGGGCTCCCGCGTCAAACCTCTCAGTGACAGCCAACTATGGCAGCACTTTCTCCCGTGCCTGGTGTTCTCTGAGGACCTGACAGTACTTGACCCTCACCACACTTCCTGTGTTGACTATTAATACTGACCAGACTATGACAGAGGACGAAACCAAACCACAGTCTACACAGAGGTAGGTGTGAAGCCTGGGCTTGAACCACTCACCCAGCAGACCATGCCACCGTCCTGTCAGCCTTTGACAACTATCAGAGACCCATCTGTCAAACAGAGGTAGTCAGATTACCGTGGAAGGCAGATGGCCATTAGACCCTTCGGCGTGGTCACTTCTGGCCCCTCTGGACATGAAAGAAAAGGAGGTCACATCATAAGCAATATAATTTGCAACATTTTCATGTCGTCAGACTATTCTATTCTTCCGCCTCCACACATATCGGTATATTTACATAGTCTTCATATATAGTTCAATGTGATGTCACTTGGAGGTTAGAAAGTTTCAGGCCATCTCTGTGGTGAGACTCCACCTACACACACACACACACACACACACAGAGCTGAGTATGAAGCCAGCTGGTAGACCTTTTGCCTGACATGCCCAAGGCCCTGGGTTTGACCCTAGCACCACTCATACTTGTTTACTTAACACACATGAACCTAAAAATAATGATGTGTAGGGATGCTTCACCTGCTCTGAGAATGCTGCAAGAAACTGTAGGAGGGACTTGAGAGACTTGGTGGTTAACAGTCCAACTACCCATGCAAATGACCCAGGTTCAGCACCCACATGGTGGCTCACAACCACCTACAACTGCTGACCCAGGAGACCTGGCACCCAGATGGATCAAGCTCTTCTTTCTTTCTTTTTGGTTTTTCGAGACAGGGTTTCTCCGTGTGGCCTTGGCTGTCCTAGAATTTGCTCTGTAGACCAAGCTGGCTTCAAACTCAGAGATCCACCTGCCTCTGTCTCCCAAGCGCTGGGATTAAAGGCATGCACCATCACCCCACTTTTGCAAGCGCCTTTACCCACTAAGCCATTTCGCTGGCCCAGATCAAGCGGTTCTATGTTAATGTAAACACACTCGTTTCCCAATGGCAACCAATTTTCAAGCGTTTCCATATGGCAAGTAAACACAGAGAGCAGCCTGCTGGCTGCTCTAGAGACCTCTACCCGGGACATGACCTCTCCATACTACCCAGAAAGGGAAGAAGCTTCAGAAACTTCTGCTTCTCACCTGCCATCACTCCCTGAGCTGGAAAATTGAAGCCCGCTGGCTGCTAGACTGGAGAATAAAGAGGATCTCAGAGCTCAAAGATGCCTTCTAGGCTAGAGGCTACAAAGGTTGCTTGACACCTATGGAGATGGAGCCTTTTCCCTTCTGGAGAGGCATGCTGCTAGCGTGAGCAGGTACTCAATCCCATGTGCCTTCCGTGAACAACCTGAGGCTGCAGCTGTCACAGGTATCACGATGGCTCCCACTTCAGTAGCTGGTGAGTGTGCGAGGGCCAGAGTCAGAACCTTACCTGGTGCCCTACACAGGTTGAGCTCAGCCTCACAACTGCTTAACAGAGGAATCGGATCCCGGCCAGCTAGCACAGCATCTCATAGGATCATCAGGTAGGAATAAGATAGAACATACCTGAGGGTAGAGAGGTCACCTCACGGAGAGTCGGCAGAGAGGGACCTGCTTCTGCAGCAATGACGACCTGCCCTGCAGCCAAGCTGCTGCTTCACCTCCAACTCAGGCACGCCAGGGAGTTTCCTGCCCTCCTCCTCTGCTCCCAGCCCTGCCCCCAAATGCCTTCAGTGCAAGATGGGCGGAGCCATCAAGCTGCCAGCACTGTGAGATATTTGCAAAAAGTAAAGATAAGGAAGATTTGACATACAAGTGGGCTATTAGATTGACCTAGAACTCATCATCCAGTGATTAGAAACATCCAAGTCACATTCAGTTCTAACCACCCAAAATGGCCACATACGGGCTAGAAGGTAAAGCTTAAAAATGTCAAAGGATGTGTCACATACGGGTCATTTTTCTTAGCACAGTACAACTGAGCCATGACAGGGACAGTAATAGACAGCTTAAGTTCAGCAGAGTTGGACATTTTAAAACATTTTTAAGTGACACAGGGGTCAGAGACAAGATTACAGAGAATCGAAAGCAGCTGGAGTAGAATGATAATGAAAATGTTACATAGCAGACTTCTAGAACGTCAGGGGTAACAATTAGAAGAAAACGCGTCAGTGCAAACACTAAAAAGAATGGCAAGAGACTGCATGGTAGTGCATACCTGTAATTCCAGCACTCAGGGCTCAGGGACAGGAGCATCACAAATAACAAACCATCCAAGGCTATACCGCAGGATGCTATCTCAGAAGAACAAAACAGACAAAAAAAATGGAAAAGAAGGGCAGAAAAAAGAAAAAGCTGCATAGGTGGTGTTTCATACAAAGTGGTGAAAACTAACAGTGTACTCTTTCTCTCCCCACCGCCCCCTCAAAACAATAAAGAGCAAATAAAAATATGAAAACATAAACAATAAGCCAGAGATGAAAGACTCAGCAGGAAGGAGCAACAAAGATCTAAAGTCTCTTTTTCTGATAAAACTAATAATATGACAAACTTCTCAAAGAATGGATTAAAAGAGAAAACAGATTTTTAAGAACATAGAGCATCAAGAATAAATGAGAACATGGATACAGAAAAGGCTGATCATATAATAATGGCAATATTAACAATCTTAGACCAATAAATTTAAACGACTGGGGGAAGTGAACGCAACCTTAAGAAAACGTAACTTTCTGAAGCTCGAAAGAGAAAGGAAGCAGGAAGATCCCATCACCTCCCAACACATGGAACCAAGTACTTGCTAATGAACCAAGCTTCATTACCAAGAAGGGAGGGAAGTACAGGTTGCTTTAGATAACTTTAAGAAAGTATTGGAAATTTTTAGGAGTAGAAAACTGCACAGTTGATAGAATATCATAAAAGTATTTTCTAAGGAATGTTCTCTGGCTCGTTTCAAGAGGCCAACCTAACTTCGGCAAAACCAGAGGATGGAGTGAACAACAGCCCCACACCTGGTGAGCTCTGGACCAGCAGAGAGGGACAAGTCAGGAGCACACAGACACACAGTTCGATCTCATCAAAATGGCCGACATGATTATTTCTGGTCAACATAGGTTAGCATCCTGGTTTCTACAGAAATCTTTTTGTTGAAAAATAATTTTGGAAAACAGAAAAACTGAATTTCATTTGATATTACTTGTCACATGGAACAAAAACACATATTAAAAAAATAATTTGGGTGAGCACTAGGTCAACATTGTAAAAACCAGTTGAATTTCTATTCACCAGTAAAAGAGAATACATACTTTTTAAATTTTAAGCATAAAACCACCATTCCATGATGTATATGTATTTCAAAACACCATGTAGTGTTAGGCCCAGCATGAGCCTAATATCTAGAAGGGATGAAGAGAACTCAGGAGACCCAGTCTCATTGATGCAAAATTGCAAGAGGTTTATTTTGACCATTGTGCAATGGGGTCACCCCTGCTGGTCAGCAAAGAGTGGCACTGGGAGACAAAGGCCTGGGGTTTTTAAAGGACAAGGCACAGGGAATTTTGAGGGGTTGCAGTCTTGGCAATTCAGGATTGGATGAGGAAGCTATAAAGTAAGATAATTGGTTAGTCTTAGGTGCTCAAGCTTGGCCAGTCCTGCCAAGTGTGGATATGGCTGCAATTAAAGGTGGGAGTGATTAGCTCATCCTTGAAGATCAGGGCTGTGGGCTTTTGGCGGGAGGTCAGGGGCTACTCAGAAGAAGGATTGAGGCTATCTGGGTTGGTTGCTAAGAAATGCTATCTCAAAGACAAGGGTCTGGTCATTCTTTTTGCTGAGTGAAGGTCATTGCTTGCTTGTTTTTTTAATATCTGTCTTCAAAGATGGCCAGGGTCACATTCCTCCTTCTCTGGAAAGGTACTGCGAGGCTTTAGCTTAACCTGGGCCTAAAACTCAAAACTATAGGCTTTAGAAGACATATAGGTTACAAAGTTAGTCTGATCCTTTCAGTAGTACCTGATGAACAATATAATTTTGCCAATTAAGTAAAAAACTAAAATTAGATCATTATCACCAACAAACATATATATGCATACATACACACACACACACACACACACACACACACACACACACACACACAATACATTTATCAGAGCAATGATATATGTATGGTGATCCAAAAATGGCTACCCTGGATTCATGTCAAGAAAATTTTGGTGTGCAGCATTAAGAAATACCTAAATAAATGAAAAGCATATCCTCAAAGAAGGAGAGACACCTCAAAAAAAAAAAAATCACGAAGATGCTGACTGTGCAAGTCCATTGCAGTGTCAGTGAAGGTGGACATGAAATCCAGGAGCACCCTGAGGTGCTATTTTACATATTCTTTTACCTCCAACAATATCTTTAGGTAATGTTCAGTTTAACTGAGAAGGTAATATAAGATGCTATACATCTTTGCAAACAATTTTCTAATTCTCATGGATGTGACTATCAGCACATACCACAGACACAGACATTCTTCCAGACATGGTTCAAGGGACTCTTACCTGGGCATTAAAAGATGTGGGAAAGAACGCTTACAGAGTACCTCACCTCAGAAGAATGGCAAAAATATAACAGTGGAAGAATAGATTGGAATAACATTTAGCTATAAAAACGAACACATGACAGCCACATAGGACTTGGAGGGCAAATCTCAGAAACAAAAAAATGATGTTAGAAAACAATCACACTTTAAAGACGATATAACAATCTCATTTTCAAAGCGCAAAAGTAAGCCAGCTAGACAATGAAGAGTCCAGAAACAGTTCTTTGATTAATTTAACTGTATGGGTGTTTTGTTTTGTTTGAGTTGGGGAGAGTCGTTAATATAGGGACTGGTAGACTCAGAACTGGAGAGAGATGCCCCTCTTGGAGTGAGGAGGAGACAGAGAAGGCAGACAAGAACACAGGCTGCTGAAGTGTTACTCAAGCCCTTTTACTATGCTTTCTTAACAGGAAGCATGCTGTTTCCTGACCGGCCCTGCTACATGATCGTTGGCTTAGTGGAACTTAGCAGCCCACTTCACTTCAAAAATTTTGACCAAGGGCTGACTTTGGTTAAGAAATTATTTGGCGTAACATACACGTGCTATGTTTGCGCTTATTAAAAAACGCTCAATTAAAATTAAATAATTAAAATAAAATTAGAACAAATATCAAGGTTGTCTGACAGGGATGTAAATTGTTTCGTCCACCCTAGCAAGATGTGATGGCTGCTTTGAACGTTTCCATGGGAGGCTGGAGCAGGACCATAGGACTGCAACAAGTGTTTAGCACTAGGAGGCCCTGGGTTGGCTCCTCAGAACCACAGAAAAAGAAGTTTACACAAGCTTTGATTGACAAATCCCAACAGCTCAAAAAACAAATTGAACTTCTGGTTATGAAGATATGCTGCATGACAGTATCCTAGAGACTGAAATAATCCATCCTGCAGGAAAAAAAAAAAAAATCTTTAAACAGGAAAATAAACATTTCAAAATAGCTCCAGGAAGTTCCTGAAACTGACCAGATTCACGAGGTCCTTCCCTGCTGAAGTAAGCCATAAGAGCTGGGAGCCCCTCCCAAACTAATGAAGCTGAGCTGCAAAGAAATCCTCGGAGGTGAAAAGCTGCAAAGAGGAGGACTCTGAGACCGGACCAGCTGCCTGGAAGAAGCAGAAACCAGCTGAGCTACCTGGAAGAGGTTCAGACTAGAGTCGCTTTGAAGGCACACTCTCCAGCCTGTTGAGGTGCCTGCAGGCTGTGCTGTGTGTTTCAGGTTTTTCAGCTTTCATGAGCTGTCATCCATACTGGGGCAGACCTTGGTAATGCAGCTGTCTGAGTCATTTCTGCTGCTGTAATCCCTCACCTGGAAGTAACCCCAATAAAACCCATTGGTTCACCGACTTCGGCCCCAGTGGTATGCATATTTTGGTCTGTCATGGATTCCCTGTGCACATTGTGTCTTTGCAAGAAAAGTTTTGTTACACGGCAGTCAACAGTAAGGTGGTGATTGTCTTCTGCCCTGCAAGCTGGGGAGACCCATTTCCCAGGAAAGGAAGAAGATGAAGATGGCGAGGGGACTTGGTCAGTGGCTGCAGCCTGTCTGCCCTATCCCCTTACATGGGAAGAGCGCCGTGACCTTGGCTATGCTTAGCAGTAGTAATAAGGTGAAATAAAGATGCGAGTGCACTTGGGAGCAGCCTCAAGGGAATCTTACACATAAATGTGCTCCCAATTTACTATAAGTACATGTACCTGTGTTGTGCTTTTATTATTACTTCCTGATTATAAAAATTATATTTATGCCTTTACATATTCATGGCTTAATTTCTTTCCCTATCCCTCATGGCTATACACACTTTTTGTTGCTGACCCAAGAATAATATTGTAATTCTAAATTTTCTCAAATACGGCCAGGTCGTGATAAAGTATGCAGTCCAGTGAGGCATTAATGCAAGATTCATTATTAAAGTCATCAATCCGGAATAATGAAAGCACCAAAATCCAAAAGCTACTTTCACCTCAATTTTTTGCCGGTGACCAGTGAGAGCTAACGAGCTGGTCATCCACTGATGACACTTTCGGGGAGCTGTGGACCCAAACACATTCAGTGGTAGGAAGGGCTACCTCCAAGCAGATGTGGAATGGTGCTCCAGGGCAGGGCCTTCTGTGAGCTCAGTGCAAAGGGAGGCGAGGCTCAGAGAGCAGGACAGCGCTCTCAAGGCCCTGTATCCAGACTGTCATACTTGGCCATGTTCTAGAAAAAGAACTAGTATTTTGGTTGAATCAGTGTCTCTCTCTCTCCGTATACCTATATGTGTGTGTGCATTTATATACATATATAATAAATAGATAGATTCATATACATGTGTATGTACCTTTATATACATATATAAATATATAAAGAGATAGATTCAACTCATATACATATTTGTGTATACATTTATATATAAATATATACATATATGGACAGATTCACATATATTTGTGTGCATTTATATGTGTATATAATTATATACATATATAGTTTTGTATATTTATATATATACATAAATATACACATATATAGATGATTCATATGTTAAAGAGATTCATACATACATATATCAGGATTGGCTCTAATGATTCAAAGCACAAACTGAAGGAGTCAGACGCCCTTTACCTTGCACTGCTTCATGCCTTAGTTTTTTTCCATCTGTAAAGAGGGAAATTGTACTCATAGAGGTGATATGAGACAATTAATCACCAACAAACCTCCTAAGCAACAATTGGCAGACTGTAAATCAAGGCACAAGCCAGCCATGCTGTCTCTCATTAGCGTTTCTTGCAATGTTGACTTAAAGAAATGAACTCATCTTTACTAGGTAAAATGAATATTACAATCTGTTATGTATTGGAAGACATACTAGGTGACTGTAACAGAGCAGAGCTCCTGGAAAGATGAATGCAGGTCGAGCAGCACAGGGCTTCTAGCAGGGAAGAGGGAAGATCTTTGGATCTCAGACTAAACTGAAACTGTGAGAAACCCTCATGGGTCACAATGTTTGGGTTTCAACATGCTTGCCCGTAGCCTGAGCTGAACAGGCCGAGGTACCATAGGCTAGTTGTAGAGAGCCCTCTACTTGCTGTCTTGACTCAGCTGCTTGACTGAAGCAAAAGACCGTCAGAGCCAGCCCAATGGTTGGAGAAGATCTTGAGCTCACAGCAGGGAGACCCTAAGCGGAAAGGACAAATACTGACAGGTGGATGCCACCTGGCCTTCCCCCAGCATTTGCTCATGTGTCTCACCCTCCCCATCCCACCGCACCCCCGAAGCATGGCTCCCTCTAAAGATAAACACTGAGAGTAGGGTCTAGTATAGATACTGGGACAATGGTTTGGATATGGCTTTGCCCCCCAAATACCATGTTGAAGTTTGCTTGCCAGTGTAGTGGTATTAGAAGGTGCGGTGGTTAGAGGGGATTAATGTCTTTGTTGTAAGTTATTCGTTTCTGCAGAATGGCTTGGTCCTGTGAGACTTGACTGCTAGAGAGTGGAGCATACACGAGTGCTCACTCTCACGAGGGACTCTGCCCGTGATTGCTTTCACCACTCTGGGGTGCAGTATGAAGCCCTAATTGATGCAACCGTGGAGCTTGAACTCTGCTACCTTCAGACCACGAGTTAAACCTATTTTACTTGTAAATTACACAGTATCATCAAAAAGAAGCCCCCCTCTACAAAGCCCCTCCCACTCCATAGCATGGAATCCACTCAGGGTATTGCAAACCCACTCATAAACTCACGACAGAGGAGGTCACAGAACCTGGGGTGGGGGTGGAGGGACTCTGTTGTTAAGTTAAACTGACGTAGCATCAAGCCTCTTTTATCAAACCTCTTTATCAAACCTCTTTTGTTTGTGGCTGCAGCACTTTCCGCCTCTAAAAGAGAAGGCTCACTTTCCATTGAACTGCGATGAGCAGAGACCCGTGTCTGCACAGGGCACCGAGACTGGATACTGAGAGTCTGGCCCTAAACAAGACATTGGTGCCATCTCTGTGAGGTTCAGAGAAGATGGCAGAAGGGACCAGAAGACTCTAACAGAAAAAAAGATAGCGAGGAGGACAGCAAAATACCATCTTCTGGACAATACACAGCCATTGCAGCCACAAACGCTCAACCGCTATAGATGACTGTACTTGGGCTGCACAAAAATGGGCCCACAGACAGCCATGCGAAGACAGAGGAAGGACTGAGGTGGCCCTGCCCCTCACTGCTTAACTGCTTCCTGAAGATACATTCAGGGAAATGAGGAATCCTTGCTTTCACCTGTGAACCCACTAACGGCCCCATCAGGCTCCAAGTTGTCCTTCCTAATCCAGTGGTCACACAAGCGGCCCTGGTTAAACTGAATGGGTCATGATACAAAATTCAAGAGCCAGAAATCTGGAAATGAGACAAACAGGGAGGCCTGAGAGCTGGTAGTATGGGAAGGAGAGATGGGAGGTAGGGAGAGAGCCATCAGAATGTGTTACATATGCGCATGGAATTGTCAAGGAACTAACTTAATGAAAAAATAGGGACTCAAAAATGGAGCTTCTGGGAATGTAAACAAGGAGCGTTTCTGAGGAGAAAAATAAAAGATTGAACACGGCAGGAAAATTAATTAGCTTTGGAGGAATGAGTCTCTTGCTCTTCCAGAACATATCAGCTAGAAGGAACAGCTGTAGAAAGGAAAAATAAGTGTCGAGAAACTTGGGATAAAGTGTCAGAGCTAATATGACTCAGTATTAGAAAAATTAAAAGTTATGAGAAGAAAGAAATATTTGAAGAAATGATACATGACATTTCTCAATAATAAAAATGAAAGGTTGCAAACAAAATAGCTAAAGGACATGATGGGAGGACAAATTTAATTCCATCGCAGAATAGGAAAACTCAAGAAGTTTTAAGAGAGAAACTGAATATTGCTGATAAAACATAGGATAAAACTTAGGTTGATAGAACCCCTGCACAGATGTAGCCCATGGCAGCTCAGTGTCCAAGTGGGTTCCATAGTAATGGGAAGAGGGACTGCCTCTGACATGAACTGATTGGCCTGCTCTTTGATCACCTCCTCCTGAGGGGGAGCAGCCTTACCAGGCCACAGAAGAGGACAATGCAACCACTTTTGATGAGAACTAATAGACTAAGATCAGAAAGGAGAGGAGAATCTCCCCTATCAGTGGACTTGGGGAATGGCATGCATGCAGAAAGGGGAGGGAGAGTGGGATCAGGAGGGGAGGAGGGAGGGGCTTATGGGGGGAAGACAATGCAGCCACTCCTGATGAGACCTAACAGACTAAGATCAGAAAGGAGAGGAGAATCTCCCCTATCAGTGGACTTGGGGAATGGCATGCATGCAGAAAGGGGAGGGAGGGTGGGATCAGGAGGGGAGGAGGGAGGGGCTTATGGGGGGATACAAAATGAATAAAGTATAATTAATAAAAAATAAAAAAAGTTAAAAATAAAACAAAAAAAACAAGAGTTTTCTCTTCCAACTCTTGGGCTGATTGATTGACTGACATATGACTTACGAGGCTATTATCTATCAGTGCTATTTTCTTGGATGTTTAATCCTTTCAGGTTATGACTCCAGTAAGAGCCGATCACGCTTACCCCAGTGTCTCTAGGATCAGGAGGAGAGGAGGACCTCCCCTATCAGTGGACTTGGGGAGGGGCATGTGTGGAGAAGGGGGAGGAAAGGTAGGATTGGGAGGGGAGGAGGGAGAAGTTTATGGGGGTATACAAAGTGAATAAAGTATAATTGATAAAAATTAAAATAAAAAATATTAGATTAAAAAAACAACTTAGGTTGAACATTGCTGATAAAACTTAAGTTGACTGAAGCCTCAGGGATAGCTATGAATCAGTAGTTGGAGCAGAGCCTGAAGGTAGGGCTTCATACCCAGGCAAATTTACACACACACACACACACACACACACACACACACACACACACACAGTCTCAGTTGTGTGAAGCATCTGAAGAAAAAAAATTTTTTTAAATCCCACTAAAAAGAAGTTCAGGAAACCAAAGAAGGATATTGGAATTCAGTGTTGCTATTTTTAAAACAACTTTAAAAGGCGACCAATTACCAAAGGAAGGAAGAAAATAAATATACATTTCTTTTTAAAAAATCTTTTTTTTTTTGTCGGGGGGGGAGATTGTGTACCAAAATGGATATAGCAGGATAAATAACAAGTCATTGATATGCAACCATAGTATAAAAATAAAGGATTTTGGATTAATTTAGCAGACTTCATACATGAAAAGAAACTAATTTCCAGTCCTATAGGGGACATTTCCTATGAGTATTTGGTTGGACTTAACAGAGCTTCAGGATAGAGTCATATCTCTGTACCTTCATTAAAACATATATTTCCTATTTTTCTTTAAAAATTCTTTATATAAATTTATTATTTTTATTTTAAAAATTTTTACAAATACACATATTTTCAGAATTAATATTCTCTGTGGTATAGGACACTGGGATGGCATCAGGTGAGAGTTAGCATATGCTAAAGTGATTTCCTGATTCCAAGAAAGACACGGGTATTGATCTGCTCAAGAATCTGACAAGAAGAAAGTCGTATGAGGAGACATGGTAGGCTAGGGATAAACATCAGAATCACAAGACCCAACTGCCTAAATTTACAATCAACTGAAGAAAACCTATCCAAAAAAACCCTAGACTCCCCCTCAAAAGAGAAAAAGACAAGCAAAAACTAGTAAAAGGAAAGGGAATCTGAAAGAAATAGCTACAAAGTAAGTACAATAAATATAAAGTAAAAATAATATATTGTGTCTTCTGCAATCATCATTTGTATTTATTGTAAAGGAAGAAATGGATAAATTGCATTTCACTGAAATTAAGAATGTCTGTGCATCAAAAGACATGGCTCAGCTGTTAAGAGCACCCTGCTATTCTAGGGTGCTGGGATCCAGTTCCTAACATCTGTACCAGGCACCTCACAACTGTCTGTAACTCTAGCTCCAAGATATCAGAAGCCCCCTTCTGCCTTCACAGGCTCCCGCACTAATGTGCACACAAGCACCACAGGAGCTGTGTGCGCATCCTTGCTGAGACGCCTGCCCGCCTCTGCTTCTTTGCCCTGTTCAGTTGCGCTCCTTCCCTTTGGGAAGCCCTGGTCTCTTCTACGGGGGGTTCTCTTTGGAAGATTGTAGCCCTGCTAGCCGGACTCTCCTCCAGCACCCGGTCACACAGAGGCCGCTTCTGATCTGTCATTTACCCAGAAGTCTTCTTATCACTTATTTGAAAACCTGACACACTAGACAACTAAATTCTAACCAAAGAATTTTAAAATGGTTTGAAAGTAGAAAAAAAAATAATCTGTAAATATAATTCACTGTTGATCAACTGAGAAAAATGTGCAGTAATCTAAATAAAAGAACAAGTCTTTATGTCATTAAAAACAAAACAAAATATTATTTGTCTTGGGGCTGAAAAGAAGATACAAAAGTGTAATTATTTCTATACCAATTATCAACAAGATTAATGCATAAAAACAAAAATTAATACATAAAAGCAAAAAAATTGGGGATCTCAATAATTGAATACAAATCACAGAATAAACACTAATTTCCCTTTGTAAACTCAAATTCAAAACTACATTCAAGTTTTTAGATCCCATTCACAACAAATAGCAACGTAAGAGTCTAAGAAATGTCCTTCATGGAAATAGCTCAGTTACGCCCCCTGGTGGTTTAGAAGTTAGGCTTGGTACTCTCCCTGCTGTGCCAGGGGTTCAATTCCTGATCCTTGAAGTCTTTGCTCCAAGCTGAACATGGTGGCCCACACCTGTGATCCCAGCACTCTCCAGGTGGAGATAGCATGATCCTGGGTTCAAGGCTAGTTTTGGCCACACAAAAAGTTCCAATTCAGATTGAGCTACAAGATGTTTTGTTTGTCAAATTTTTAAAAAGGGGGGAAAAAATCATTTATAGAGACACATAAATCTTCCATGCTGACATTAAGGAAAGTCTCAACAAGTGCAATTACCATCATATCTATGAATTTAGTGCTTGACAGAGATGGCAGTTTTCTGAAACTGCACAGAAGGGTTCAAAACACTGACAAGGGTGATTCATAAGGCCTCCGTGCCCTGATCTTAAGCCTTGTGTAGAAGACAGAACTCAGGAAGACCTAAGAGAGTGTTTTAAAGGAGGGTGGGATAGGGATAAGCCTTGCTGGTCAACTGCCCTAGCTGTGGAAACTGGAAAGCCTTTCCTCTGCCACAATACAGTTGTACAGGTAGCGATCACAGTCACTCTCTCTGGGGCCTGGTTTTTATTTTTCATGAGTGCCTGACACTGGAAAAGTTATACATGCAAAGAAACTTGAAGCCTGGGGTCACATTGACTTTCTCTCACTAGATCTGTGTGGCTTTTATAGTTTTCTGCATCTTCCTCGCAAGACTCCAACATCTAAACACAGTTTACAGAGTATGATCAATTAACTGAACTGTGTCCTAGTGAAAGACTTCACGGTCACCATTTCTGCTTGGGACTTTCCCTTTGGCATCCTGACCTGAAAATAAGCATGTGGCCAAACAAGTTCTGAGTGACAACCCCTTCCAGCTACCCACTCCTTTCCTTTCCTCCCAACGTCACCTCTTCTGGGACTGTGAGGTGCCTATGCAAGAAAACCCATCCAATTTAAGACTCATTTGTTGGTTTCTCCTTGCAGGTAGAATTCCTGCCCTTCCTTGCTTTAACAGGTCTCTGACATCTTCAAACCAGTGTTCTGTGTCTAGTTCCTTTAGCCGCTCTTAGTGAGGACAAAAGAACAAACGCTACAGTGTGTGCTCCTAGAAAACCAAAGTCAGATTTGTTGCAGTAGATGTTAATACTGAGATCGAGGCTGTATCTTCCCAGCTCTCCGTGATGGGGAGACAGATCCCAAACAGAGGCATTCACGAAATTACCAAACAGCTGCTGAAGCACTCTGAAAGTCTCATTATTTGTAGGAATCTCAGTTGATCCAGTCATTGAACCCTTTCGAACTAGAAATCCCAGCCACTACGGCTCACCCATCTACTGATGATAATACCTTCCCCAATCTCTGGAAGAATAAGCTAAGATTCCCGAAGCCCAGCAGCACATGAAATGCACACCCATCCCCTGAGCTCTGCCTAGACTTCGGGAGATGATGGCGGGCAGAGTTCCTGTATCAGGAGATCCCACCCTTGAAGCACACCTACCCAGCTTCTGTCCTGCATCAGGGGACATCAGCCCATACGCTTTCCTCTCCTGAGCTCCCTCCTCACCTATCCATTGCAGCTCAGGATATATACATTTAATTAATTCTGTTTTACCTCCAACCTGTGAAGAGTGGGAGAAGCTTCAGATTTATATGGCGGATAAATAACAGTGGTTTCCCCAGAGACTCTATCCCGGTGAAAGAGGGTAACTGTAATTTTCAGCCGTGAGTAATTGTACATAATATAATCCTAAATGATTTTTCTTCTGTAATTTCATTAGAGTTTAGAAATTTAATTAGATTTTGAATCACTCTGAAATAAAGTAGCCAAATACCGAGAGACAGAGAGCATGGTTATTCTGTCCTTGGAGGCCACATTCCTGGTCTCAAATTGGCATGTCTTCATTAGGAGGAAGTTTGCAGAACTTCTTGATATATTATTGTCTTTCCGAATGGACTCTGAATAGGTCTTCAGAGGGTATTACAAGAGTACACAATTATTATGCACACTCTTCTTGAGGTTTAAGATCATCTGCCTTGCATATACTTAATAAAAATATGTCTCTGAAGTTGTTTAAGAAACTGTGGAGATAGGGAAGCGGCTCTTCGAATGCCCCAATGCTGTTCCTGGATTATTAGCAACTACCTGTACGTTATGATGCAGTGCGGGGCTGTTTGCTTAACTTTAATGATTATGTAAGGTTTATGGTTATTTTTATTGCTACAACATATGAACTGTCATGGTGGCTGTAATTAGAGGGAAGCTAAAGTGTTACTGTTACAGTCTTCTGGGAATGAGGAAAGCTACTTCCTCCTTATCAACTTTGCTTCTGTGCAAAAGTTGGGAATGGGGGGAGGTTGGAGAATCAAACGGAATGAATAGTCCTTGCCTCAAAACAGGTTATGACAGAAAAGAACCAAAAACATGTTAAAACTTTAGTCCAACAGCTTGCACCTAACGAAGCTGCAAGGAAGCAATCTTCTGTCCCTGGAAATACCCAGGTGTTGGGTTCTCTCAAGGGCACTCTCCTTTTCTCTAACACCATGTGAGCCACAAAGCAACAGTGAAGATGATCCTCAGGGGCTAAGTGCCTTTAGAGAGTGCTGTTGCTGCATCAAGGCAGACACCCTCTGTGTGCATCCTTTGCTGGAGGCAACAGAATGACGGAGACAGCCGTCCCTGAGCTTCAAGAAAGAGAGGGGGAAAAAAGAAGAGAAGCTCTGAGAGACAAGATGGGGCAGGCAATTCAACATCACTGCCAGTCTGAAGATGCTTGCCTGGCTAGGTAGGGAGGATGGGACATTATGTTGGACCCAGAAGAGCTGAACACCCTGTGGCAGGCAAGAGGATAGTGGTCAGGGTTTCTGCACCAAGATGAAGCTTTGAGGTGTGTCCTTAGAAGAACTGTGACTAGGAAACAAGAATCCAGGCCTCACAGAGTGGGACCCTGTGTCCACAAGGGCTGCTTAGAAAACCTTGCAACGGTTTCTTTTAAATCCACTTTGCCCAGTCATTTCCCTTCTTGCAGACAGAGGGGTCTGTGTGGAGCAGGAATTTACTTACTCTTTCTTTTCTTTTTCTCTTTCTTTCTTCTTCTTTTTCTTTCTTTCTTCTTCCTTCCTTCCTTCCTTTCTCTTTTTCTCTCTTTTGACAGTCTGACCAAATTTCTCAGACTCACTATATAGCTCAGGCTAGCCTCAAACTCATGGTCATCCTCTGGCATCAATTTCCCCACACCCAAGCCAACTGTTCATTTTTGTTTCCACTGCACCTGGTACAAAGAGGAGCTCCAAAGGATTCTGAATGAATGAATGTGAGAAGGGCGGAGGAGGGAGAGAGAGAGAGAATAGAGCAAAGAGAAGCCAAACCCAACACTGAAAAGTAGGCTCTGTTTTAAGGCTTCATGATAGTCCACGAACAGTGTATTAGTTACCTTCTCATTTCTATTTCTTTAAAGTACCTGACAACAGTGATGTAAGGACAATTACTTTGACTCACAGTGTGAGTATGCTGTCATCATTATGAGGAAGGCACAGTGGCAGGAGCAGGAGGGAGCTGCTCACTATGACTCCACCATCAGGGAGCAGAGAGTGAGGGGTTCACTCTCCTCTTTTAACATAGCCTGGGACCTAGACTCACATCTTCAATAGGTCTTCTTTCTTTAGTTTATTAGGCCTTTGGTTTATTAAGCCTTTCCATAGCAAATCTAATTGCCATCAAGTTGACCACTGCAGACTGTACCACTGTCAGTAGGCAGGCTGGGTTGCTGGGAGCCAAAGCCAGCTAGTGGAAAGTTACTGACAGCTGCACCAGGACCTTTAAGGTCATGGGTGAGAGATTTATGTTCCAGGAACTTGTGAGACATCTGCTCATTAGGCTAGAGCATCTTGAGATATCTTAGCTAACATCCTTGTGGTATCTCTCTTAGCAAACATTCTTGCAGTATTTTGCACCATAAACCACCCTACTATCTCTTATACCACAAACTACCCTGCTGACACATTTTCCCTTCCTGCCTTTTCCCTATAAAGTTGTGTGAAAATTTTCAAATAAATAAGAGCTTGATCAGATTTTAGACTTGCTCTCCTCCTTTGTGCCTTTTGTCCTTTCATTCATTCACCCCTCCTCAGGTACCTGTTGAATTCCCCACGGGCCGGGGCACCAGGCAGCCATTATTAACAAGTAGGGATGCTCTTTGGCATACAAAATTTACTTCTGGAGGAGTTTTTTCCAACAAGATACCCAATGTATGAGCATCATTATAAAATGATGAAAATTTATTATAAAATTATAAAATGGTGATTATTTTAAGCTGGGCACAGAGGTGCATGCTTACAATACTAGAGTTGGCATAGATTGCTTCAAGGTTTTTGGCTTCTTACTCAGGAATTGAAATGAAGTCCCACATTGATTTACAAAAATTCCAAGGAAACTTTATCTAAAGCAAGACAATAGAAAATACCAAAGGACAGTATAAAGGAGCAATAAGCCACATGAAATGTGAAAAAAAAAAAAACTGAGCTATGTGAAAATACTGAAGAGGCCCAACTATTGTTTGGAGGCTTTCTTTTAAGGGGCTTAAAGGAAGGAGGTTACTATAGTGACAGGTTGAGTCACACAATAATTTTCCTACCGCACATAATATACCTGATTTTCATTGTATGCATGCCCAATTGTGCATAGGCCTAACAAAGCAATAGAGGATTTTCCCAAACACTTACTTGAGGGCACAGTTTTTCCTTACCAAGAAGGCCCAAAACAGTTTAGCATGGATCAGCCTTTCTAATTTTTGTACCTGGGGACACTGGGAGTATATTTGAAAAGAAACTTTCTGAGTGTTATTGTTGGGAGTGGTAAAGCTTATCCCATTGTCCAGAGGGGGCTGTAGATATAGCCCAATGCAAGTCCAAACTTGCCAGATACATTGGGAGAGCGGTCCGTGTGCATAGTCTATCAAGGCGAAAGAGCTAGGCTGCCAAGTGTGTTGTGCTGAGAGTTGGGGGTGGGAGCTGTGTATAAGCCAGTCCAATCAAGTCCAGGAAAGCAAAACTATTCCTCATGCTTGCCTGCTTCAGTCCAGGCAATAAGAAAGCTGAGGCAGAAGGGTTGAAAAAGCGTAAGGCAAGCTTGGAGCATATAAATAACTCAAGGCTTAGCTGAGGACATGGTAAGATTGTCTCAGAAACAAAAGGAATGAGCAAATTGAATAACGCAGCTGCTCAAAGACATATACACACAGCATATAGTACAACTAATAAAGCAACTTTTAGAAAATTATAACATAATCAAAGACCTTTTATAGGTAAAATAGTGTGTGAAGCTTGTTAACATATCATTTCAAATATACATTTTCTTAAAAGAGACAGTGATTTATTATAAAATTATGAAATCGTGAAAATTTAAGCTGGACATGGAGGTGCATGCTTACAAGACTATAAGGTCTTGAAATAAAGCTACGTCCATCACTGGATTGTTCTTTGAGTCTAAGGTTTGCTGTATTTTTTTTCATACTCTTTCTGTGCATCATTGGTCTCACTGGTAAAAGAGCCCATGGCACAGTCTCTTTCAGTCCCAGCCAGTGGTATTATCCATAGGTCTGATTGTCCTGGGGACTGACTGGTCCTGGGAACAATTTTCTAGAACTATCTCTGGCTTTAGCCCATTTGTGACTTCTGCCTACTAAAGCACATTCCTCGAAAATGGCAGTGACTCTAAGGCACAGAGTCAAGCTAAGCTCTGTATGGTTGTCCCTGGCTTTCGAGATTATATCCCATTTTACCAAATGCAAGTTTTCAAGGCTCCATTTGTGTCAAACTTCTGCCTTAGGTTCTCTCTGGGACAGTTATCTTCCACTGATCTGCATCCTGCTGTCCTATCTCTTGGAATTGAGTCCTTCCATTACATCCTGCTCTGAGTGTTGCCTGCTCTGACAAGTTGCGCACAGCTTTTATCAAATGTCAAGTGACACCTCCTAGCTCTTCTGGCCTTGTGACTCTGGGTTCAGAGTTATCCCTCAGTGTCCCCCAAAGCTCCTCTGGCTAATTACTTGAGCTCAAAGCTGCAGAGCCCTCTTTGGTCATCTTCGTGAGAAGCTGAGAGACAAGAGTACCCAAGCCTAGGGGAGCCAGTTGGCAGAATGAGCTCATGAACCGATCATAAGCTCTAATTAAAGTTGGGGGTGGGGTGTTATGGGAGAACACGGAGCCCGGGATGAAAAATAAACAGGTGGGAGGAAGCGAGTAGCATTGACCTGGAGGGGAGCCTCCTGAAAGAGTGAGAAGCTAGGCTCTGCCCTAAGCTTCTGGCTCACACACCAGGGATCTGGGCCTATCCTTGAGGCCTAAAGCAAGATCCTTAGTTTTGGAGTCTTAAATGTGGCCTGTGAGTCCTGGCTCCATTCCTGGCCAGCTGCGTGTGAGATCTGCATGGCTCATTTTGAAGTAGGGTAGGACAGGGGTATACTACAGTACTGTCCTCAGCTGTCCCAGCACACCAATGGGACATGAGCACATGGCTAGGAGCTCCATCCCAGAGCCAAGCTTCTCAGGTCCCACATACCTATGCTGTTTATTGGCTTAAAGCTCGTCATGAGAACTCCCTGGGCCTCACTTTCCTCAGGATGATAAGACCTGTTTGGCACCAACTACGGTGACATGCCTGCAAGGTGACTGGGGCCCTGGGTGCCACACGTGTAGTGCCTATAAGTGTATATGAAGGACACCCACATCGATGCTCCCTGGCCTCAGACCTCCTGACTTCCCAAGCACCCCAGACAAGCACAGCAAACCACTGTGCTTTTCCCATGGTTCCTCCTGGCCCCAGTGCAGTTGTCTCTGATTTGACTCACTCTTGTGCCACCTCCTTTCAAAATGAGGCCTGTGGCTCAGGAATGGTCACCTGGAGCTGCCTGCCCTGGTTCTTGTCTCCCATCTCCCTTCACCTCATGGGGCAGGGATGGCGGTTCATGGACCTCTGCACCAAGCTGGCTGTGGCCTTAGCACACACAGGCTCCTCTTTAGACACTGAGAAGGATATACTAGCAACAAAAAGTTAGTTTACTAGTAACCAGGGCCCAGTTCACACACACACACACACAGAGTTACCGCACCTGAACCCCATGGCAAAGTTTACAGTCATAGCATCTCATGGGGCTTGCAGCTGGCTGCACACGGCCATCCCATCCTCAGATGACAGAAGAACATGGCTGTTATTAGTCCTTCCTCCACTTTGTCATCTAGGAAGATGCTCTGTGCATGACCATGAGGCACATGTCATTCTACCGTGTATGCAAGTGTTGGGCCAGGTAAGGCATGGAATTCAAGGATACACAGGCCTTGTCCCAAAGCTCAGCATGAAAAGGCCAAGATTTGTTCTACTGGGAGGTGCTGAAGCTTCCCTTGGGATCCCATACTTTCATGGGCTTTGTTACTGCCTCAAACATCATGTACAATATAGTGAACACATCGAGCAAAGACCCTGGAGACTGAAAGACCTTCTTCAGAAAAGAAAACTGGCTTCAAGATACCTTAGTTGGATTACTATTGATATGATGAAACAATCTGAGGAGGAAATGATTTATTTGGCTCAAGTTTCCACATCCATAGTCCATCACTGAAGGAAGTCAAGACAGGAACTCAAACAAGATGGGAACCTAGGGGCAGGAGCTGATGCAGAGGTCATGGAGGGGTGCTGCTCACTAGCCTCCTCCTCATGGCTTCCTCAGCCTGCTTTCTTATAGAATCCAGGACCATCAGCCTAGGGATGACCCTGCCCACACTGGGCTGGGCCCTCCCATATTAATCACTGATTAAGAAAATGCTCTATGGGCTTGCCTCTGGCCAAATCTCCCAGAGACATTTCCTCAGTTGGGGTTCCCTCTTCTCAGATGACTCTAGCCTATATAAAATTGGCATAATATTAGCCAGTACAAGGTGATAGGCAGTTTGTCCAGGGTCAATGCACCTAAAAACTGAGATTCTCACATCCATTTTCTTCTCATTGGAAATTATCATACATGGCTCAAGGGGAGCTTTGGAGCTATTCACAACCAGATCCAGGGAATCTAAAAACCTGCCAGTGCCATTTAGCCAGTTTGGCTAAAGTTTGGTATCTATATGCTGTTTAGGGGATGGAAATGGCCCTTGGAATTTGCCTCACAACTTACCCTGACTCCCATCCCTAAGCTGAAATAACTGAAAATTGTGTGGCTTTCTTGCCAGCTCTGCAGACATACCCATTCTCCTCTGCACAGAAACATCCGGGTTTCCCTAGTATTGAATTCTTTGCTCCATCCACTGTGAAAAACCTAGGTAACAGTGTTCTCTTGGTGTTCTGATAGAAAACCCCATATGTTTGTCTTCTGTGAAGCTCATTTATCCTAAGTCTGAGGGAAACGTCCCTGACCAGGTCGAGGGAGCACACAGTACTTGTGGAGACACACAAAGGTACTGTGTAGCCATCAGCAACCAGAGGTACTGTCCTCATTTCTGTGATCAAATACCTGACAACTTAAGGGAGGAGGAGTTTGTTGTGGCTTACGGTGTAGGAAGGAATTCTGACCACCATAGTGGAGAAAGCATGGTGACAAGAACGGAAGGTGTCTGGTCATGTCCCATCAGCAATCAGGAATCAGAGAACAGACAGGAAGTGGAACCAAGCTATTAAAGTTCCCAGTAACCCACTTCCTCCAATCAGACTCTGTCTCCTTTAGGTTCCACAACCTTTCGTGACTGTGTCACTAGCTGAGTACCAAATGATCAAACACATGAGCCTACGGAAAAGATGTTTCACATTTTCACCACAACAACCAGGGAGTATCCCGGCATGCACACACCATCTATCTACCAGGCTCTCCTGAAGGAAAAGTCTCCTTGAATCTATCAGTGTTAGTACAAAGTTCAGGTCTTCTGTAGAGGACACTTCTGTAGAGGACACTTCCCTGAAACGAAAGTGGGAGACGACATAAATGTTGCGGCAGTTCTCCTGATCACTTGTGTACCTCACAGGGCCTGAAGCCATTCACCTGTAATCTGGCCTTATGTTAGAAGTGTTCCATATAGACTTTTCCTGGCCTTTTTCCTGAGATGGTTGTCATACAGAGGCAAGGGCTATGAATCCCATTGCGAGCGTGAAGGTGGCGGTCACTGGCTCAGTTTAGCCCAATCATCACCTAGTGTGTTACTTAATAGCCTTTGAGTCAAGTTTGTAAAAACTGATGTCCATTTCAAACACAACTTGGTCTTCATTCAGTTTGGACTTCAGCCAAGCAAGGAGATGTCTTGGGCAAGAAAACTAAAAACCTGAATATTCAATCAAAAGATTGGAAGTTGAACATGACCTCATCCCCTCTCACGAAAATCAATTTTCCCTACTACAAAGAAACTGTTAACAGTTTCAGGATGGATCTCATGTAAGGCACTGTCCAAGATGATTTAACTTAATCAGTATTTTTCAGAATATGGAAAATTATACATAGAGAAAAAAGAAAATTATCCAAAAAGAATTAAGTGTGGGCCAGTTTAGTATTGCTTTTGGCCAAAAACACATATGATTTAGACTAAAGAGCAAAGAGCTCTAATCGTCCCAGTAGCTCAGGGTTATAGAGGTCAAATGGTTTTGGGAGTCTGAATAGAAAGATATTTAGCATTTCAAAAGACATTCATAAAAGGATTCAGCACAGATCTACCATATTGATTTATGTGGGCTGCTGGAAACCTATTTAGTCTCTTGCTTTATTTTCTGAAGAGCCACTACTTTCTGTGGTCCAGAAGCAGCCTATGACTGCATCAGCAATTAGGAACCAGCCTTCTGTTCTGCCTACTGTGAGCACGGTTTAGAAAAAGGTCTCCAGAATAAGAAAGCGTCAAAGGCTCCATCCTGTTCCTTTTATAATGGGCACAATAGCTGCTCTGACTCTTGAGGCAGAGAAAAAAAAATCCTGACAGTTCAAACATGCCCTTCCTGCAGCACCAAGAGCATAGCCTCCTAAAATTTGTTTTCCACTGTACTCACATGGCTCCTCTGTCCTTCCTCATACCCAAGCTCACTCACCTGAAGCAGATAAGCTGCCAGGAGGTGGAAAGGACCCATTTATGGCATATTGTCACTCACTGGTCCTGGTAAAGTACCACTGTTATAAGTGTGGATCAGAGTTTACACCTGCTGAGATGTACATATTCTTGTGTCCTGGAACAAAGAATAGGACCGGGGACATATTAATAGTGTAGAAATAAAGGCATTTCGTTAAGGAAGAGAAAGGCACTCCTGAGAACAGAAGTAGGTAGGTAGTCAAGATAAGTCAAAGAGTCCTGGTCACAAGCATCCTAGTTTTTTACAGGTCATTTACAGAGCTTTTGGGTTCTCCTGATGAAGAGACTTCAGAGCTTTTCTCACACGTGCTGTTTTGTTTATTTGTGGCCATCGGTTGGGGAAGTTCCCAGGCTTTCTCTACCAACTAAGCCAGATTCCTTCACTCCTTTTGTTGTTTCTTTCAGGCCTTGATGCTTTTCCTCTTAAGGCCACCTTCTCCACACTCTATTCTCCTGTGGCATCACTCCTCTGAGCCCATGTCTTATCAACCCTATGACTGAGTGGGTTCCTCAACTTTTGTTCAAAGAAACCAGATTTCTGTCTTCTTAAAGTGAATCCTTTGTGTGTGCTGGGGCAGGGGGAGAGGGAGGATAGCAAGTGTTTGCTTAGAGCCATCCTTAAAAAAATTAGTTGAGTATCTACAGTAAAATGAAAACCAGTTAAAGAATCTTTCCTACAATTCCCTTGTGCTCAGTTTACTCCACTAAACTTCATTTCTGCAGAAGTCACATTCAGAAACTAGCTTTTTTGCATCAGAAGTGGCTTTCAAATTTGTCCTTCGTCCATCCGGTCTACCTCTCAGGATTCATTGGTGTTGAGAAACTGTACTCTTTCTCTGCTTTCCATCAATAATCCTGATTTCACTTTCCATTTGTTTTCTGACCCTAAATATTACAAGCTTAATTGGAGAGAAGAGCAGGACTTAGTTACTTACTTATTTGCAAATAAGCAGATAGTATCTTGGTGGAACTTGGATCTCTAATCTTTCACCAGTGAGTGTGTATCTAATTCCCGGACACAACAACTACCAATGTAAGAACTGGGACTGAGCTTTATTCAGCTCTTATGTTGATCAAATACAGGCTGAAGTTGTGGGAGAAAGTCATTTAAAATCAGGTGTTCTTTGCTAGAATCCTGGATCCACTGGCATCTTGGGATGCAGAATCAGCAGAAGGAAGACTAAGGATGTGGAATGGAGAGAGGGATGAAGGTATGCTGAGTTCCTTCAAGGTGCCAGGCCTTATGAGGCAGACGCTGTAAATTATCTCACTCCCTGTCAACTTGGACAGCTCCAGTTTAAACCATCGGGAGATAGTTTTGCCCATTCAACCCAATGCAGTCCAAGGTGTAAATCTTTAGTGGCTTTGCTTCTCTGATTCTCATATTTCTCTAAAGATACAGCAGCCGTGTGAGTTCATATGTAGTCTGGGGATATGGGGAAGTCAGCTTTTTGGCAACTCAGAGAAAGAGGGCTGGAATACAGTGAATCCTCCAGCTCCTGAAGGAAATTCTGTATAGCTCTTCTCAGAGGTTTCTGAGATCCACCTCTGTAGTCTGATGAGCTGTTTTTGTTTGTTTGTTTGTTTGTTTGTTTTGTTTTGTTTCTAATAAATATCTGAGGGCCTTTCCCATACATTGCCTCTACTGCTGTGTGGTTCCAGTTCCCAGGGAACATTTTTGCATCCAAGGATGTCTTCTGGTGAACTCCTGGGATATCAGAATACAGGCTTTCCTGGCAGGTAGTGTAAGAGCTAAGCCATTAGCCTTGATCTTTGGGGTCACTGAATCTCTCTTTGTCGTATGACTCATCTGAACTTCTGCTCTGGGGTGAAAGGCTCAGACACAGATTTCAGGGTGTGGGGGCATAGTACTGGCCCAGGTTAACAAAAGAGGAAACCAAGACAAAAATGGGGAAAAATATGCCCTTAAAACTTGTGCTTTTCACAATGTCTTGATGCTTACTTGGAGATGTTATGAAGGAAGTATGTGAAAGAGTTAACCTGAGTGTCTCTGAGTGTTTCGGGAAGGGCAGTTGGGATGGAGCATCATTTCCATGTTGTATTTCCAAGCATGCTGCTAATGATTCAGCCACTTTAGCTCTTCATGGTTCCTGAAATAGCTCTTGATGCCTCCTCTATTAATTGCTGGTCAAGAAAACGAGAGCTGTAGCATCTGACAAATGCAGAAATGAAGCCAAATGGCTGTTGAGACTTGATTAGTGCTGAGACAGTGAGGAGCTCATATCTCTGATCTTGTGAACTTTCTTGAGCTAAACAGAATCCTCTTTCCTTTAAAGTGAGTCACCAACATACCTGGCAGGTGGTCTCCGGGGTCTGGCTCTGCATGCATGCTGTATATGTATGTGTGTATACACACACACACACACACACACACACACACACACACACACATACACACCAGGTTACTGAATCTTGTGTTTCCTGTCATTAGCATGTCAGTGACATGGCCCCCAATGACCTAAGCACCTCCCACTAGGTCCTGCCTCTTAAAGATACCAAAGCCTCTCCCAATAACATCATTCTAGAGACCACACCTTTAACAGATGGGCCTTTGATAGATAGATATGCAAGCCATAGCTCTTCTTCCAGTCACACAGCTAAAGAAGGAAAAGATGGTGGCTCTGGGCTATAGATCCAGTCGATCTGATCTAAATGCTTCATCTTTTCTCAGTTAGCTCTAAGTAGGGGTACCAACCAGTGAAGGGTAGTGTTGTGTCTGATGCCATTCTCACCAGCCTGAGAATGGTGTTTGTCCACTGAAGCAACTTATTAATTTGAGCAGCTAGAACACAGCACCACAGACCACATGGTGGTAAACAACATATACCTGTTTCTTCTAGCTCTGGAGGTTAAGAAATTCAAAATCAAGCTACCAGCTGATGTGGAGCTAGCGGGGGGGGGGAGCTCATTCCCTTATTCATAGACAGCTGTCTTCTTGTTTTATCAACATGTGCTAAAATGAAGAAAGGTGGCTCTCTGGGGCGACTTTGTAAGGACACTAATCCTATCCATGAGGTATCCATCTCTTCCAAGGGACCACCCAATACCTTCACTTAAGGAATATCATTTGAACATAGGAAGAGAGGCACAGATATGAAACTTAGCCCCAAACAGTGTCAAATCTGATAAATGACTTGCTGTCCACTGTCCAGGGAGAAAGAGGAGGGGGTGGACATGTGGCTACATGAGATTGAAGTCCACCAGGGCCCTGGAGGGACATTTGCTCCTGTTGTTGCAGATCAGAGAGTTCTTATCCAAAGTCCATAGGCCTAGGTCTCCACCAGCCATTTTTATCTGTGCTGTGTATTGGCTTCTCAGTCTCTAGACTGGAGCAAGGACAGGCCTAAAAGGGGTCATTTAAATAGGATGAATACCAAGAAAATGGCAGTCACATACATCTATGTAAATCTGTGGGGGAATAAAAAAAAATGAGTTAGAAAGTGTTTTAAAGAAGCTAGAGGAGAAAAAAGGTATATCACCTGTGAGAGCACATCTGTGTAGCCACATGTGGACTTACGGCAAAAAATGATGGGATTATGGAATTGCATCTTCAGTGTCCTAAGGGGCAGCCACCTGAAGCCCTAAGATATCTAAAGACACATCTAAAGAAAAAAGCCCATTACTTTGAAAATCACAACAAAATGAAGACATTGTGAAGCAAACAAAATTAGAGAATATCAATATCAAGAAGGATTACCAAAGGAAATGCCAGTTTTTCTGTAGCTAGACGAACATGATTCCAGAGAGAAGCAGAAATACAGAAAGAATGATAAGCACCAGAAAAGGGAAATGTGCATCAATGTGTAAAGCAGTAATAATAATGCTACCTGTATTTAAATATGCAGAGGATTGAAATGCATGGCAACAAGGGGTTAATGAAGCCAATGGATAACATCTTTATGTTGTGCAGGAAGTGATTAGGAGATTAATCCATATCAGGCACTAGTAAGTCAGTGATAGATGTACTCACTAGAGGATCCATCACCATCAATAAGATAATATGTGAGAATTCACTAATAAAGGAAAAGGTAGACTCATTTTTGGAAAACAAAAATCTAAGAAAATGGTGAAAAGGGAATAGCAAATTGGTAGTTACAAACCTAAATTGATTTGTAAATGTTGTAAGTATAACTATAGTAAATATTTCTATAAAGGTACATATCATTAGACTAAAGGATGAAAATCTGCCTATAGGAGATACATTCTGGGTGGCACAAGACTGTTACAAATAACAGATGGATGGAAAGGTATGATAGAACTCTAAATGAATTTTACTAAGTGAAAGAAACCAGTCCACGAAGGCGACATGCTGTCCAAGTCCAATGACATGACATTCTGAAAAGGTCACAATAATGAAGACAATAAAAGAGACCCATGGGGTTGCCAGGGTGAAGTGTGGACTTTCAGGGCAAAGACACTGTTCTGTGATTCTCTCTGGTTAGGTATGCATCATTATAAATTTGTTAAGATGCACAGACCGGCAATGACAAGAGCAACTCCTGTTGAGAACGATAGACTGACATGGTGATGTTGTTCAACCTCCACCTGGCCAATGAATGTAGTCCCTACTCAGCCCGTGGATGAGACTACATGTACCAAAACATGGTTACACCCCTTACCAAACATGTGATATGATCCCTGTCTAGTGCATGATGTAACCACCATCCTGAGATCCTACACCAGTATTTTCTATATAGTATCAGAAGTAGGCTCAAAATGTACAAATGTGGTATAAGGCCTCTTCACACGCCAACCCACGCTTTCTTGGGAGAATGCTAAGAGAGGTACATTCCCTACCTGGCTTCTTCCACCTCAATCTCTCTTCCTCACCTCAGAGTCTCTTCAGAATCCTGGGGATGGGACCTGAGTGGGAGAGACCAGATTATATCTGTCTCTTCCATTTGGACAGCAGCTCTCAGATCCAGGGACTGCCATCTTGGTTCTCTGGTTCCACTTATCAAACCTCACTATGGTGTAAGGCAACCTTATATTTCCTGGATATCAAACAGAAGGAAAAAAAAAAAAAGACACTGAAGAATGACTCCCCGTGCCCATCCCAACACACAACAGCCTGGTTTGGTTCATGTGGGGATTTGGGGACTATGCTAGTGTGCTTCTCTGTCCCTGGGTGTTTGTGCCATTTCTGAGCCTTCTCTTGATGTTAATGTCTAGTTTTATTCTACTCTGGTCTGATAACATGTAAGGAATAATCTCACCTTTTTATTTGTTACGGCTTGCCTTGTGGCCTACGATGTGATCAATTTTAGAGAAAGTTATATGAGCTACTGAAAAAAAAATACATATTCTCTATCTGATGAATGAAATATTCTGGAGATATTTCTTAAATATAGTTGACCTATAGTATACTTGTCCAATGAAGCTGGTATTATTATCCTAATAACAAACTGATCAAAAAATGTAACAAAATAGACAATAACAAATTTTCCTAATGAACACAGATGCAAATTTTTTCATTAAAATTCTTACAAACTGAATTCAAGAAAACATAAAAAAAATCATATACAGGGCTGGAAAGATGGTTCAGCTGTTAAGAGCACTGGCTGCTATTCTAGAGGTTCTGAGTTCAGTTCCCAGCAACCACATGGTGGCTCACAGTCATCTATAACGGGATCTGATTCCACATGAATAAATATTTTTTAAAAGAGAGAGAAAGAAAGAAAGAAAGAAAGAAAGAAAGAAAGAAAGAAAGAAAGAAAATTATATGCCATACCCAAGTTGGTTTCATCCCAGGAATAAAAGGTTGTATCAAATCTATAAATTTCACGTGCCATTTAAATAAACTTAAGGATAGAAATCACATGGTCTTCACGATATTTGTTGGAAAAGCATGAAAGTCCTGAAGAGATGGGTATGCAGTCTGGGTGTGTATATAGATGGGTGTGTGGTCTGGGTGTATATATAGGTGGGTAGGTGGTCTGGGTATGTTTATAAATAAATACGTAGTCTCAGTATGTATATAGGTGGTGATGCATTCTGGGTATGTAATAGATGAGTACATAAAGTAAGCTTTGCCTTCATCTAGTTTAAATTCCCAGAACTGAAAATAAACAAGCACACAACAAAAACCCCTTGCACACTTACTTTGGGCCAGCAAAAACAATTCCGCAGATAAAGGTAAAGCTGTGTGTGTGGTAATCCATGGGTTTCTGTTGCTTCCCTATATTCTGACATTGCCAGCTTGTAAAAGTCTCTAACACAGCCATGCACAGAAGTCCTTAGGAGAGTTTTTGTGAACATACTGCTGAACCTCAGAGCCCCGCTCTGCCTTTTTTTTCAGTCCTAGACATCACCTTCTAGGTGATGCTTTGGTTTCCTACAGAAGGCTGCAGAGGGGCACTGGTGGAGTTTGGACTTGGCAGCTCTGTGGGTCAGGGGGCGAGATGGAATCTTCTCTCTATAGGTCAATAAACAGGGGCTAGGCCACCGGCCAGGTTAACAGTGGACTGACTTGAGTGCGAGCCTTCCTGCTATGCGAGATTGAACAAGGTTATATCAGTCTTTCCTGTGTTGGTCCGGTTTTAGTATAAGGGCTGCCAAAAGAGGCCTTAGACAGTCAGTATCTAGAAGGTAATTTGCAGAGTATTTAAGGTAAAATATACCATATTAAGACACTCCTTTTCAAAGAACAACAGTCAGAACACACTCGTCTTCTACGCATTGTTGCCCCTCTTTCTTCGGGGACTCCACACCCGTGGATTCGTTCAACCAAGCATTAAAAAAAAAACAGCTGTGCCACGTCCCACTTACGTTTAGGGTTATATATGAAGTCAGCCCTCAACTGCCTCCATTCCTGTGGATTTCACTAAATTTGAGTGGAAAATATTTGAGGAAAAATACATTTGGACTGAGCACACTCAGACTTTTTTGTTGTTGATGATGTTCCCTTAATAATGCTTCACAGCAACCACTAATGTAGCGTTTACACGGTACAGGTATGAGAAGTAGATCTTCTACAGATGGTTTGAGGTATATGGAAGGATGTAGTTTCAGTTTTATAGAAGGGACTTGAGCATTCTCATATTTTAGTATCCTTGGGAGATTCTGGAATCAGTCCTCTGTGCACGATGAGAAGAGCGAGAAGACACAGAGAAATGCTCGTTAGGGAGGGAGAGAGGGCATTGGCACAGTGATGAAGATATGCAAAGTGGGCAAGAGAGTGAGGCTTGATCTGTGGCAAGATGAGGAGAATACCAAGGACAGGGTTGCACGCGGGACATGAACAACTGCGGGACATGAACAACTAGGCACTAACCCAGGAGAGTAAAAAGTGATGAGGCCACTTGCTCTGAACAGATACACAGGAAGAGAGTAGAGGAGCGTTGTAGGTTAAATGTGGGCCTATCCTCTCTGTACCAGTGAACTGCCCAGGCAGAGCTCAAAGGGAACATTAGGCCCCCAACCGAGGTGGGAAGGCATTCCTTCATCAGAGAAAAATGCCCAACAAGTTTGTGCAATGCAATGAGCCACACCAAGGGGAAATGATGCTTTCTTGTCCTTCACAGCCAGGAACAGTCCTTACCTACCGGGCAGGGATGAGGATATGGAGCTGGGGTCCACTCTTAAACTCAAATGCTCAGTGCTGCCCAGTGCTTCCCAGCATGGCCAGGGGGACTGTCTGTGTCCACCCCAGAAGTGGGGTGGACACCCCAGGTCAGTATTGCCAGTGTGCTGATCTTAGGCTTTCTCAGAGGCCCTGATAAAACACAAAGGAACCTAGTTCTGTGGCCTTGCGCAGGAATGAACTTGGCAAGGCCATTGTGGAGCTGTGGCCAGGGCCTCAAAGCAGTTTTAAGGCTTTGATTCCCGGGAACTTGAACTTGACTTTTTCCCCAAAAGAGACTGGAGCTATCAGGCCCAAGGCTGCTGTGTGCTGGGTCTGTGACACCCACGAGATATTCTGTGTTGGCCTTGTGCAACTTTGCTTGATTAGCTTCCTGCTGCCTTCATCCCATTTCTCCCCTGCAAATAGTATATAAGATGCTATAGTTCTTACTAGGCTGGCTTGTGCCAGACCTTCCGAGCATACCTGTTCTATCCTGTCATCTCTTGAACCTTCCTCATCAGGACCCTGTTGCTGAAGAAGGACCTGCTAGTCCAGATCAGGTCAGCTCCTTCCAGAAGGAGTAAGAGATGTGTAGCCTTGTGGAATGCTAATACGAGAGGCCTGGGTCCCACAGGGTGCATGTCCAATCCCTTTGTCACGTGGCACAATAGTCCAAATGGCAACATCTTTAAGAACCTGAGAAAGGCCAGCTGCAACAGCACGCATATGTAGTCAGCACTCGGGGAGGCAGAGGCAGGCGGATCTCTGTGAGTTCAAGGCAAGCATGGTCTACAAAGCAAGTCCAGGGCAGAGAAACCCTATCTCAAAAAAACAAAAATCTGAGAAAGTCATTGACCAGCAAACCTAGGCTCAGGGGCTTGTGCTTCAGGAGAAGATTGTGGGACTCCTCTGCTAAGTGTTTGCTAACGCAGTACTTCGCAGCCAGCTGCTCCCAGGGGAGGCTGCCATATGGAAAGGAGACTTACCCGAGGGCTTATTTCACGGGAGAGCCCAGGGTATCGGTAACCAAGCAAATTGCTAGAACCCTCCTTCTAACCTAAGTTGCCTCAGCCTAGTCCTGGTCCTCCACTGGGCCTTCTCATCTTCGCCACAAGAAGCATCTTTCCGGGTGGCAAAGCAGTCATTTTCCAGTAGGTCTGGAGTGCCAGGTAGCATGAATCAACCTGCTGGGCTGCAGGGGAGGAACAGCAGCTTCCGTTCCCAGAGCAAAGCCATTTGGTTTAAAATTCTCATAAAAGCAGCAATGTTCATTTCCTATATTAGGTTGTATTTCCTAATTACTGTCCCCAAGGAGGACCTAGGGAGGAGGAGAGAGGAAGAAGCTAGCGCCGCAGCCTTCGTTTGTACATTTAAATAAAGTGTGATTAAAAAGCACACCCTTTGCGCTTCCTGAAGTACTTACCTTCCATCGGTGGCCATTGCCTGTGAACGCAAAATGGAAAGGCTTGAAAAAAAAATTATTAGTTCAGCTTGAAAGTAATTGCCACTTATTTTGTTTATAAGACAGACTCTGCTGGTGACATCAGATTAGACTTAACTGCATCCTGTTTTGATGGTAACTAATATTTGCCCTAATACTAAGCATAAATAAGTAGGAATTTCTCCTGAGACACCACAGATAATACATCTTTAATGGGACCTAATAGTCAGAGGCAAGCCAATTGCCCTGCTGTGGGATTATAATTATGTGCGCTCTTTTTCCCCCCTTTTAAATTTCACAAACAGAAAGGAGTACTAGAAGCCATTAAGCTTTCTCCAGAAATATGGGGTAAAAATAAAACCGGCCGTGTGCAAACTCCACTGTCATCCACTCTGGAAGGTGGAGGCAGCAGACACGCCATATCGCGCCCTCAGATGCATTGCCTTCTCCAAGTCGTCCTGGTACCAGGCTGGTGCCACCATCCCTGGAAGGAGGTGGCAGCTGGAAGCGCGCCCTCCCCGCTGGGGCCAGCGGTCTGATCATCCTTTCAAGATGTGTTCTGTCACTTCACTGGTGCCTCTGTCCTTGAACCACTGCTGTGCAGGGGAGGTTTCCTCACACATATCAGGAATTGCACACATGGGGGGGGGGGGGGAGTGCTGGTGGTGAGGATCCAGAAATCCGAGCTCAAAAGATAGTCAAACCACCTGAATAAATAATACAGAGCCCCGAGCTCCTGTACAGGTTCCTCACCCAGAGTCTCTCTTTCAGCCCTGCCCTACCAAGCCGCTGCGGGCCTGGGGCCCAGAGACCAGAAATAATGAACCCTTGAGAAAAAGAAAACCACGTAAAGCAGCGGTCCTCAACCTTCCTGATGCTGCCAACCTTGAATACAGTTCCTCAGGTTGTGGTGACCCCAAGACAGCAGAAGCAGACGATATGATGTAGAGAAGTACTGGTCCGTCAGCCCCAGACGGTCTCACCTCAAACCTGAGGAGCAGCGCCCCTAGAGGACAGCATATGCCAGCCTGACAGATTGGAGCCGGGGCAGGAAGGTCACAGCAAAGCAAGGACTCCGACTCCCCAGAACACCTTGCCTTCAGACCTATTCCACAGAGACAGTGTCTGGGGACAGTGAGCAGTCCTGAGATGAGCCACAGGGCCGCGCAAACAGGTGCCTGGAGCCAACAGGAGGAAAGCAGAGGATGGTGCTGGTGTCTGCTCCTTTCTCTCCATGGCTTGAGTCCCTGTGGCAGCTTAAAAGTGGCTCCAGAGGGAACTCTTTTGACAGCCAAGAGCAAGCTTCCATCTGCCTTAATAAAGATTCCTGGAAAATGACCTCTTCTCATCCCTACATTGTGCTGTACCTGAGCAGCCCAGAGAGCCCTACTTTCCTCACTATCTGGGTCCATGGGAACCGAAACAGTAAGGGAGCCCATTTCCAACCGTTAGCCTTTTCCTGGTTCTCTTTCACCAGGCCTCCATCAAACTAGGCTCTGGTTAATTCCTCAGCTCAGTCTGTCCCCAGCATTGAGGAGTTTGGTGAACAGTAACTGTTGTTGAATTATCAATACTAGGTATGGAAGATGCGTGGACACCTGGAGTATCATCCATGACAGGGGCATCTATTCAGAAGGGAGACTGATTCCTAAGGTGGAGGCAGGCTCAAAGTATGGCAAAGGGTGAAGGAGAAAGCATCCCAGATGAAAAGCTCATCAGGAACAAAGGCCAGGGCTTGGAGTGGGAATCAGTGGTAAGCCCAGTGTACACGGGCACTGCCAAAAGCAAGCAAATAAGAACAGCAAAGACAAAGGGAGGCTCGGTGATAAGAACAAGATGGATTTAGGAAATACCCTGTAAACAGTCTGACTCTCCAAAGAGGTTCTTGTTCAGAAGGTAAAGGCAGAAGAATGGTGGGGAGAAGGACAGTAGAATGAGGGTTGGGGAAGACTCCCTCAGTTCTTTGAAGCCTAGACCTAGGAGGTGACCAAGAAGTGCCTTTGCCCTGACAGGAACAGAAGTGGCTGGGTATTGAGGAAGGCTGACTGGAATCTCATGTAAGCAGTGTAAGTTGGAGAGGTGGAGACAGGGTGGCCAGTGAGCAGGGAAGAGGTGCTTCAGGGCTGGCGGCTCTGCCTGTTAGGGCCCGGGCTTTGCTGCTGAACAAAGGACAGTTCAGATTGGTTCAGTCAGAAGATGGGCTTATATCAGTGTAGCGCAGGCCACCAAAGCTGACTCCTTCCTAGGCTTATCCCCACCCAGTGAGACCGGTGAGACTTGCAGGCTCTTAAGAGGCTGCTGAGAGCTGCTGTTCCCTAAGGAGCCTGCAGTGTAGATCTTTTCTCACAAATGTTTTAGCATTTTGCTGTAAGTAAAGTATAATCCCTATTATTTTACAATGTTCAGAGTTTTAAAATATGGAAAATCACAAGGAACAGCACTCAGACCCCAGAACCAACCTCTGTTAGCATAATTTCCCCCATCTGCTTTTGTGCTCATCTGTGCCTTTAAAAATTTGCACAGGTAATATTTTAAGTCAATGAGAGGAAGTTTCCACTAAAATAAAGTCCCTTTATCCTCACCTCAACTCAATAGTCATCTCTTTACGAGTTCTGTCTTGCCATTAACTCATGTTTATAGTTATATAAGAACCAAGAGCTTCGCATCTACTCAACTAACCACAGTTGGGAAGTAATTGGACACATACAGATTTATTTTCTTTTTGCTATTCCCTGTACGGTACAGTAGAGCAATTACGTCCATAGCTGGCACTGTGCTGGGCATTACAGGTCCTGCAGACCATGCAAAGTGTATGGGAAGATGCTCACGAGCCGGTGCAAACTCGGCACTATTTTAGACAGGGAGCTTAAACCACGAGGGATCATGCTCGGAACCAGTCCCCCACTAATACTGCGGGGTAACTGCATAGATAGGTACCGAAGTATCAATTAGCACATTCGCATCTTTACAACTGGCCTGCAAATGAGTTTTCTGCACCCAGATGTTTATTTTTCAGTCAACGTCAGGCTGTTCACATGTATGCTTTGACTCTGGAAGCCTCGGACTCCTCCCTTTTGCCTGCTCTACAGCGTGCCTGCGTTCCCAAGGATTATGTCGCTTTCGTCCTTCCCCACCCAGGCTGCCTGCTGGGTGGTGCAGCTTACTGTCACAGGAGTGGTGCTATGCACGTCCTGAGCATCTTTCTTGCCTGTGTGTCCGATCGGTTCTGCTTTCAGAGCTATGAAAGCCGCTACCCTGAGAAAGATAGCAGTTCCGAAGGAGCTGGTACCTAAAGCGAAATTGTTGAGTGACTTGGATACATGCGTTTTTAAATCCCTTCTCTCCTGTGAAGAGATTAAACTGGCCACACACATTCCCAAAATAACCCCCTCAGAGTTTAGAAACTAGCTGTGCTCTCAAGAGGAGTTAGTCAAGAGGCTATGTGGGAAACTAGATTAAAAATCTTGCACAAGGATAAAGCCATTTGGCCTGTGCTTACAGCTGCTGTGGGCATGAGAGTTCACTCTTACGTATTTGTACTTTTAATTGCGAGTACGGTGTAATACTTGATCCACATAGAATTGAAAACCATAGATTTGCTGTATCAAGGCAATGAGTCTTTTTTTTTTTAAATTAACTTGTTTTAAATTGACACCCAGAAAGTCTCCACATCTATGAGGTACAGGGTAGCATTTTGATACAAGTACATAACATGTAATAGGAAAGGTACATCAAGTGAACGGAAAAAAGAAACATGAAAAATTTAAAACACAGGTTAAAGACAAATTAAGTGTATAGAAAAACAGGAAAATTTGAGCACAGAGTGTTCACAATGATGTTAAAAAAGTCTTGTACTAGCCGACATCCTAATTGTGACGAAATTCAAGTTTCAATACAGAAAGAAAGAAAGAAAGAAAGAAAGAAAGAAAGAAAGAAAGAAAGAAAGAAAGAAAGAAAGAAAGAAAGGAAGGAAGGAAGAAAGAAACAAAGAAAGAAAGAAAGAGAATAAGAAAACCTAATTAGCTGATTGACTGGTTGACATATGACTCAACAGGTTATTACCTACTCGTGCTATTGTTTTCCCGGATGTTTAATCATTTCAGATTATGAGAGCAGTAAGACAAAGAAAATTACACAAGACTCATGCCCCTTAAAATTAAAGACAGAAAACACCCAAAAATAAATGACTTGATAGGACAACAAAACAAATGCACTGTGGGTAACAAAGCTCCATGTGTTATGACCAGAAAAGAGAAAGATACAAATAGGAAAGGGGGCGATGTTGGGACTCGGCTCAAGATGGAAGTGGTCCCTCAGGAGCCTGAGACACCCACCTAGGTTTCGGTGGAGACGCTTAGGAGGATGGACCTGCAGAGTGCACAGTAACCCCAGAACAACTGAAGGAAAAAAGAAAAAGGAGGACTTTTGGGAAGATGCTTTCAAAAAAATGCTTTCATGGAATTGGGAAAAAAGATGGTGCAAAGGAGCTGTGTGCACAGCGGTGAGAAGCGAGGCTAGAGGAGGCCGCTGCTGCGTCTAGAGAGGCTCGCTCACCCTGCTGGGGGAGGAGAGTGTGGGGCCAGGAGGTGTGCAGTGGCCTGGTGCTCCCACCAGTACTGCCCCGGAATGTGCTGCCAAACCCCACAATCACCCTGACGCTGAGCAACAAGATATCCATGATGAAAGGTTCATTTTCTGGCTCCTCAAGGCACCTTTGTGATAGGCGCTGCCTCCGGAGGCCACAGCGGCATCTGTGGTTGCCACAGGCCGTGTTGATGTCTGTGATCCGTGCTGCCTACAGAAACTATGTCGACGCCCGTAGTCTATGTGGCCACAGGAGGCTGTGCTGATGTCTGTGATCTGCACTGCAGCTGAAATGGTGTCGAAATTCAGGGTCCATGCTGCCACTAGAGGCTGTGGAAGGCTGTGATCCACTTTGCTGCCTGCTGCTATGGTCAAGGAAGGTTCCTTCCTTCACAGTAGTATACATGACTGCAGATTCATACCTGAGAATGAGACATTGAAGACTTCTGGGATACACACCCTCGCCAAAAAAACAAAAAAGAACACGAGACAGGAAGCCGTAGAAGAGAGATCTTTAAAATTGTGATAAAGATGCTAAAGTGTAGCTTCTGCAGGTTGATGGCTTGGACATGAACAGGGGACAGGGGACAGGACACTACAGTCTTCTTTAAGGGGCTGGCCACTGGGAGTTTGACCATGCTCCGATGAGTATATGGGCAACACAAACTGGACTTGGTGTATTTTTCTTTGGGGGAGGGCATTGTGAGGGTGGGGAGATGCACCCAGAAGGAATGGGAATCAAGTGCGATCAAAGAGCACTGTATGAGCCTCACAAACAATTCATAAAACTATTATGTTGGGGAGAACGGGATAGGGAAGGGGGAAGGGTAACTGAGCCCTACAGTATGAAATAGAACTAGTTAGAGGCACCAGCGTAAGCTTAGAGTTACCTATTTCCTACATAAATGAGATGGCTAAGAAAATGCATAGACTTGCTCCTCTGTGGGTGGGTGTGTACCTCGGCATCATGGAATGGAAGCAACAAGAGCCTCGTAGAAATGGCTACACCAGGACCCACACCCTAATATCCGCACACCGCCACTGCTTGCAGAACTAAGTGAGCACTGTTTAGCAAAGGAGTCGATGCCAAGCGTGTGAATGCACACGATGAGACTGGGACATTGTCGGCTGGAAAGCGCACCAAGCAAGCACAGCGATCTCTCTAAGAGACACTGGGGTAAGCGTGATCGGCTCTTACTGGAGTCATAACCTGAAAGGATTAAACATCCAAGAAAATAGCACTGATAGATAATAGCCTCGTAAGTCATATGTCAGTCAATCAATCAGCCCAAGAGTTGGAAGAGAAAACTCTTGTTTTTTTTGTTTTATTTTTAACTTTTTTTATTTTTTATTAATTACACTTTATTCATTTTGTATCCCCCCATAAGCCCCTCCCTCCTCCCCTCCTGATCCCACCCTCCCTCCCCTTTCTGCATGCATGCCATTCCCCAAGTCCACTGATAGGGGAGATTCTCCTCTCCTTTCTGATCTTAGTCTATTAGTTCTCATCAAAAGTGGCTGCATTGTCCTCTTCTGTGGCCTGGTAAGGCTGCTCCCCCATCAGGGGGAGGTGATCAAAGAGCAGGCCAATCAGATTATGTCAGAGGCAGTCCCTCTTCCCATTACTAGGTAACCCACTTGGACACTGAACTGCCATGGGCTACATCTGTGCAAGGGTTCTAGGTTATCTCCATGAATAGTCCTTGGTTGGAGTATGAGTCTTTGGGAAGTTCCCTGTGTTCAAATTTTCTTGTTCTGTTGCTCTCCTTGTGGAGACCCTGTCCTCTCCAGCTCTTACTATTTCCCACTTATTACATAAAATTCCATTCACTCTGCCCGACAGTTGGCCATCAGTGCATCTAAAGAAACTAAGCAAGAGAGAGGACCCTAACCAAAATGTTCAATCCCCATCCTGAAAGGCAAAGAGGATGGACATCAGAAGAAGAAGAAAACAGGAAACAACCTAGGAACCTGCTACAGAGGGCCTCTGAAAGCCAGAAGAAGTAAACAGGAATCAAACTAGGAACCTACCACAGAGGGTCTCTGAAAGCCTCTGCCCTGCAGAGAAAACTCTTAATGTAGAAAGACAACAAGTATAATGATCATAAACAACAATAATGAAGAAACGAAAGGCAATTGATAAAAGTAGGAGACATTTTGAAATTAGAAAAGACATCAGTTGTCAATCATCATAATTCATCAGGCAGAATCTATATATCAACTGACACTAGAATCTAATGGGTAAAACAGAAATGACAAGATATTTAGATATTCAGTGTATCTTGGCCAGGAGAGGGGTAGATAATTGACAGACTCCTGACCAATTAAAGTCTTAATGATACAAATTCAGATTGTGTCTCTTGATATAAAACACTAAGAAAAACACACAACACTTCCACAATAATCCTATGAAATACGCTTCACCCAAATACGGTAATGAGGAAATATCAGAAGGCCCAAATTGAGGCACATTCTCCTATACTCTTCAAGATTGTCAACAATGTCACAGAAGATACAGGGAGACTGGGGAAGTATCACTAACTAGCTGGAAAAGCCAAATATTGAATGTAACATGATTTTGAGTTTTCTCTAAAATAAATGCAAACAGGGTCAGACAGTGAATTGGTCCAGCTACTTTGGCAATCGGTAAGAACCGTCCTCAAAAACTGAAAATAAAGCCTGAGGAGACAGCTCAGGGGGCAAAGTGCCTGTTATATAAGCATAAGGATCTAAGTTCTCACCCCCAACACTAACACAAAAAGCAGGGCACAGCAATGTGCCTGTGACGCCAGTGCTGGGAAGCCTGCTGTCCTGCTTGTCTGATCAATCAGTGAGCTCTGTGTTCAGTGAGAAACCTTCTCTTGAAAATTAACACATTGAGCAATCGAGGAACACAACTGATGTCAACCTCCGACCTTCGTGCACACATATGAACACATACACATGCACACACACATACAAAAACACATAAATAAAAATGGGACTTCCATGACTACCCTTCTGGGAGATTCCTGAGGAGCCTAAGTACAATACAGCAATGCCTACACGCCCATTTTTTGGTCCAGCTACTAAGAATGGTCAACACAAGGAATCATCCTAGATGCCATCAACAGATGAATGGATTTTAAAATGCATATAAGTGGTGATGGTGATCTTGATGTAAATTGAGGTTACTTGGAATCTCTTAGGGAACAAGTCTGTAGGAGAGAGCTTTTCCAGAGATGATGGACTGAAAAGAAAGCTCCATATGGGGTGGCACAACTCGGAAGCTGGGGCCCTGCAATGAATAGCAAGGACAAAGCAAGAAAACACCAGCATCCACCTCTCTCTCTCCCCTTCTTGGCTGCAGACGCAGCGTGACCACTGCCACAGTGATAGCTGCCCTTCCTCATGCTCAGCTCTCTGATGGACTACACTCTCACACTGAGCCAAAACAGACCTTTCCTTACTAACACCACTTTTGCGGAACATTGTATCACAGCAACATGAAAGTTAACTGACAGATATCTATAAGGAATTTTTAAATTAAATTTGTATTTTTATATTAATTACAGCTTATTTACTTTGTATCCCAGCTGTAGCCCCCTCCTTCATTCCTTCCCAATCCCACCCTCCCTCTCTCATCTCCTCCTTGCCCCTCTCTATGTCCACTGATAGGGGAGGTCCTCCTCCTCTTCCATCTGACCCTAGTTTATCAGGTCTCATCAGAATTGGCTGCAATGTCCTCCTCTGTGGCCTAACAAGGCTGCTCCTCTCTCGGTGTGTGTGGGGGGGGGGTCAAAGAGCCAGCCACTGAGTTTATGTCAGAGATAGTCCCTGTTCCCCTTACTAGGAAACCCACTTGGATACTGAGCTGCCATGGGCTACATCCTACATCTGAGCAGAGGTTCTAGGTTATATCCATGCATGGTCCTTGGTTGGAGAATCAGTCTCAGAAAAGACCCCTGTGCCCAGATATGTTTGGTCCTTGTGGAGCAACTGTCCTCTCCAGATCTTAATAACTCCCCCTTCTTTCATATGATTCCCTGCACTCTGCCCAAGATTTGGTTATGAGTCTCAGCATGTGCTTTGATCCAAAGAGATCCATTAAAGAAAGAGATGCCCATAAACATACAAGAGGCCTACTAGAACACCAAATAGACTAGACCAGAAAAGAAACTCTTCACATCATACCATAGTGGGAAAATGGCCAAGTAACATATAAAGGTAGACCTATCAGAATCACACCAGACTTCTCATCAGAAACTATGAAAGCCAGAAGGGCCTGGGCAAAAGTCATGCAGACTTTAAGGAATTTTTATTCAGCTATAAAAAAAAGAATAAAATTTTGGAAGTTTTGCAATAGAATGAACTAGAGATCATCATGTTAAATGAAAATAAGCCAAGGTTACAGAGACAAACATCATATGTTTGGTGTGTATGTGTGTTTGTGTATACTCTAGGGAAGAACATGAAATTAAAAGTAGTTTTAGGAATGTGGAACAGGGATAAATGATAATAAAGGAGGACAGAGGGGAAGAGTGTCACTAAAGTACATTGTATTGATGTATAGGCATGTATAAAAATGTCAAAATGAGGCCCAGCATGATGGCTCAACATATAAAAACACTTGCTGCCAAGCCTCACAAACTGCGTTGGATGCCTAGAATGCTATCAACACAACAGAAAGAGAAAATTGACTTCCACATGCACAGGACAGCACATGCATGCCTACATACACACACACACACACACACACACACACACACACACACACACACAGTAGATGTAAAGAAACAGAAATGCCATTAATGAGACTCCTTAAATTGTACAACTCTTTTGTTTGTTTTAATTTTTTTAGATAATTTACTGCATGTGTCTGAGTGCTTGCCTGCATGTACATATGTGTATCACATGTAGTCCGGGGAGATCAGAAGAGGAGTTAGATCCCTTGGAATTGGAGTTAAAGATGTTTATGAGCAGCCATATGAATGCTGGCACCAAACCTGGGTCTTCTGTGATAACAGCAAATATCGTACTACCGATCCATTTCTCAGGATCCCTCTTTGTTTATTCTTTGAGACAGGAAATTCTAGCTGGCCTAGAACTCAATCTGTAGCTCAAACTGGCCTTCAGTTTTTCAGCAATTCTCCTGCCTCTGCTTCTCAAGGGCTGAGATTACAGGTGTGCACCATATGCCAGGTTTTAAGTGTATCAAACCCAGAATTTCATGTAGGGGAAGCAAGAACTCCACCAACGAACTACATCCTCAGCAAAAAAGAAAAGAAAAAGTCATCAAGTAAAGTCTGATTAAAGACTATATATTAAATAATTGCATTATGACCTGGCTAGCTGAGTTATCTGTAGGGCCTGAGGTGAAATGAAAATATGAGCCTCTTCTTTAAAAATAATTAAAAATTTCAAAGCATTAACAACAGAGCATTAAGTCAGACACAGAGTCCTTTTGAGTGACAAGGCATGTATCACTGTGCAGGTCACATGACCGTGATTGTACAGTGTTAACTTCCTGGTTGTTACCTGTGGACTGAAGCTATGCAAGAGATTGGCTTCATTCTGTGAAAATACATGATGTAGAATTTAGGGGTTTAGGGAAGGTCCAAGATGGCAGCACTGATCACACAATGTGTCTGATCCGGAGGGCAGCAGTGACTGCAGAGCAACCAAAAGAACAAACTGTTGGCCCTAAAACACTATTGACCATGTTTCCCAGTGAGAAGAAACAATTGGGTCCGACCTCAGGTCACCAGCTAATCCCCAAAAAAGTTCCAGGGTTCCTGCTACTTGTGCCTAGCCACATGGCCTGCGAGTTGTGCTCATCAGCAAGTGAATACCTTCTGGGTAACACACAGCTCCAATATAGGCTCCAACTTCAGGCCTCCTGACACCTGGGAGCCAGGGAAACAGCCCCAGAAGCTGCTCCAAAGTGTCTCCCTGAGGAGACAGACAAAACCTCTGGGCTTGCTGGTTCTTCAAGATGACTGTGCCCAACAAATACAGCATTTGAGCACAGCATCTGGGCAGCTAGCTCATTAACTTCAGAGCAAGAAAGTCAGTATGTGTGGTCGGGGAGCTGTCTCAGGGACTTTCCCTGGTGAGAGGAGAGCCACTGGACCCTTGAGGAATCTAGTTAGTCCAAGGGATCATATACTTAATGAGAGCCTCCACAATTCCAAGAACCACCTTCCAGTCCACGACCATACCCACCAATCTGAGGAGTGCTCCTTTGGGAACAACCAGCTTCCTGCCCAGGCCCAAACTGACCTGCCTTCTGTCCCCATCCCACCCCCACCTCCCATCACCAGTATACACAAGAAACTACCAGCCAATGCCAGAGACAACCAGATGGGTAAAGGCCAGTGTAAAAATACAATTAACAAAAGCCAAAACAATATGGCATCTCCAAAACCCAGTTACACAAAGAAACCCTGGATATCCTAACACAGATGAAACTCAAGAAAATGATCTTAAATCTATGATTAGGAAAATGATAACAGAAGAAAGGGAAAACATCTGTAAAGAAATACAGGAAGATACAGTCAAGCAAATAGTGGCCTTTAGAGAGAAAATAATTAAATCACTGAAATAAATAGAGGAAAGTTCAAACAAGCAGGTGAAGGAAAGCAACAAAATGGTTTGAGATCTGAAGGTGGAAATAGAAACATTAAAGAAAACACAAACTGAAGAAATCCTGGAGAGGGAGAACTTAGGGAAGAAAACAAGAACTACAGAGCATCTCCAACAGAATACAAAAGATGGAGGAAAAAAATCTCAAGTGTGGAAGATACAATGGATGAAATTGATGCATCCATCCATCAAGAAAAATGGTAAATCTAAAAATATCCTGACAAAAAAATTCAAGAAATCAAGGACACCATAAAAAGATAAAACCTAAGAATAATATGTATAGAGAAAAAAAGAAGATTCTCTTCTCCAAGGTCCAGAAAATATTTTCAACAAAATCATAAAAAAAATCCCAATTTAAAGAGATGCCTATAAGCATACAAAAGGCCTTCAGAACATCTAATAGATTAGACCAGAAAAGAAAATCCACATGATAATCAAAACACTAAATGTACAGAAAAAAGAAAAAAAATATTAAAAGCTGCAAGGGAAAAAGGCCAAGTAAGCTATAATGGCAAACTCATCAAAATCACACTTGACTTCTCAACAGAGACTATGAAAGCCAGAAGGACTTGGACAAATATCATGCAGGCCCTAAAAGAACACAGATGTCAGCCCAAATTACTATACCCAGCAAAACTCTCAATCATCACGGCTGGAGAAAACAAGATATTTCA
The DNA here is from genome assembly GCF_907164565.1 of Psammomys obesus. Taxonomy (NCBI): domain Eukaryota; kingdom Metazoa; phylum Chordata; class Mammalia; order Rodentia; family Muridae; genus Psammomys; species Psammomys obesus. The sequence goes on along the minus strand of NW_026591918.1, from coordinate 10,306,446 downwards.
TGGAAAAAAAAAATAAAACAGTACCTATCCATAAATCCAGCCCTATAGAAGATACTAGAAGGAAAAAATACAATCCAAGAAAGCTAACTACACACAGGAAAATATGTGAAATAAATAACTTCAGTACAGCAAAACTAAAAGTAGACAAATAGACAAGCACACCAACATACTACCACAACCCAACATCAAAATAAAAGGAACTAACAGTCATTGATCAATAATCTCTCTCAACAACAACGGACTCCACTCTCTAATAAAAAGACACAGACTAACAAAATGGATGAATAAACAGGACCCAACATTTTGCTGCATACAAGAAACACACCTCCGCTGCAAAGATAGACATTACCTGAGAGCAAATGGCTGGAAAAAGGTTTTCCAAGCAAACAGACCCAAGAAGCAAGCAGGAGTAGCCATTCTAATATCTAACAAAATAGACTTTCAACCAAAATTAATCAAAAGAAATGAGGAAGGACACTTTAAACTCATCAAAAGAAGATTCCAGCAAGATGACATCTCAGTCCTGAACATCTGTGCCCTAAATACAAAGGCACCCACATTTTAAAAGAAACATTAACAAAGGGTAAACTACACATGGATACCCACACATTAATAGTAGGAGACTTCAACACCCCACTCTCATCAAAGGATAAATCAATGAAATAGAAGCTAAACTGAGAGATAATGACAGTAACAGATGTCATGAATTAAATGGACCTACTGGACATCTACAGAAATTTCACCCAAACACAAAAGAATATACCTTCGTCTCAGAACCTCACAGAACCTTCTCAAAACTGACCATATGGTAGGTCACAAATCAAGCATCAACAAATATAAGAAGATTGATATAATCCCTTGTACCCTATCAGACCACCATGGACCTCAACAACAACAGAAATAGCAAAAACCCTACACACACATAGAAACTGAACAACTCCCTAAAATTCGGTACTCAATGACATCTGGGTCAGGGAAGAAATAAAGAAAGAAATTAAGGACTTCCTAAAATTCAATGAAATTGAAGGCACAATATACTCAAATTTATGGGACACAATGAAAGAAGTGCTAAGAGGAAAGTTCATAGCACTAAGTGCCTTCGTGAAGAGAATGGAGACATTCCCCATACAAGCAACTTAGTGGCACACGTGAAAGCCCCAGGAGGAAAAAAAAAAAGAAGCAGACTCACCCAAGAGGAGTAGACTTCTGGAAATAATCAAACTTATGGCTGAAATCAATAAATTAGAAATAAAGAGAACAATACAAAGAATCAATAAAACCAAGAGCTGGCTATTTGAGAAAATCAGCAAGATAGACAATCCCTTAGCCAAACTAACTAAAAGACAGAGAGACACTATCAAAATAAAAAAAAAGTCAGAAATGAAAAGGGAGAGATAACAACAGACATTGAGAAAAATCCAAACAATCATTAGATCTTATTTCAAAAGCCTATATGCCACAAAACTTGAAAATCTAAATGAAATGGATAATTTTATTCATATATTCCACCTACCAAAGTTGAATCAAGATCAGGTAAACAAAATAAATAGTCCTATATCCCCTAAGGAAATAGAAGCAGTCATCAAAAAGTCTCCCAACTAAAAAAGAAAAAAAAAAAAAAGCAGAGACTTAACTAAGTTTGGGTTCTGGATAAATAGTGACTTCCACTCAAGCAAGAACAAACTAGAAATGCTGCTTAGCCAAAATGTGTGTTGTTTGATCTGGCAGGCCTGAAAGAGCTGGAGACAAGCCAGTGCTAGAGTACTGGATGTGCAGGATTTCTAAGTGAGAGTCCCTTGTGGCCAGCACTGGGACAATGCTGAGATGCTCGTTGTCTCTCTTCTTTATGAAATCCTTCACTGGAATCCTGAACTCAAGAAGCCCGTTCAGAGGCAGAGCTTGAAATGTGAAAATCTATCAGTTATCCCAGCCTGAACCAGCTAGCTGAGCTCACTGCAGAGTGAATGCACTACAGGGCTGAGTTCATGGCTTCTGTGATCACCACCTTACAATGGTGAGAAAGCCATGGGCCCCATGATCAGATGCACCCTGAGCACACATGACCTATCTCTAACAACTGAGCCTTATCTCAGAGAAGTTTCAGTGTCCCAGAAATTGTGAGTTTTGGTCACTCAGGGCCAGATGGTTTCAGTGCAGAATTCTACCAGACTTTCAAAGAGCTAATATCATACTCTTCAAATTATTCCACAAAATAGAAATAAAAGGAACATAACCAAACTCATTCTATGAGGCTTCCATCACCTTGATACCTAAACCAGACAAAGACCCAACAAAGAAAAAGAACTTCAAACCAATCTCTCTTATGAACATTGACACAAAAATACTAGTTGAAATGCTCATAAACCAAATCGAAGAACACATCAAAGATATCCATCCATGACCAAGTAGGTTTCATCCCAGGCATGCGGGGGTGGTTCAATATACAGAAATCCATCAGTATAATCCAGCATATAAACAAACTAAAAAACAAAAGCTACATGATCATCCCTTCAGATGCCATAAAAGAATTTGACCAAATCCAACATTCATTCATGTTTTACATCATAGAGAGATCAGGAATACAAAGCACATACCTAAACATAATAAAGGCATTATATAGCAAGCCTATAAGCCAACATCAAACTAATCAGAGAGAAACTTTAATCAATTCCACTGAAATCAGGGAAACAACAAGGCTGCCTTCTCTTTCCATATCTCTTCTATATAGTACTTAAAGTCCTAGCCAGAGCAATAAGACAACTAAAGGAGATCAAGGAGATATACATTGGAAAGGAAGGAGTCAACGTATCACTTCACAGATGATATGATAGTATACGTAAGTGACCCCAAAAATTCTACAAGGGAATTCCTACAGCTGATAAACACTTTCAGCAAACTGCTGGATACAAAATTAACTCAAAAAATCAGTAGCTTTCTTATATACAAATAGGCTGAGAAAGAAATTAGGGAAAACAACACCCTTCACAATAGCCACAAAAAACATAAAGTATCTTGATGTTACCCTAACCAAACAAGTGAAAGACTTGTATGAAAAAAAAAAAAAAACTTCAAGTCTATGAAGAAATTGAAGAAGATATCAGAAGATGGAAAGATCTCCCATGCTCATAGATAGGTAAGATCAACATAGTAAAAATGGCCATCTTACCAAAAGCAATCTACAGATTCAATGCAATCCCCAACCAATTATAACTTTTTTACAGACCTTGAAAGAACAATTCTCAAATTCATATGGAAAACAACAACAAAAAAGGTAGAATAGCTAAAACAACCCTGTATGAAAAAAGATCTTCAGGAGGTATCTCCACCCCTGATCTCAAGATGTATTATAGAGCAAGATTAATAAAAACTGCATGGTACTGGCATAGTAACAGACTGGTGGATCAATAAAATCAAACTGAAGACGCAGAAATCAACCCACACACCTATAGACACTTGATTTTTGACAAATCAAAACCATCCGATAGAAAAAAAGACAGCATCTTCAACAAATGGTGCTGGTCTAACTGGATGTCCACATGTAGAAAATGCAAATAGATCCATATTTATCACCCTGAATTAAATTAAAGTACAAGTGGATCAAAGACTTCAACATAAAACCAGACACACTAAATCTGTTAGAAGAAAAAGTGCACAAGAGCCTTAATCTCATTGGCACAGGTGATAACTTCCTGAACAGAACACCCACAGCTCAGGCTCTAAGATCAACAATTAATAAATGTGACCTCATGAAACTGAAAAGCTTCTGTAAAGCAAAAAATACTGTCAACAGAACAAAACAACAGTCTACAGACTAGGAAAAGATTTCACCAACCCTATATCCAACAGAGGGCTAAAATCTAAAATATATAAAGAACTCATGAAATTAAATGTCAACAAGACAAATAATCTAATTAAAAATAGGGTACAGAGATAAACAGAGAATTATCAACAGAGAAATCTCAAATGACAGAGAAACATTTAAAGAAATGCTCAACATCCTTAGTTATCAGTGAAATGCAAATCAAAATGACTCTTAGATTCCATCTTATACCCATCAGAATAGATCAAAGATCAAAAACTCAAGTGACAGCACAGGCTGCTGAGGATGTACAGTCCTCCTCCTCCTCCTCCTCTCCTCCTCCTCCCCAACCCTCCTCCCCATTGCTGGTGGGAATGCAAACTTGTACAACCACTTTAAAAATCAATCTGGCACTTTCTCAGACAATTGGGAATAGCGCTACATCAAGACCCAGCTATACCACTCCTGGGAGTATATTCAAAAAATTCTCCACCATACAAGGACATTTACTCAACTATATTCACAACAGCTTTATTCATAATAGCTAGAATCTGGAAACAACCTAGATGTCCCTCAACTGAAGAATGGATACAGAAATTGTGGTACATTTACACAATGGAATACTACTCAGCTAATAAAAGAACTCATGAAATTTGCAGGCAAATAGATCACCCTGAGTGAGGTAACCCAGAACAGAAAGAGATACATGGAATACTGAAGTGGAAGTCTCAGTTCTGTCATGTGATGTTCAAGCTGGACACGTACTGTTTTGCTGTGAACCCTCTCATGCAAGCGGTGTGATGTTAGCCAGCTGAGAACATCTGTGGGTGGACCCTGAGGAGAGGAGATTTATAGAGGCCCATGCACAGTGAGGCTTTGCTTTCTGGATTGACATCACTGTGATGATCTTCATGCTTCAACACTTGACTGTGAAGAGAGGAACAATCCAGAGAACTTCTCAGGGCAATCCAACTGAGTCTTGCTGCTTTTGCTGACTTGTAGTGCTGATTCATATTGCTGCTTGGCGTTGGCCTTTGGACTGGAATACTGGTATCCTGAGGACTGAGTTTGGTAATCCCCTAAAGTCCCATTGATGCTAATCAGCAGGTAGTAGGTAAAAGAGGTCTATAGCCTGTTTCCCTACTAATCTCCTACCTAAGGTGGGGGTGTTGAAAGGGAGGTAAACGTGTTTAAGAATCTTAAATAAAGTAGGTTTGGTGAAAAGTCAAAGCCTACAGAATATACTCACTTGTAAGTGGTATTAGCCATTTAATATAGAATAACCATACCACAATTCACAGACCTGAAGAAGCTAAGTAACAAGGAGGAACCTAGGAAGGATGCTTGATTCTCTTTCAGAAGGGCAAATAGAATAGATATTGGAAGTGGTTGAAGAGAGGGAACAGTATGGAAGCCTACCATAAATGTCCTCTGAAAGACTCCACCCAGCAGAGGATCAAAGCAGATGCTAAGATTCACAGCCAAGCTTTGGGCAGAGTGGAGGGAGTTGTAGGAAAGAGTGTGGAAACAGAAGGACCCAGAGTGGACAGGAGCTCTATAAGAAGACCAACAGAGCCAACAAATCTGGGCCCATGGGGATCTGCAGATACTGATGCACCAACCAAGAACCATGCATGAAGAGAACCTAGACCCACTGCTCCGATATAGCCAGTAGGCAACCCAGTCTCCATGTGGGCTCCCTAATAAGGGGAGCAGGGGCTGTCTCTGACATGGACTCTGTTGACTGCTCTTTGATCCTTTCCCCCGTTTCCACTATTCTCTAACTTTTCTGTATGTCTGGAATCACAGAAAACATCTTTTAAAAGACACATATGATGAAAAAAAGAGTATTCATTTTGCTAATTGTGACTATGGTGTGTCTGCTATGAGTTTTTAATGTCAGTAACTATTAGGTCTTTTATATACACATGAAGCAAATGTTGCGAAGGTTCTCGATTCTGCAGTCTCATCAGTGGTTGGGGGTTTACTTATTATCTTCTCCGCTTCTCTATGTGTTTGAAATGTCTCATAATACTAACGTTTCAAGCCATTCTTAATTCCACCTAGCTATCATTTTCTGGATTCCTTTTCAGTCCTTGGAGAGATGTACATATTTTATGTTGTATCTACTGATTAAATCTTGCCTGTTCTGCTTTTGATGTTGCCAGGCTTCACAATTGGCTCTTCAAAGTCTGTATATTAGCTCATCAGCCAGTGTCCCAAACCATCCTTTCATTGTTGCAGCCGTAGCTCGCATATGTGGTACCCTCAGACACACAGTGTCTTCTTTCCCCTCTGTACAATCTCCTCTGAAGAAAGATTACCAGGTATAAAGTCTCTCGAACATAGACACGGTCCTATTTATGAATCTTGAAGCAGTTTGCCAAATTGCTTTCCAGAAAGGGGTACCAATTCACACCATATGAGACTTGGAGTTAGCATTAATTTTTCAGCTGGAGCTGGGGTTTGCTGCGTGTGCACCCTCCTGCTTCCTCTTTTGAGCATTGTTCTATCTCCCTGCCTCTGGCACGAGGCTGATGCACTTTCAAATCCACACCAGCTCGTTAGGTAATAAAGATATTACAACGGCCGTTAAGTCTGCCTCCCACATTTATCCTGAAAACTCACCTCGACAGAAGGAGAGTGCAGTGAAAACACAGGGAATCCTCTCACGAGCTAAGAGCAGCTTCATAGCCTAGTGAGGCTAGCATGTGTCTAGAGAGCATTCTGTTTATCTTGAACATGAAATATTATAAAAGCAATCTCTTGAGGAAATTTCCCAGAGATGAAAAAGCAGATTAGATGCCCTGGCTATGTCTTCATCACCAAAAATCATCAGCATTTTAAATGGATGGTGTCTGGTCTTCCCAGTACTTTGTTTCAACCAAGTCAGAAAGTCTCATGACCAGAAAAAAAAAAAAAGAGTCATTGTGATAGCCTAATGAAGTTAATCCATAGAGGAAGATGATCTGTCTTCTGTTTCTCCAGGGGAAAGGTCCAGATGCGATACTCTGGGGTGGATGGATGTCTAAGTCCCCCAAGCAGGAACCAAGAGTTTAGGCATGGGCTCTGGCATCCACAGGACTTCAGTAAGTAGTGGAGAGGTCAAGTATGCAACCATATACCTAAGCCACAGAACTTGATGACCACATAGATCTGCACCCCAGGGGCCCCTCCTCTTCCTCACTTCTTATCTCCACAATGCTTACTAGGCAACTGTGTACCGGTGTGTGGCAAAGTGAGTGTTGGTGAGGGATGCAAAGCCCTTGTCTGTCTGAAGCATTTGATGAGCAGATGGAGAGGCCTTCTCCAGACCAACAGTTCCTGCTACGTCCCAAGCAATGGCAGGGCTTTCTGAAGACCACCCACCTTCTGCCACTTGGACAGCAATGTCGCTTTTGTTTAGTCAGATGGCTGTTGCGTTAGTTGTCTGAGCTCCAGTGATGAGACTGGGTAACACTCCATGCTAGGAACTCTCTCACTGGCTGCTCAAGGCACAGGGACTCTCTGCCATGAAGACGCAAAGCACATCCCCATGCTCATCAGAAAGATGTTTTGTGATGCACATGGAAGAAGTTTACAGCTCAGCATGTGAAACCTCTGTCCGTGGGGACAATTCCCTTTTCTCCCAATCCACTCCACATTCAACCCTGCAGGGTCAGCAGTTCTGGTCACCTGTTTTCCTGGGTTCAACAACACTCATATGTAAGTTATATGGGGCTTCTGGTGAGCTACAGCTTAGAGACGAGCAGGAAAATTACATAGCCTCTACCTTAAAAGATTTATTGTCTGACCCCTTGAGATAATGTGTCAACCTTGGCTCTAAATGTTCCCTGACATAAGTTCTACTTTCTAAATTTTCCACCAGACCACTCCACTTGTCATCGCTCAGTTACCAAGAAAGCAATAGACTGTCTTCCAGTGTCTGGCTTTAAACGTATACGCTCAGAGTCAGTCCTGTGTTCAAACCTGTGGAAGTCCTTACACTGAGCAGGATGGCGGTGCACTCACCAAGCAAAGAACTGTGTCAGCAAACCCCTCATTCTTAGAAGGCAGCAGAGAGGGGACAGGTAGAATAAAGAGACATTTTAATTGGCTGTCACATACAGCATTGTATACCATTTGTTTAGAAGAGTGTTCTGCCAATACTCACAGGACCTTTAAGGTGTGATGAAAGGGGATTTATCCTCTGAACTTCCTCCCCTCAGCCTTCTAGATATCAGCAGAGGGGCTCTAGCTGCCCTCACTTGGAAAGAGATGTGAAGAGGTCAAGCTGGAGTGCAGGAGAGAAAAAAAATCCCAAAATTAGTAGAAGAAATAACCTGGGGGTGATAACTGTGTAGCTCTTGCAAGCTCTGAGGGGTCCAGCTACATGAATGAAGGTTCTAGACATGTGATCTCTAAGGGAAAACAGTGAAGGGAAAGCTATCTCATATGCTTGACTATCCTAGCAAAGACGAGCTGGGTTTGACCTCCGCCAAATACTGCCTACCAGATGGAATTCCAAAATGCCTGAAAGCATGCTTGACATCACTAGCCATCACGGAAATGCAAGTCCACAGTGAGACACTGTCTAGCTCACTGGGATGGCTGAAAGTCAGATAACAACAGGTGCTTGTGAATATGGACAATGTGGAGCCCTGGTACTGTGCTGGTGGGAACGCTAAGTGATACAGCCACCTTGGAGAACAGACTGGAAGTTTCTCAGATAAACATGCATGTAGTGATGATGAGGGTCAGCAATTATACTCAGAAATATCTACCAATGAAAAGTGAAAAAGTATGTTCACACACACACACACACAAAAGCCTTGTGCAAAAACATTCATAGAAACATTATTGGAAATAACCCAAAGTGGAAAGAACTCAAATAACCAACAACTAATGAATAAACAAACAAAATCTGCTATAGTCATATGATGGACTATTATTCGGCCATGAAATATTGAAACCTGCTGCTACAAGAGGTACCGTGGCCAATTTCATAAACATGACCTTCTTTCTCCCTTCTCCTGTTCTGGAGAGTCCCATAGGCCAGAAACTGTATTCCCTAGGCTTACTGGTAGATGAAGTTTCACATATTACTTCATAGCCACCAAACTGCCTCGATTCTTCAAGATTTGGGAAAAGAAGGGAGCGCAGAGTCCCTGGCTGCACACATCTTGTTCAGAAAGCCTCTGGGCTCTTCTCAGCAGCGGATGTGGCTTCGGAGTGCCTTGATGGCATGGGCGTGGAACAGTGGGCGGTCACAGAGTGGTAGTTGGCTAGAAAAGCTGCATGTTGCTTGGGCAATTTTCCTGGCTGTGTAGCAGCCAAGGTTTATTCCCTGGCTTCCCTGGAGATTCTAGAAGCAAATGAATATGATTTTTAAATCTGCTTTCTGATTAAACCAACTAGTGTGGATTCTGCTGTCTGCTCATAAAAAGCCTGTCCAAACAGGTGGGGAGCCCAGGGCATGAAGAGTTCCTACAGATGAAAGTGCCTCAAAAATATCATCCCCTTCAAGCATGATCTCTGAATCCAAGCCAAGTAAGTTTATAGGCATCTTGCTGAGACTGTGAGAAAGAGATACCAAGTTTCCAGAGGAGACAGGATGGTAAATGAAATTAATTATATGCCTCCTACTATCACAAATTTATAATGTATAAGAGGCCAATGATTTTTGTCTCCACTTCACTGTATTAAAGATTTTTTTAATGTATAAATAAGCAAGTGCCTTATAGGTTCATTTATAACCTTAGTCCTCACCTCAATTTTTCTTTAAAGCTTCTCAACAAGGGAGTTTCAAGAAAATCACTGCAAGTACTGGGCAAAGATTCCAGGCTATATGTTGTTAAAATGGCATGCTGAGGATTTTAACTGAACATGGCACAATGGTAGCACAGTTGTCTTGAGCCACAGTGAGAGAAAATCTGAAAATGGATTCAACCATAGCATTTTGCAACTCTAGAAATATACAATATAAGCTCTTTCTTGAAATGTAATTTTTTCCAGGAGAGTACCATTCTTTCCCAGCCATATCTTTCCCTCTTTTTTTTTCCATTTATTTATTTATTTATTTATTTATTTATTTGTTTATTTATTTATTTAATTAGTTACATTTTATTAACTCTGTATCCCAGCTGTATCCCGCTCCCTCATTCCCTCCCAAGCCCTCCCTCCCTCCCTCCTTCATCTCCTCTCTGCCCCTTTCCAAGTCCACTGATTAGGGAGGACTTCCTCCCCTTCCATCTGATCCTGTTTTATCAGGTATCTTCAGGATTAGCTGCAAAGTCCTCCTCTGAGGCCTAGCAGGACTACTCTTCCCTTGGGGGGTGGGGAGATCTATCTTTCCCTCTTTATAGCTTCCAGATTTCTGCACACTGTCTATGATCTAAGGTCTTATAAGAGCTGAGGACAGGGATCTAGGACCCAGGGTCCTTACACAGTTCTAGAATGAGCTCATACAATATAAACAGTTTCCCCAGAAAGTAGGCAGATGAAAAAGTGGGATAGCCCTCCACCACCACTCTGTGAGTAAATTCCACAAGGAAAATTTAGAGGAAAAAGAGGAAGAGGAAGAGAATAAGGAGGGGGAGGAGGAGGGGGAGGAGAAGGGGGAGGAGGAGGAGGAGGAAGAAGAAGAAGAAAAAGAAGAAGGAGGAGGAGGAGAAGGAGAAGAAGAAGAAGAACAACAACAACAACAACAACAAGAACAAGAAGAAGAAGAACAAGAAGAAGAAGAAGAAGAAGAAGAAGAAGCCGCCCATGGTCCTACCTACCCCATAGTCTCAGGAGGCAAAGCAGGTTCCCAGCACTAATGTATGGCCATGGAACCCTGTTGTAGACATTTTGGTTTATGATATGTAAACACGTTTTTGTTAAATTTTCAAGCTGGGGGTTTTAGTTTGTCCACACCTGTTAAGCATCTTGTGCAGAACACGGTCTTTGCCAAGTGGAATTAGTTGGATTCTGAGGACTTTGAGGGGTATAAATATGACATCCCAGAGGAGGAAGGCACTTGTTGCTGGTTCATCCTGCTGGTACATTTGCTGCTTGCTGATTTGCTGGTTCCCTGGACTTCTGGATTTCTGGATGACTGATATTGGTGTTGCCCCCAAAAGAATCCTATGACCCTACCCGGCGAGAAGTAGCAGAGAGAACTCCGCCCTTATCTCCACTATCACCTTCTTTCCCTCCCACCCATTGTAGGGGGCTTGAAAGGGAGGTAGAAGCGCTAACTAACCATAAATAAAGTAGATTTGTTAAAGAGCCAAGGTCAGCAGAACTCCTCCCAGTCACTCCCCTTGCTATGTTTCGTTTTTATGAGAATAGCTAACAAAAGACCCTGGGTGTGAGACATGGGGTCACCCAGGAGCAAATGGCTAATTCACGGCTACTCGGGGCTGAGAAGCTGGCCACCTGGGGACTTCTCTGAGCAATCCTTGCTGTTACTGTGTACCACACATAACGTACATACCCTAAGGAAAGTCACTTTTGGTTTCTTGAACTCAAGACAAGCATATGCCAACACAGCGGGATCTCAGGCTCAGCTACTGCAAGGCCACCGGAGAAACCATAACACAGCACCTAACATGGGAAACAATCCTTCAGCCTCACTGAAGGATTTGGCCTTGAGCAATTGACGTGAGCTGCTCTGGGCATCAGAACCCAGCTCACTGTTTCGATGTTTCTTTCCTCATGCCAGCCACAGTGATCTTCCCTCAGCTCCTTCGAGATTCTCAAGCCTTACCTCCCTTGGGTGTTTACATTTAAACTTCCTCTCACTTCTCTGCCTATTATCTAATCAGCTGCTTCACTCTCTTTAGGTTTCCGCCCATGGCAACCCAAATGTTCATCTCTCTTGTTCACTACCAAATTCATTGCTCCTAAAGTTATGCCTGTTAATCAAGGAAAGCGTGAAAAGGAAAATGTGGACACTATGACAGAGAAGAGTGGATCCTCACTAGTGTAGTTTGTTAACATATTAGTCTCTCTTGCGTCATTGTGACCAAAATACCTGGCCAAGACAGCTTAGAGGAGTGAAAATTTACTTATTCTGGCTCACAGTTCCATCAACAGGTGGTTGGTTAGGAGAGACATGGCAGAGTCCATGAGATGGGAGAATGTGGGAGGCTTTTCACATCGCCTATATCACAGCCAGCCAGGAGCAGGCCCCAGGCTGTAATAGTCAAAAGGCCACTCTTCAGGATCTATTATATTTAGCTAGGTCCCACCCCTTAACCTCCACTGCTTCCCAAAATAGTGTCACTAGCACAGAAAACATGGGATTGTGGGGGAGACTTCAATGTCAAGCCATGACACCACTTAAGGGAAATTGTGGTGGGTTTAGCTCTTTTCTTCTTCATTTCATTCTACTGACCACAGGCACGCTCAGGTCTTCTTTGGAGCTAAAGTGGTTCAGACCATTGCAAGTAATCAGAGATCAGGGTGTTGAGCCAAACTGGCTCCTTCTGATTTCCTTCAAAGCCTCACAGCAGCCTTGCTCACCCTGTCTTCCCAATAGATTGTGGAGAACCAGTGTTCCAGGGCATTAAAAAAATCTGCTGAGTGTCTTATCTCCTATAAACTGTGCAGCTAGGTCTGGACTCTAAAACGGGTGCTCAGTCCTTCATGCCCCAGCAGCTCATAACTCCGAGGTGCTCCTGGAATGTTGCCCAGGCCCTGGTGACAGCACCCCTTACAGGGTGCCTTCCTGGAAGACCCCATAAGAAATGAACTGTGCGGTTAGTTCACGGTCCAGGCAGAGCCAGCGACTCAGACCCATAGGTCCAGACCTAATCCCGAACCACCAACACAGCATCACCTTGGGCTAGACCACTGTCCTCCCCTGGTCCCAGCAATCTCATTTCCAGGAGGGAGGAGATGGCAACTGAAGTCTGCTGACAGCTCCAGAGTGCTGGGAGAATTAACTAATAAATGATTGGGAAAGCGCTCAGCAACGTAAAGTGCTATATAAATGCTTAATAGTAACAACCGCCCTGTCAGAAGTCCAGGGCTGCTTCTGAGCTCTGTGGTCCCTGTGCAATGATACCGAACCCTATAAAGTGCTTTAAGAACAGTGAATAATTCATTCTCAGGGCACCCCAGGGAAGAGAGAAAGTACTCCTCTTACTTCAGAGGAGTTCAGATCCAATATTTCCTGGGGATACTCAGCTAGGGAGCCTTGCTAAGCCAAGTTTGGATTTTTGTGGCCTCTGGGTTAGGCCAGACTGGGCCCAGCTGCTTCAAGTTAGGAGGGCCAAGCGTAAACCTGGGAGTAAGTCAAGCTCCCTGGGAACGAACCTATGTTCACTGGGGCTCTGGTCAGGCAATTGGAGCTAATGGTTGTGGCCTGGAAGAATGCAAAGCATGAGAAATGAATGAAGGTAGCCTAGAAACAGAACAGGCACACTGTCCTCCTGTTGGCCAGATATATAGTCTGTAGGCAAGATGGGTACATTCAGGGCCTTTCAGTAGACAGCAGTCAAGGTGAAGAGACTGAAGAATGAGATGGCCAGGGGGGAAATAGAAAGACTTCAGCCACCTCTCATCTAAGGTCTTGGAGGTTTCCTCCCTATTAGGCACAGACCTCGAATGTCCCTGGCCTAACTACAAACTAATCTTGGTCAGAGTGACAGAGCTGGGGGCAACAGGAGAGGTTCAGCTCTGCAGTGCCAGGACAAAAACTCAGGCTACAAAGAGGCAGCCAAACAGCAGGCAGATCCCATGGTACGAGGTCATTGGTGGCTTAGACAGAAAAGCTGAATAGAGCCTTATCTGAAGGCCCAAGGAACTTAGGCTCTAGAGCCCTTTGTCTCAAAAAAAAAGTCAAGAATTCTGCTTGGATTCCTTTGCTCAAAAACTGGGGGCCAAGACACCCACCCACCTCCTTCCCCAGAAGCAGGGAAATACTCATAGCTGCTGGATCTTCCCACCATCCAGGATGCTGAAGATGCAGACAAGGGATCTTAGACCAGAGCACTGTCGAGCATCCCTAAAGCAGGGCCCTGGGTTAATTGAAGGCATTAACTGCTTCCCTGCCCGGCCCCTGCAGCACATAGGCCGGGAGAGCTTCTCAGCCTTCCTCTCAACAGTAAAACAAGCATAGCCACTGCTGTCCTGCTGTCACCCCTGCAGGAGGCAAATGCTCTGACATGCTGTGAGTCACAACGTCCTAGTGTCAGATCAGGCCCTGGTTCTAGGGCCCAGGTCCAGCAGCTGTCACATCTACCATCCAGCAATCCTAAAACCTCAGGCCCACCCACGGCCTGTTAACAGTATTCTAGCAGATGGTATTTTCATTGTTCTCCTTGCCTATGGGACGGGACTGGAAAGCAGCCAGGGGAATGGGACACAGGCTCAGTCTCACAAGCATGACCTCACTTTTCCTCACAGACACGAGGAAGTGGGTGGACGAGTGGGCTGCTGGCCCCAGGGTTACTCAGCTGGCTAGACTCTATTCTAAGCCCAAGGCTGCTTCTGCTCTGCCCTGTGCCTGGAAGGTCAGAGAAGCAACGAAAGAACAGGCCAGCTAGAAGTGGGCTCAACAGAATATGGACTGCCTCACCTAGAAGGGAAGGCAAGACAAAAATGGAGTTCGTAGGCCCTCTCCTCTGTCAGGAGCCAAAAAGAGCAGAATAATAATGTTGTGTGTTTGTTTGTTTGTTTGTTTAATAGATCAAATGAAGTTCAAAGCCAGGTGGGGTAATACCTGTAATCCTAGCACTCCTGAGTCCAGAGCCAGCCGGGGCTACACAGCCAGTTCCTGCCTCAAGCGAACAGACCCTGCCCCAGGCAGAGAAAGAATAACATTAAAGAACTAGATCGGAAGAGGCTCCTCCAGCCAGGGAAGAAGGTAGGTTAGTTAACTGCAGATCTTCACCTCTCCATTTTTCCCTCCAAGTCTAATCCCCCAGTCTCACCCCCATCTCTGTAGCAGACCACCTTTGCCAGCCCCCCTCCTCTCTGCCCTCATCTCCAGCAGATCACAGAGATCTTCTCCAACCTTCCTCCCCACTCATCCTGCTATCCCCACCCCCAACTCCAGTAGGCTTTCTCTGGGAACTCTCCAGCCAAGCCTGACAGAGAAGCAAGGGGTCCAGTGAAGCAAGTAGGCCAGCTTCCTATCTTCGCTCTCCCTCCTCTCTCCCAGTCTCATCCCGATCTCTGAAACAGACTCCCTGCTGCGGCCTCTCCTCACTGCCTGCCCCCATTCCCAGGTGACTAAGCAAATACTGGTGGAACAGCCTGTTTTATTCCTTTCTGTGGACCCTCTCAGCCCCACCTCCTACTCCTAGCTTATTCCTATTCCTAAGTGTCAGTACCAGTTACCTAAGAACACATTTTATCAGAACCCCCAGTGCCCATACCCTTAGAGAAATTTATGAAAACACAAACAGTGGGAAAAAAATGAATAAAACAGTTCAAGACTTGAAAGTGGAAACAGAATCAATAGGAAACCCAAGAAAGGAAATGTGAAAAAGAAAAATTTAGGAACTCAAACAGGAACCTCAAGGGCAAGGCTCACTAACAGAATATAAGAGATGGAAGAGAAAACTTCAGGCATTGAAGATGTGATAGGAAAAATGAATACCTCAGTCAAAGAAAATGTTAAATATAAAAAAGTCCTGACACAAAACATTCAGGAAATCTGGAACAGTGTGAAAAGACCAAATCTAAAAATGAAATAAATAGAGGAAGAAGAAAAAAAATTCAGTCCAAAGGCACAAAAAATTTTCAACAACATCATAGAAGATTTTCCTAGCCTAAAAAAAAATATGCCAATCAAGCTAGAAACAGCACACAAAACACCTAATAGACTGGACAAGAAAAGGAATTCCCATAGGTACATAATAATCAAGACACTATAAATGTACATAATAAAGAAAGAATATTAAAGGCTGCAAAGAAAAAAATACCAAGCAACAAATAAAAGAGACTAACACCTGACTTCTCAACGGAGACTCTAAAAGCCAGAAGGGCCTAAACAGATGTGTTGCAGATTCTAAGAGACCAAAGATTTTAGTCCAGAATACTATACTCAGCAAAACTTTTGACCACCACAGATGGAGAAAATAAGACATCCCACAATAAAACCAAATTTAAGCAATATCTATCTACCAAACCAGCCCCCTAGAAGTTGCTAGAAGAAAAACTCCAAACTACAGAGGTTAACCATACTCAAGAAAACACAAGATATAAATAATCCCAGACCAGCAAATCAAAAGAAGGCCCTCCCTACCTACACATACACACACATACACACACACACACACACACACACACACACCCATACACTCACCACCACCACAACAACAACAAAATAACAATCATCAATAAACACTGCTCATTGAGATCTTTCAACATCAATGGTCTCAATTCTCCAATAAATAAACACAGACTAAGAGATTGGCTATGAAAACAGGATTCATCTATCTACTGCATCCAAGAAGTACACCTTAACACCAAGTATACACATCACCTCAGGGTAAAGCAATGAAAACAAACATTCCAAACAAATGGAGCTATAAAGCAAACTGGTGAGGCCATTTTAATATCTGGTGAAATATACTTCAAGCCAAAACTAATCAGAAGAGATGGGGGAAAATAGTAGAAGAAAAAAATTTCTAACCTAAAGAAGAATCTGACTCTCAAGCTACAAACAGCACACAAAGCACCAAATACTAGACAAGAAAATAAATTCCCATAGGTGCATAATAATCAAAACACTAAATGTACATACTCATCAAAGGAAAAATAGACTAAGAGAACATTCCAATTCCTAACACCTATGCACTCAAGTTTATAAAAGAAACACTACTACAAGTTAAATTACATACTAACATTCACTGATAATGGGAGACTTCAACACCCCATTCTTACCAATAGACAGGTAACCTAGACGAAAACTAAACAGAAAAATGCTGAGGTAACTGATATTATGATCCAAATAGCATAACAGATACTTAAGGAACATTTCACCCAAACGTATACACACGCACGCGCACACACACACACACACACACACACACAAACCTTCTTCTCAGCACTTCATGGAACTCTCCCCAAAACTGACAACATACTCAAAGCAAGTCTCAACAGATTAAAATACAAAAACAAAAGAAAATAAGCAAACAAAAACTCAAATAACATTCTGCATCCTATATCAGCAAAACAAATTAAAGCTGGGTATCAACAACAACAGAAAAAAGAGAGAGTTTGCAGAAACAGAATAGATAGTTATGGATGGATGGGGTCGGTGTGCTCGTTTTTAAACTCTATTTATTTGAGGTATTTAAGCCTCTATCTCCCTTCCACTAACCCTTTAGCCCTAGGAAAGAGAAGGTTAGGGAGGAGAGGGGGTACAGATCCCTTTACTTCTGGCGTTTAGGCTCAATGGGTTCTTTGGGGTCAACAGCAAATGCAGCAAGCAGTCTCCTCCAAGCTGCTCTGTTGAAACGTTTCTCTCTCTTTCCTCCAGGCCATCACACCATTCGTCTCTGGTCTCTCCAAAATGCCTCACCTTCCCTTTCTGGGCTCGCATATTTATATTCCTCAGAGTCTAGGCCACACGCTTCTCCGTGCTGCATGAGGCAGATGTCACCAGCTGGCAAAGAACCACACCCTGCAGGAGGCAGTTATCAGCTGTGAACAAACTAAAGCCCAGACTAAAATTCCACACTTGGGATTAAAACAAAAACATTTACATAACACAATTGAGTTTTTTAAGAAACCAAAACTTCCATTATACGGGGATGTGGAGACTGAAATGGGAGAATCAAGTGGAGAGGGCAAGGAAGAGGTAGACTAAGGAGACAACTAAAATTAAAAGCTGTTTGAGGGGTAGTATGGAAACCTAACATAGTAGATACTTCATAAAATATATAAATATATGAAGGTTATCTAAATGAAATTGCTTAATAATGAGGGAGACAGAGACCCAAAGTCCATCTCTTGACACCAAATGAAGCTTCCAGTACCAGGATTGGGTTACATATGGTTGATTTGTTGACCAAAGGGGTCCCATGGGAACCCCCAAACAACCCGGGCTATTGCTAAGACTGTAGGTTGTTTCCACAAACTGACAGCCAGGCCACATTGTTGAAGACAACATCTACACAACTCATGGAACATGGAGAAGTTGAGCAGGTGCCAACCTAAAGCTTTCACCCCCTACGTGCTGGTGTCTTTGCTATAGGAAGTTACCCTGTACATTTCCAAAGGAGAAACATAAACACCGAAATAGCCAAAGCCCTTTGACCTTCAAGGATGTCCTGCCTTCAAAATATGCTAGTGCACAAAGTTTGTGGGAGGAAGCAAACACCATCTGATTCAACTGAAGGCTCACGACATGAGATGGAATCTATCCCTGATACTGCCTCCACTCAAGAACCTGAAACTAGCCCACGGACCTAAGATAAAACCCTGTTCTTTAAAAAAAAAAAAATCATGTTAAGATAAAATGACTCTTAATGACATTTTTCTGTATTTATAGATAAGTGCGTTGCTCAGCCATCAGCAGAGAAGCTTCTTCCTGCAGCAAATGGGAACAAATACAGAGACCTACAGCCAGATATTATTCCCAATGTGAGAGACATCAGAATACTAAGCCTTAAAGGGATGTCTCCATTATTTCCTACCTTCAGGGTTCAGGGAAACCTGTGGAATAGGAGGCAGAAAGAGTGTAAGAGCCAAAGGGCATAGAAATCAAGAAATCAAGGCCCTTTAAATCAACATTATTGCTGTACAAATGACCTCACAAAGGCTGAGGTAGCAGGAACAGGGCCTGCAGGGGTCTCCACCATTAGGGTCCCAGAGCTAAAAGGAGAGGTGGACTCATGCCTCCATACCTAACCTAGAAGCAATCTCTAATTGATAACCACTTGCAAATGATAAACTAAATGAAGGGAACTACACACTGAGAACAGTTAGTCAGGTAGAATCAACAGGTGAATCCTGGGCTTTATGGTAAACATAAAATACTCTTACTTACCAAGCATCTTGGAACACTTATATAAGAAACGCAAAAACCTACATGGTAGATTCTATGCATTCAAGGTTACAAAATTTAGTAAAAAGAGAAACTGTTAATGTAACATATGTTAAAAAGTTAGTAGGGATGTCTTAACTGATTTGTGAATCATTGAAATCAGATTTGTAACTGTAGATTCTTAGGGAGAAACAGAACATGGAATTTCAGAGATCACGCATAGAAGCAGAGACAATCATTATAATCTTTCCTTCTAGCCTTATGTTCATTTATTTTCTGTTCTGTGATTGCCAATACATTGGCAAAAGCAATCAAGGAAAAAAGAGTTGTTTTGGCTTCAGTTTCAAAGAAGTAGAGTTCATTGCGGTGGGAAGACAGGCAAACAAGGGAGGCGAGATAGCAGGACCACATGCTGGTCGATCATGTTGCGTCCATACTTAGGAAGCCAAAAATGAACAGGAAGGCCAGGTCTACACCACCCTCGAGGCTGACCCCTAGTGACTCACTTTTTTTGGCAAGGCTCTACCTACTAAAAGTTTACCACCTTTCCAAACAGCACCACCAGCTGTTTTGGGGGGACATGTTATGTCCAAATCACAAGAATCCTTTTTCTAAGTGTGTGTTAAAGAGAGGGAGGAAGGAAGGGAAGGGGGGCCTTCCTTGTTGTTTCTGCAACACTGCATGCTCTAGGCTAGCTTACCTGCAATCTTTCAGGCAGTTCTCCTGTCTCCTCCCATGTGCCTTGAGCTCCAGGGATGGAAATCAGGTCATCGGGCTTTTTCAGCAAGCATTTTATCCTTTGAGCTATCATACAGGCTTTCAACAATCCTTTTATATAAGCGCTTTAATTATGTACTTTAAAAATGAAAGCTAGGAAGCCAGAGAGATGGCTGAGTGGCTAAAAGCTCTAGCAAAAACCCTGAATTCAACTTCAAGGACACACCTGGTTGGCTCACAAACACCTGTTACCCCAGCTCCAGGGTTAGCACTTCTAGCTTCCAGGAGCAATTGCACCCGTGTGTGCACACCCACACATAAACGCACACATACAGAATTTTAAAAATCGGAGACCAGTATTAACCAAAAGCATGATTAACAAGCAAAGATCCTAGGAGGAGTTAAGTAGAAACTGTCAGGATAAAGCAGATATCAGTGCCACGAGCATAACGAAGAAGCAGAAAAGAGCATGCTAACAGAGAGAAGGCGGCAGGCCTGCCTCCAGAAGTCTCTAGGAGGGCTGAGGAAGAAAAGAGAGAATCACGATTGAATCAGCGCTGTTCAATGAGACGTCCTGAGGGCGGGTCATTACAGCTGTGAAATTTCACATGGAAACTAACCACAGCAAGTCAAACCATGCATACAGAGTCAGCAAATTTTCTGAAGAAAATAAAACCTAAATATTAAAAACCATCTTTAGAAAATTAGGAACCCCAGGTGATAATGATACTCATGATGAATTTTTTATGATTTTTTTTTCAGAATAACATTTCAAGAGGGCCATCCTCAGATAGCCAAGCCTACATGCTCCTTGCATGCTTCCCAGGAATAATTAGTCTCCTTGTCAAGTAAACTCTACTGGAGCATGGAAAAGGAACTGTATTCATTTTTTTTAATTAACATAAACTTGAAATTAAAACTTGACCAACAGCACCTATGGGATAACTTCAATGTCGGTATAGGTACAAAGAAGCCAGGCCCAACTGAGAAAGCCTGGCTAAATAAGCCTGACCAATTCCATGACAGGCTTCATTTTCTTGCTAGACAGAACAGGCCTGAGAGTTACAAAAGACAAAAAAAAAAAACACCCTGAGAAAAAGGGCAACCGGTCAGAAACAGCTAAGACATCTGGCCTGGGGAAGATAAGGTTACTTAACTACAAGTTTGAAAAGCACCTGAGTCCTGGCCAGAGTCACGTAGCCTCCACAGGCACCAGCCAATCCCAACTGAAGTTATATAGCCACAGTAGGAATTCCCCTTTCTGGCTTTAAAAGAGGCCTTCCAGCTCCCCTCCAGGTTGCCACCATGCTGTGAAGGTGGTGACCCCAGCATGCTGGACTTCTGCAGAAGAAACACCCTTTTTGCTTGCATGCTACTCTGGGGTCGTTCTTTCAGCGTATTCCAAACCTTTCCTTCTTATCCTGTGCAGAGACACAGATGGGCTCTGTGCTTGGTTTAATCTCTGATGTTACCACCTTGAACGATGTTCGAAAGTCACACTTGTTAAACATCTCTTCCCAAGAAATTTTATATGACCTTGATTATACAAATATATAAAACATGTACACAAAATGTACATTTACCAATGAGAAGTCTTCCTGTTCTGTTGCTCTGTCCAGCCCTGATATGAGAGCTTTTCCCCTGTCTTACTGTATCTTGTTTTGTCCTGTTTGGCTGTTGGCTCTTGTAGGCCTGCTCTCTTCCTGTTAGGGTCCAGAATATGCTGAGTTGGATTAAATGTTGATATCAACAGAAACTAAATAGGCATGGTTGAAAGTAAACACAGAACTGGCTTTCTTACAGATTTAAAATTTGAATAAGTGGGTGGGGGGTTCTAGTCAGGACACTGCTTGCCTGTTATGCAACCGTGAGGAATTGGGTTTGCTGCCCGGCACACAGAAGGTGTGGCCAAGCAGGGTAGCACAAGCCTTTAATCCCAGACCTCCAAAGGCAGAGGCAGGAGAATCTCTCTGAATTTGAGGCCATTCTGATCTACATAATGAGCTCCAGGACAGCCACCACTACATAGAGAAACTTTGTCTCAAACAACAAAACAAAACAAAACAAAAATAGCAATAAAAGCTGAGTATCTCCTGTGGTTGACGTCTGACCTCCATGAACCTGCACACAGGCGCAGGCACGCACGCGCACACACACACACACACACACACACATACACACACACACACTTGAATGAAACATTCTGGACTGGTTTAAAACAAAACAAAACAAAACAAAAACGCAAAGAACCTTAATACAAAATAACTCATTAGTAGAGAGCTTTGTTACTTTTAAAAATGAAACATAGTCCCAGCTATGGGGAGGCTGGGCAGGGAGATCATGTGAGTTCAAACGCTAAAAACTTTAAAGAAAGCTTAAGCAACATAGCAAAACTCAGTCTCAAAAAATGCAATGGGCGGGGGAGGGCAGGAAAAAAATGGTTTAGTTGGTATAGAGCCTGCCAAGCAAGCATGAGGTCCTGAGTTCAGGTAACTTGAACCTACATACAAAAATGGGCAGCTGTATCCCTAATGCTGAGGGGGAGAAAGAGACAGATGCCTGATGCTCATTGGCCAGCCAGCCTGGTCACAGCGGCGAGCGTCAGGCTGACTGATAGATTCTGTCTCAAAAAGTAAAAGAGGAACACAAATGAGGGCAGACCTTTAGCTCCAGAAGCAGGCATGCACACAGCCACACTAACAAATGCATGCATCACACACACACACACACACAGAGAGAGAGAGAGAGAGAGAGAGAGAGAGAGAGAGAGAGAAGAAAAATGAAAGAAAGTGAAAAGAAGCCTTTGCCACCATTGTGAGGGAGCGCAAATGTGTGCTCCAGGCTGGCACGGTATGACCTGGGGAACAGAAGCAGGATGCTTCCAGGGGACAAGCTAAGCACTATGTCATTACAGCAGACATAATTATAAACTACCAAGGTTCAACAAGACTGGACAGTAAATTTTAAATCAATAAGAATGTTGGATTCAAGAAGAATAAACATAATCAAGATTGTCATAAACACAAACAATAATTACTTAAAAGACATGTACATTAGAGTTTTCGTAGCTGGGACAAAATTCACGAGGAAAAACAATTTAAAGAGAGGAAGGGTCTGTTTGGCGACATTTTCAGAAGCTTCGTGGTTTCGTTTATTCTGTGCCATTGGTGACCAGCACCATGGAAGTGTATGACAGAGGCTTTGTGTTACACGGAGGATCAGAGCCATAAAACCATCATAACAAAGAAATGACCACCTCATACTAGACTAATAGACTTTGGCTTTGGTGTTGTTGTTTGTTTGTTTGTTGTTTGCTTTCAAGCCCTGCCCAAGCTGCCCCGGAACTCTCTCTGTCTTCCTACTTCAGCCTCCCAATTGCTGAGATACTGACTGGTGCCATCATAACTAGTTTCAGAATAAGTTTTTAAAGCAGGAAAAATTGCCACAGTGCATTGTGTCAGCAACACAAACTGACAAAAGTCAGCAGAATCTATAAAATAATATTTTAATATACGAAGAAAAGAAATTGCAAGTATATTGCGAAATTGCCATAGAGTCTCGTTACTAGGCACCAATAGATGAAAAAATGAGTGAGTGCTCACTGCTCTCCAGTTTCACAGTATTCTACCAAATACCAGTGGAACATTTTAATGAAACAAGTATTTATAAAATAATTCTAAGCTTAAAAAAATAAACAAGTGAGAAAGGTTGGGGAAAAAAACTTTCAAAAGCAGGGGGAGTTGCTTTGCCAAATTCTAAAGTGTCTGTGAAGTTCCAACAATTAAGTGTTTTATTGGCAGGAGAATGTGCAAACAGATCAATAGAACAGGCTAAGCGTGCACAAAAAGAATGTCGAAAATATGTAAGACTGGAGGATGATAAAGAGAACATCACACCCAAGGGGGAAGGAGTGGCTGAATCATCAAAAGTATTTTTATTTATAAAGGAAACCTCACGGGGGTGGGGGGGAATAAACACATGTCAATAATTACTGCTACTGGGGGGTGGTCCTACTTGCAAAATCAACAACAGAAACACAAGAAAACACTGGCAAACTAAACCATGGAACCTACATAGACTGTGTACAGGTAAGTATCAAAAAAACCTCACTTCAATAAAGGTGAGAACATGGGTCCCAGGGTGTGGGTCAGTAGCAACAGGGGTTTAGCATGCAGATGGCCTTGGAGGTTCAATTTCTATCACCCAAACAAACAAAAAGCATAAAAATGAAAGTGAAAGTCCAGACAGGACATGTTGGAAAGGAATAATCTCAATAAACACACAAAAAAAAGAGTAAAATTATCATACTATTTAAAGAACTCTCCCAAGTCAGGCAGGAACTAAGCAAGAATCTAGACATCCATAGACATACGGGCTAGATCTGAAGGCGCAGCCAGCACACCATGAGTGGACTGCAAAATGCCAGTGTTCCACCTGTGCTGCGGGGACAATGAGAATGGAGTTTCCTTTGTTCTTGGTTTTAAGGTTGAATACAACCATTCAGTAAAGCAGGCTCTTGTAGCGTGTGGTAGCACATGCCTTTTGATCCCACCCATCACTCAGGGGGGAAGAAGGGGATATAGAGCTGTCCAGGCCAGCCAGGGCTACATGGTATGACCCTGTCCAAAAAAAAAAAAAATTTTTAATAAAAAATAAAAGTTCTAATGAGTACACAAATTTAGGAGCCTCTCAACATGTCTCTCAACTTAATCATTCCATTTCTTCACATCCAAGGTCTAGAACTGTGAGTGCAGCCCAGAAATATGAGAATCTGCCTGCAGACAGCCCAGCCCTGTCATAGTGTACAGATACCTCCACTGGTGACTGACCAAGTCAGCCCCACCCCTAGTGTAGACTGACTCAGTCCTTTGGCCAAAGGCTTGGTTTTTGTTATTTGTTTTTAATGTTCAGAAAATTGAGATTCAGTGCAATGACAAGATACAATGTGGAGGAGTCCCTGGATCCAACTGGGCAGCAGACATGCAGACGTGCAACAGATTAAGAGGAAAGCTTTGGGGAGAAAACTGGTATGATGCGGGGACTCTAACACAGTAGTTGTGACAGTCAGCTTTCCTGAAGATCAAAGGACGATGCTTTGAGACTTTCTCACCTGAGCCCCTGCCCCTCCAGAGAGTGGGCTGGGCCTCTCCTGAGCCTGAGAGCAAGGTGAGGAGCTTCTGCTCCAAAGCAGCTGTGCTTCATCACCAAGGCAACTCCCCAAACAAGGAGAGGCCTCCAAGACTCTCAGTATGTGGCAAGCTACCGTGCATGGTGAACAGCCCCCTAAGTTGTTAGAGGAGCAGGCTGCTCCCTTGCCTTGCTCACCTAACAAAGCCAGGGTGGACAGGCTCCGAAGCCAGCTCAAAATGAAAGCTCCTGAAGAGCCAGTGCGGAAGTTGCAAGGATGCAGATTCCAAAACAAAATAAAATGAAAGCAAAAATCCCACAAACAAAACATCAGTAACAAAACATGGACTTCATTTTCTGTTGGCAAACTACTCCTGGTCATGGAGCCCACCCTGGAGTGTAGCTGATATGCCCAGTGACATTCCACAGAAGAAGAACATGGAGTTGGGGGAATCTTGAAGGAGTACAGAGAGGAGAAACACACAATCAAAATATATTGGGTGAAAAAAAAATAATTAAAAAGAGCAGATTCCCAGACCTGATTTTTCTGAAGGTGTGGTTCCTGGGTCTGTGATCCAGACAGGTCTGCCAGAAGCTGTTTCATGACCACACTTAAGAGCACTGCTTGGAGCCCAGGGACACACCCCACCCTACTAACTGCACTCCAGTCAGGCAAACTGTTTCAGGGCTGGAGGAGTTTGGCTGTTTCACAAAATGATGGACTCACTCTCTGACAAAGTTAACTTCTCACATCTTTAGGGCCATGATGCAAGAGGCTGGCTGGGATACAAAAGACTCTATGCATCGCTGCTTGGTCCATTCTGCCTGCTCACACACACATTTCTCTATCAGAAAGCAGCTACTCAGGACTTCCCACTATAGGAGAAAAGGTCACCCCAAACCCAGAGCCACACACCCTCAGGATCCAGGACCTTTGGTCAAACTACAAGATGAAGGGCTGGTAAACCCAGGTGACCAAGAGGACCTGGAAGACCCACAAAGGACCAGGAAGACTCCTTTCAGCCACTAACTTTCTCTAGTATTCAATCTTTGTGTCTAAAGACAAGATTGCCACTGTTTAGTTCTAATTATATTTTTATGATTCTTTACTAAAGTAGAATGGATATTTGGCTGAGTGTGACAGGAAGAATAGTGAAGGCAAAAAATAAAATAAAATAATTTTAAACTTTAAAAGTAGATTGGCTATTGCCAGGTTCCCGACAGGCCATTTCTCTTGGGAAGGCCAAGATAGATGGCTCTTTTCTTCTTGGACTAAATCAGATAGAACAAGCTCTTTCTGGCTGATTGTGATGGAAATTGTGTTTTCAGGAAAAAATGGGTGTGTGGAGAGATCTGGCAACTTCCTTGAAGTTGCAGCTCAGTTACATGGGGCTTGGCATGGGGAACTCCATGTTGATCTGGCCCACTGGGGCCTAGTACAGGAGTTCAGTTCATAGCAGTGCTCCTATAACTTGTTTAGCAGCAGAGTGGAATGCCAACGAATCACCCATCTGAGTCACATGTGCCTTGTTGTTCTTACTAAGTCACCGGGAAAGGATACTGAGACTATTTTCTGACTCCTTGCTTTCCCGTTCTTTGGCAACTTTGATCCAAGGAGCCTACCATGCCCACAGAGTACAGTTCTACTGGTCCTGCTGTAGTTCACAATACTAGCAGAACCTCAGCGCTGCACACTGGTCACTAATTCTCTCAACAGTCCTACAGGGTAAGTGCTGCCATTTCCACTCAGCAGATGAGGAAATTAAGTATAACTGTTATTGTCTTTCAGGGCTTGAAACCAGGACTCAACCAACCTGCCCCACTTGTACTCTATTCTTCTGCCTCTTCTAGGAGGCCCCTCCCTCCAACCCTAGTTTTCTCATCATGACCAGCACCAGCAGATTCAGCCACCCCAGGACCCAGCTGAGCACATCTGGAGCTCCATACTTTGAAAGCCACACAGCTTCTGGGTTGGAAGCAGATGGCCCCAGAGGTGCTGAGTCCATTCAGCAGAATGCCTGTCTTGACGTGCTGGCCAAGCACTAGACAGAAGCCTCCCTGAAAAGATACCCACTTCCTCCTGAAGCCCCCACCATCAGTGTGTAAGCCTTCTGTACGTCATTGCTCCTTGAACAAGAACTTGAGTGTTGCCAGGAGTTAAGTGACGGGCCAGGCATGGTTTGTCTTATGGTAGACACAGCGGTTGTCTCCACCCACATCCATTCTCCTTTTCTCTCTAGTCCCTAGGTTTTACAGTCAAGAGAAAAGGCAATGTTAAGCATCCCTGGCTCCTCTCCCTTGCACTTAAATGGTAGCCATGTAACTGACTCTGGCAGACTGAGCTGAAGTAAACTTCTGTGGGAATGCTGGGAAGTCTGTATCCATCCAGAAGAGCAGCTATGGTTCCCGCCATCTACCTCCTTCCTTCTGCCAAACCTGGCAGGCAGACTTGATGGCTGGATCTTTGTCATCCAACTTGAACTATAGTATGACCTCCGAATAAAGCTACTTGAGGGTGCAAAGAAAGGGGGCTTCTGCACAATGCCACCATCAGATTTTCCATTGCTGGGCTGCCTGACCCAGACTTCTCTAAATCACTAAAATGTTGCATTTTTCTTTTATCATAGAGGAGGCTGACCCCAAATTCTGCAGCCTTCTTGATGGTCACTGAGAAGTGGTGGTAAGTTGTGGAACTTCCTATTCTCCTAAAACTGTGGCTCTGGGGGACTTTGGTAGGTAGGAGAATCTTTAAGCACTATAAACCAACCCCCAAATGCTCTGGCATGTGGTCTTCCTCAAGCTGTGAGAATGATGGTTGATGTCTGAGAACACTGAGTGATGCCCCAAGAACCTGTGGTTCTCCCTCCATCTGCTACCCATGAGAATAAAAAGACAAGAGTTACTAAGTCTCGTGAGTGTGTGACTTTGTGTGTCTGTGTGTGTTATGTCTGTGTTATGTCTGTGTTTGTGTGTGTGTGCGCTGATAACTTGCAAGGCCAGCGCTCTCCCACTGAACTACATTCCCAGCCTCTAAGCTTAATCTTGAAGTGAAACAGAAAAGAAATGTAAATAGTCCTTCTGCTACTGCTTTAAGTTACAGAAGACTTGGCTACCATTAATTATGATAGTGATAATTACACAATACGTAAAATATACTATGCAGATCAAACATGCAATTAAATAGTTACCATATTTATAAGCTTTTATGGGATAATGAGCAAGGTTAACTGCAGAGGGAGATGGAAGCTGGTGTTTAGTGCTTTCTCCTTTTTATTCCGGTCAGGACCCAGCCTATGGGCTGGTGCCACCCACAGTCAAGAGGGGCCATCCACCTCAATTAAACCTCTCTAAAACTAACCCTCCAGATGTGTCCACAGGTTTGTCTTCTGGATGTGAGCCCACATCTTTTCAAGTTGCAAATGTGGATTAACCATCTACGCTGTTTAGTTTTTTGTCAGCTTAACACAAGCCAGGGTTTTCTGGAAAGAGGGAACCTCAACTGAGAAAATGTCTCTATCAGATCGGACTGTAGGCAAGTATGTGGAGCGTTGTCTTGACTGACGGTTGATGTGGGAGGGCACAGTCTAGTAGGGGTAGGGGTTCTGGGTTGTATACAAAAGCAGGCTGAGAAAGCCATGGGAAGCAAATCAGTAAGCAGTGTTCCTTCAGGGCCTCTGCTCTGATCTTGCCTCCATGTGTCGACCTGAGTTCCTGCCCTGTCTTTCCTTCATGGTGAGCTGGGATCAGGACATACAAGCTAAAATAAATCCTTTTCTCCTCAAGTTTTTGGTCATGGTCTTTAGAAAGTAAACTAAGACATTATCACACTCGCTTCCCGCTACTATTACAAACACCAAAGATAAGTCTATTTATAAAACGGAAAGATCTGCTCGTGGTAGGGCACATTCATGGTGTTTGGGCCTCCAATAGAGATGTGGGATCTACACTTCGTGCTAGGATCATGTGGTGTTGCAAAACTATTCACTTCATGGGTAGAGAGGAAAAGACAAAGAGAGATAGACAGACAGACAGAGACAGAAATAGCGGGAGAGAGAGAGAATAAGAGCTGGGACTTTAAGGGCTAGAAGCCCTCCCGTTGTGCTCCATGTCTTACGAGTTTCCGTTCACACACCCACAACAACGCCAAGCTAGAGAGCAAGCCTTTAACACACAGGGAGTGTTCCATCCCCAAACTGTGCGTGCACTCCAATGAGGGAGTCTCCAGAGCCTGGGCTTCCGAGGGTCTATAGTGCTGTTCTGGTAGAAATAAAGCCACTTCCTCTGGAGCATGTGATTTGACTTGACTGTCTGCAGTGTTTGCCTCAGAGCAAGCATGTTTCTGCCTCCTTTTTCAGCTCCCTGGCTCTATTTAGTTCCACCACTCAAAACAGTATTTGTAAAGCAAAGAAACTTAAGCAATATGTCCAACCTTTCACAGGTCATGGCACACATGGGGCACACTGCTAAACAAAGAATTTGCATATGGTTGGAGGTGACCTTAGAGGACCCTAAGGTGTCAGCCACAGACTTGTACCAGATCAGCATCCAAAACAGTGGCCAGTGGTCCCCACAGCCTGGTCTCCATTATCTAGGTGCTCATACTAAGGTGGTCCTCTTTGTCATGGTTCTGGAGTTGCTTGGCCTCCAAGCCTATTAGAGCTACAAGAAGAAAGACTACAGGTAGATGGATGACCTGACCAAGGCCATATACAGAGGCTCAGAGATGCGAGGGCCTCCCGGGAGGCCTCAGACAGTTAGTCCTCTTCCACAGCCATCCATTTTATCTCTGAGACCAGAAAAAGTACTTCCAGATCCTTTAGGTGTGGTTTTGAAGCCATGCTAGATGCTCGGGCATGTTTAGTCACTGTCCGATCAACTCCCAAATCATGAAATCATTGCTGAATTTCCGTATTTATATTTGTAAATGATCATGCCTCCAAGAACAGCTAGAACTCTGCCAGGGGTGCAGCAGAGAGGCTAGTGGGGTTATGGGTCTCTTGGCTCTTTCAATCCTGACCGGAATTAAAGCAGTGACTTCTCTCAAAAATAAAAAAAAAAAAATATCTGAGTACTTTGCTAGAGTCAAGGAAGACTGATGACCAAAACTTCAAGGGAGAGGATGGCGTGCCACTGGGAGTTCCCATTGAGGA
Source organism: Psammomys obesus (assembly GCF_907164565.1). NCBI lineage: Eukaryota > Metazoa > Chordata > Mammalia > Rodentia > Muridae > Psammomys > Psammomys obesus. Next base: position 10,276,682 of record NW_026591918.1, on the reverse strand, counting down.
AGAACCTGCTGACTGGGTATTTGGGATGCTGTGGGTGAGTAGCCTGTACGCTGCCAAGGCCCTGCCCTTTTGGAGGCAGCTCCCATCATTGACTGATGAAAGCCAGAGGGTGAAGAACTGGCTACCCCCATCCAACCCAAGACACTCTGCAGTCCCCTCTGTGGCTGAGTCTCCCCCAATTAGGTCATAGCTGATTTCTCCTTCTGTCCACATCTGCCCCTTGCCCCATCCTGCCACAGGGCAGGAGTGTGGTTCCAAAGGCCTTCCTTAGTACGTATCTTGTCTTCTAAATCCACCTCAGCATCTGAAGTCAGAGAGAGATAAGAAAACTTTTTAAAAATTCCCATAGAACTAGAGAATTCTTGGAGTATATTTTTAATTGATTAGGAATTTGCATATGCATATAATATGTTTTGATCAAGTCCACCCCCGTTCCCTCTCCTCCAACTCCTCCTTTATACTAACTACCATGACTTCACGCCAACTTTGTGTGTTCTCAGGACCACTGAGGAAGCAAATGAGGCGGAGCACACAGCAATGTGTCAGCGGAAAGAACACGGTCGAATAACGGGCCACTTCCACTGCAAGTGGTTTGGAATGAGTCACGCCGCTTGGAGAGGAGCCTGCTGGCTCCTTTCCTGCCCCAGCCACAAAGTGTATCCTCAGCAGCCTGAAGAGGTGCCCACCCCAGACAGAAGTCTAGGCCCCTCTGAGGAGAAAGGGTAAGAGAACTTCAGTACTATCTCCAGACTCCTGTCTACCGGGGTCTATCACTGGTACAGAAGTGCAGAGCCCCTCACAGCGTTCCAAGTTACCCTACACTCTCACAGACTTTGCAGAACTCTTCACTCCAAACCACTAATGAACTCCTCCCAGCTCCAGGTTTAATTAGTTTTCATTGCAATATTAATGATCCCAGCAAACCATTTCCACTTTGCTGGCGCACAGCTGGAATTCCTTTATTTGGCATTTGGTCTCCTTATAAGAGAATCCCAGGCGCCTCCTCCTCTCCCCTTGTCCCATCAAGGGGGAATAAGATCACACTCTTACTTTGCTTATCCCTTGGCCAGCCCAGGGACAGTAGCTTTAATAATTCTGAAGCTGGGAGCATTAAACACATCAAAAACTGCCATACAAATAACATATAATATAACTCCAGGATTTTAATTACAGTGACTAATATATGTACCAACCCTGAAATCTCTATGGTACCATTAGGCCACACGCATGGACATTATTGGGAGGCTTAAAATGTGCACAAGGTATGCCATTAGTTGATCCAAGACCTTCCAGGTCTAGAGTTCTCGCCTGGGACTCAAAATTCATTTCTTGGGCAGTTTGAACTACCCAGCCAAAGGCAGTGTTTCTTTCATTAGTGGCGATGAAAAATGATTAAACTTTGCCTCCAGCTCAGGTCAGCTTATGTTCAACGTGTCTGGGTTGCATGGCAGAAGAGTAAGGCATTGTAGGTAAGTTCCTCTGACTCTTTAAAACAGTGGCAAACTGATATGAGACTGTGCCCTGCCCCAGAAATGTGCCAGCCTTGATGGAAAGCGATCTGCACTTCTATGAGAATTCACCCGATGTTCAGTGTGGCACCTTTCCAGATATATGGGTAGAGATGTTGGATGATGTCTGCCAGGAGCTGAATTAGTCACTGAATTAGTCCACTTGGTATTGCTGAAATAAAATGCCTGAGGCTGGGTATTTTGTAAATCAAAGGAGTTTATTCAGCTCACATTTTAGAAGCTGAATGTCCAAGAAAGAGTGACTTCATGTTTGGGCTCTGGTGAGGGCCTCTCTGAGTATTGTCACATGGTAGAAAAGTAGAAAGAGAGGCAGCAGCATGCAAGCATACAGAAGGGGCAAAGAATGCAGGTGGCCTCACTAATAACAATAAACTCTGATGATAACTGGCTCTCTCCTTGAAACTATAACCAATCTTTCCAAGGCTGGAGCCCTAGGGCCTAATGACCATGCACCAGACCCATCTCTGAAGGGCTTAGCCACTTCTCAGCACCTCCCTGGGGAAAAAGTGTCCAGCACAGACACCATATCCAAACCACAGCAGGCCCCACTGGGCCTTCCCAGCAAGAGGCCAGCAGCCTCAGCTCAAAGCCTTAAGAACTGAGGGAACTCTGGTTCAGCACAGCCAACATCAGGACCAGAAGCCATGCTGTGTGGTCAGTAGTAAGAAGATCATGGTGATGGTATAAGTTTAGAGGTATAATCAGTGAAAGTAGGTACCAGCCAGTGCCTGAAAAGGATATCAGAGCAAGGGTGATCATTGCCAGCAACGAAAAGAGCTTCTCCTACTCCCCCCAGCAGTAGAAAAGCTTATTACCCACAGCTTGGGGCACAGTTCCCATTGGGGCATCAGGACCATTGACATGGCAACCGTTAGCATGGCGATCATTGACATGGAGACCACTGACATGGCCTCCATAGTACGAAGCTTCCATGACAAGTCATCCAGGCAGACTATGGAAGTGACAAGTCTCCAAGCCAGTGTCTCTACATCCCCTACCCTCAGAGGAACACACACAATCACTAGGGCCAAAAGGTTTTTCTCTAAAACATGACCTTCCCTGCAACCTCTCAAGACCCACTAGAAAGGACACCCTGGATCCAGAAACCATTGCAAGAGTTTTTATCTCACTTTCCAGGTCTTGAAAATGGTCCCTTGCTCCCAACAAGGTTGCAATAACAGGTCATAGAATGAAGAGAATTAATGGACCCATGTACAAAGTGTTATAAATATGTATACATAAAATACATGAAATGTACAATGCCTAAATTATTATTTTTATAGTAAAGTTATAAAATAAATATAATAAAGTTACTAAATAAATAAAGTTATTAAAGTTATTTATCTATTTCATGTGTGGGTGTGGTTTGCTCGCATATGGTATGTCTACGAATCACATGGCATGCCTGGTGTCTGTAGTGACCAGAAGAGGGTGTTTGATTCTCTGGAACCGGAGTTACTGATAATTGTGAATCCCCGTGAGGGTGCTGGGAATTGAACCTGGGTCCTCTGGAGGAGCAGCCATTGCTCTAAACCACAGACATCCAAGGAAAGAGAACCCTACTCAGCAGCTTGGAAAAACAAGCCAAAGCTAAACAGAGATTTAAATGATGAACCAAAACCATAAATATCCATAGACTAGGACGAAATCTCAACCTCGGCAGGCAATGTTTGACCTGATCCCTAAAGTACCATCCTTAAGAAGAAAAAAGATGATACAGTAAGCAATATCAAAACTGAAAGCTGCCTGCAAATAGCCTTACAAGAATAAACAGGCCTACAGAAAGCATGCATATGAGTAAGAAAAAACTTCAAACTAATAAGTAAGGAGTTTTCCACACTCACTGAGGAACTCACTGAGTAACTCAAGGATGGACAGATGCACACACAGTTATTTTAACAAGAGGAATGCTCCTGTAGACCTGCCAATAAGGTCATGAGAAGAGAGTTGACTTCAGAATCACGGGGGCGGGGGGGGGGGTATGCAAAGGAAACCAGTGCACACTAGCTGAAGGACTGAGGCAACACGTTCTGTAGAAAGTGGTGGAGAGGATCGGGTCTCTCTCATGCTGCCAGAGGTCATGAGAAGTGGTGCGGTCATTTTGAAGCTTCTTCAAAACTGACTGTCCTCTACGGACATTCACATAGAACAGAAACTCAGGTCAAGGCAGCCGGATGCATGGATGTGGGTAATAGGGAAGCTGAGCAGTACCAGAGGGGGGAGACAAAGGAGAGGCACTGCCGAGCTCTGCTGAGAAGGAAGGTACAAGCTTTACATCCACCGCATCCGTTCCTTGTCTGTTTCTATTGCTCAAGACGCTGCTGCCCGTATCTGTGACAGTTAAGTGTCACCTGCTGCAGGAAATGTGAGTCCCCTGTTGGGTCCTCCTAGGGGCCTCTGACTCCCTCTCTGAGATATTTTCTGGTTCCAGGACACCAGGCCACACCTGTGAGGCCCCAGTGAGCATCCCGACGAGGCAGTCCCAAAATACGTGGGTGTTAATATCCAGGGCCACCCTTGACCTATGGAAGGATGGGATTCAAATGGTAACCCAGCCTCATCTGAGCTCCACCCTTGGGGGGGGCAATATTAAATGGTACTTCAAGAAGCTATTAGGAGATTTGTGCCAGATAGTGTTCCTACATATTAGCTACACAAACCCCCCAACTGCAACCTTGAACTGACTTTCACTGACTCTCTGCACACCTCTCTTCTTCAATGCTGCCTCCCTGGACTTTCTCCCAAATGCACTGCCGGCCTCATTCCTTTATCTTTGGCTCTGATAAAGGTACCCAAGACTAGATGCTTCAAAAGATTTAACAGGCTCTCCTGTTCCCTCCCACCTTGTGGTAGAATGAGTCCCCTTGGAGCTACTGGGACCAAAGTGAGGAAATAATGGTGGAGCCTGTGCGGTGGGAAGGTGCAGTCTGGAATCTGAGACTGGCCAAGGAGAATGTAAAATTTAAGTAAGAGATCAGAGTCCAGATAGGAAATGACCTTCTAAGAGCCAAGTCAAGGTCAAACCTCAGGTGGGTGGCAGGTAAAATAACAGAATTGAGGAATGTACAGGAACTTACAGGAGCACTTCTCTGGAAGACAGAGAAGTGACTAGCTTCCTAGCAAAGGTCTCTGACCAAGCTGGCCCACCCCAGGGTGCCACTGGTCCTAAATGATTGGCATTGGACAAGCTGGTACCTAGCATCCAGGGGCCCTGTAGCCCATATGAGAAATAAGGTCTTGAGAACACAGGTGGTATTTTTGCTTTGAAGAAGAAGAAGAAGAAGAAGAAGAAGAAGAAGAAGAAGAAGAAGAAGCCTCAGCTGTGATTGCTGGTTGTTTTGCAAGTGAGGATATGAGCTGGCATGAAGGCAGTCACTCCAGAGCCAAAAGGATCTCTCACAAAGACATGGAGTTTAGTCAGGCTATGGCCTTCCCAATCCAACAGGCTGGAATTTCATATTAGTTTCTTTCCTTAGAAATAAACTTTCATGGTCTGGAGAGATGGCTCAGAAGTTAAGAGCACTGGCTGTTCTTCCAGAGGTCCTAAGTTCAATTCCCAGCAACCACATGGTGACTCCCAAACATCTATAATGAGATCTAGTGCCCTCTTCTGGCTTAGAGGTGTACATGCAAAAAGAACATTGTATGCGTAATAAGTAAATCTTTGTTAAAATTTTTATTTATTACACTTTATTCACTTTGTATGCAAACTGTAGCCTCCTCCCTCACCCCCTCCCAATCCTGCCTTCCTTCCCTCTTCTCCTCCCATGCCCCTCCCCCAGTCCACTATAGGGGAGGTCCTCCTCCCATCTGACCCTAGCCTATCTGGTCTCATCAGGACTGTCTGCATTCTCTTCCTCTGTGGCCTGGTAAGGCTTCCCATCCCCCTTAGGGGGAGGTGCAAAGAGCCAGCCACTGAGTTCATGTCAGAAACAACCCCTGTTCCCACTACTAGGGAACATACTTGGACACTGAGCTGCCATGGGCTACATCTGTGCAGAGGTTCTAGGTTATCTCCATGCATGATCCTTGTTTGGAATACCAGTCTCAGAAAAGACCCCTGTGCCCAAATGTTTTGCTTCTGCTGCTCTCCTTGTGGAGCTCCTGTCCACTCCAGGCCTTTCTATCTCCCCCTTCTTTCATAAGATTCCCTGCACTCTACCAAAAGTTTGGCTATGCGTCTCAGCATCTGCTTTAGTACCCTGCTGAGTAGAGTCTTTCAGAGGTCCTCTGTGGTTAGGCTCCTGTCTTGTTCATTGTTTTCACCCTCTTCTGATGTCTATACTATTTGCCTTTCTAAATAAGGACTGAGCAACTTACCCAAGATCCTCCTTTCTTAGCTTCTTTAGATATACAGATTATAGAATGATTAACCTATAATATATGTCTAATATCCACTTATAAGTGAGTATATACCATGTGTATCTTTCTGTTTCTGGGATACATCACTCAGGATGATCTTTTCTAGATCCCGCCATTTGCCTGCAAATTTCATGATTTCCTTGTTTTTAATAGCTGAGTAGTATTCCATTGTGTAAATGGGCCACAATTTCTGTATCCATTCCTCCATTGAGGGACAGATAGGTTGTTTCCAGATTCTGGCTATTATGAATAAAGCTGCTACGAACATGGCTGAGCAAATGTCCTTGTTGTATACTTGAGCATATTTTGGATATATGCCTAGGAGTGGTATAGCTGGATCTTGAGGTAGCACTATTCCTAAATGTCTGAGAAAGCACCAGATTGATTTCCAAAGTGGTTATCCAAATTTACATTCCAACCAGCGATGGAAGAGAATTCCCCTTTCTCCACAGCCTCTCCAGCATGTGTTGTCACTTGAGTTTTTTATCTTAGCCATTCTGATGGGTGTAAGGTGAAATCTCAGGGTCATTTTGATTTGCATCTCCCTGATAGCTAAAGATGTTGAGCATTCTTTTAAGTGTTTCGCTGCCATTCGATATTCCTCTATCGAGAATTCTCTGTTTAGCTCTGTACCCCATTTTTAATTGTATTACTTGATTTGTTGCTGTTTAACTTCTTGAGTTCTTTACATATTATGGATATAATCCCTCTGTCAGATGTAGGGTTGGTGAAGATCCTTTCCCAATCTGTAGGCTGTCATTTTGTTCTGACGACAGTGTCCTTGTCTTTACAGAAGCTTTTCAGTTTCATGAGGTCCCATTTATTGATTGTTGATCTTAGAGCCTGTGCTGTTGGTGTTCTGTTCAGGAAGTTGTCTCCTGTGCCAGTGAGTTCCAGGCTCTTCCCCACTTTTTCTTCTAACAGGTTTGGTGTGTCTGGTTTTATGTTGAAGTCTTTGATCCACTTGGACTTTAGTTTTGTGCAGGGTGATAAGTATGAATATATTTGCATTTTTCTACATGTAGATATCCAGTTAGACCAGCACCATTTGTTGAAGATGATATCTTTTTTCCATTGTATGGTTTTGGCATCTTTGTCAAGAATCAGGTGTCCATAAGTGTGTGGGTTTATTTCTGGGTCTTCTATTTGATTCCATTGATCCACCAGACTGTTTCTATGCCAGTACCATGCAGTTTTTATTACTGTTGCTCTATAGTACACCTTGAGATCAGGGGTGGAGATACCTCTAAACGATCTTTTATTGTAGAGAATTGTTTTAGCATTTTAGGGTTTCTTGTTACTCCACATGAAATTGAGAATTTTACCAACACAATTCTTTACAGATCTTGAAAGAAAAATTCTCAATTTAATAAATAAATATTTTTTAAAAAGAAAAAAGAAACAAACTTCCATTAGAAAGAAACTTCTAGAAACTTTGTATAGCCTATTACACAAGCTGAAACATCATGTGCAAAAATTTAAGTGCTAGCAAACAAACAAAACAAAACAAAAGCCTAGCCCATGGATTTAAATCAGGGCAGGAACCTTCCATCACATTTTATGAGTAACATAGAGAGTCTGAATGAAGTCCAATGACCACTAGTCCATCCAACCTTCCGTCTGCCCATTCACCTGTCTATTCTTACCATCCCATTTGTCCATCCTCAGGTGTGGCCACCCATCTGACCACCCACTTGCATCCATCCATCCATCCATCCGTTTTTTTTTATCAACAGCCATTTTCAGTGTTCCCCATTGATCTGTCCATCCATCTATCTTTGTCCTTCTGTTAATTTACCCATTTCTTCATTCAGCAGGCCTTTGTGGTGTTTCCCAGCCAGCCAGCCAGCCATGGCAGGTTAACACACACAGTAGTGCCATCTTCGAACTCTCGGCATGGATTAATGCACAACCACCTGACTAAGTAGAAACTACAAAGCTGGGGGTGGGATGGGGAGAAAGGGGAACCCAGAGATGAGACAATTTACCCAACATCACATAGAAGCTCAACCTAAATACTTATGCACTCAACCATGACTTTGTTGTCTTTTAGGAGAACAGACTGGTGCTCTGTTTACTGCGGAGAAAGGTTTTCAGAACCTCGAGTAGCATCAGGCCATCGAGAGCCTCCACAATGTGATTATGGGCGGCCAGTCAAGTCTTACAAATGAGTGCAAGATATGTCCGGAGGAAGTGGTGTCCACAGACTGACATCAGGGCAGAGGAAGAAAGTGGGTAGAGGGGAGCAAAAAGGGAAGAAGAGAGGGGGAGCAGTGGTAGAGGAGAGAAGGGTTGAAGCCTGCTGCCTGGAGTGAACAGCTTGAAAGATCAGGTAGGACCAGGATACTGGGGCAGGGCTGAATCTGTAGGCTGGGGAGGTGACAGATCAAAAGCCCCCAGCTCCTAAAGGAACTGGGTGAGGCCACTGGTGGAGAAGAGTCAATACATACAATTTAAAAAAGGAGGGGACCCACACGAAGCCAGAGCAACCACTGCCTACATCCTCCCGTGTGTGCCCACTGTATGCCACACTGGCCTAGGGGAATCCAGCCTGCTGTCCCCAAATACTGCCATCAGGCAGGTATGCTCCTCCTTGTTTCACTGGAAAGGAGGCTTTCCAAGTGTGCACAGGCAACAGTGATGGAGGAGCTCCAGCGAGCTCCAGGCACCATAGCAGGTGACAGACACCCAGGTCACCTGCACTCAGGGAAGAACAGGACACAGTGACAGCTGATCAACTCTGTGAGCATTGTGGTGGCAGAGTGCCAAGCTACAAATCATGCCACATCATCAAGAGAGCAGCAGGCGTCTCTGTGCAGCCTGCCGACTCCAGCTGTCTTAGCTCAACCGGATCTATTGACCATTCCCTAACCCAGCCGATAGCTGGGCAGCTGACCCACAGGCTCCACCGCTGCCCAGCCCAAGGTGGCACCCAACCTCCTCCCTAGCCCTGGATTAGGTGGTGTTAGTCACCATTAAAGAGCTGTCTTCAGAATCGGCACTACCTAGGCAGCCTGGGGCACCGCAGACGGCAGGACCCAGGAGACCTCAGGCCAGAGCCCAGCACCCTGCATTCTGGATGAATCTAAATCTCGTGCTGCTTTCCTCAGCCCTCCTGGTTTGACTCACCTGTCAACGACCATCTCAGAAAACTTTCCTTCTGACATGCTACAGTGAACTGAATGGTGACCCCACCCCCTCTGAAAACATGTCCACAGCCTAGGGCCCAGACTCGGGGACTGTGACCTTATTTGGAGAAGGAGTCTCTGCAGGTGTGATTAAGATACTGACACCCCAGCCCTAAGCCCAGTGACAGGTGCACGTCCATAAGGAGGGGCATGGGGACATTTGAGAGAGGCAGAAAGGAAGAGGCACCTTGACAAGGGGCCAGAGGTTGAAGGGACAGTGGGACCACCAGCACTGGGAGAAGTAAGGAGGCGTCCTTGCATGGAGTCATGTGACCTTGCTTGATTTCCAGCTGCTACCATCGACCATGCAAGGAATACAGGCTTTGAGCAGGCTGTGTGAGGTCATTTATGGCAGCCACGAGATGGCTATCACACATGGCTGGTGGCGTCTGACCGAGCGAGACGCTATTTGCAGGAGGACCTGCGGGAGCTGGCTGGGTCCTGCTATGTCTGCCCTTGGCTGGGAAGGGAATCCTGAGGTTGCAGATGCCAGGGTGTGGAGCCCAGGGCAGGGGCAGGATGAGAAGTAGGCCTATTTATAAACAAATGGAGCCAGAGGGAGGGCACAGGGTCAAGAAAGGGCTTCACCAAGGTCAGGGGCCTGGTCCCAGGAGACAGGGAACTTGGCAGGGATGAGCCAAGCCTGAGAGGAAGGCAGGGGGTGGAGTCAGGGTACTCTGTGCTTCTCAGAGTGATGGGACATGGTCCCTTTCCGAACAAGAATGTCCAGCCAAGCTTTCAAGCAGTATCTGGTGTTGGGCAGGGCTCCGCCGGGCTGGGCGTGAACAGATTCTTTCCTGCTGTCTCATTTTCCTCCGGGAAAGGAAGCAAGAGTGCCCAAGAGAGCGGCCCTCTATGCCTGGTCTGCGGGCCCTTGTTCCTGCCCTGCTTCTGCCATTTTGAGGTGATCCCCATCACGGTGAGTGGACCACTATGTCCTTAGAGTGAAGGGATTTCATGACAGGGGTGGTGTTCAGTTTAGGGCCACTGCACAAACCAGGCAGCTTTGCCCAACCCTGGGCAGATGTGAGCTGGGAGATGTTCGGCTCTCAGGCTCCAGGATTCCTAAGAGCTGGCGGCAGCCTCTGGCCAGCTAGGAGTCTGGATTGGCTTTCAAGGAGAGCTTCTATCCTGGAAGCACTTCTCCCTATAGCAGCCCAGGCAGGAAGAATTGTGGTGCTGACTTACCTGCCCCGACTCAGGGATGCTAGGGTTAACTAACGAATCTCAAATTCTAGATCAGTCCTTTTCTTGGCTGTGTGACCCACAGCAAGTCATTCAGTCTCTTTGAGTCTACTTTTCTTATCTGAAAAATGGGACTAACTGGCCAACTTCACTGAGCTTGTGGGAGGGGTAGATGGGACTGCAGATGTTACCAAAGCTCTAACGTCATTAGAGGACATCTTTGGACAACTTATTTTCTGTTTCATCTTTCTTGCTGAGAAAGTGTGCTAGGGCTACCAAGGTCCACCCAAGGTCCACGGAGACCTCAGCAGTGCCAGATGTACCTCTGGGGCTGGTAGGTGGAGGAGTTTGGAGGGACACTCATGACTCTGGACCTGCCCTAGCTGGTCATAGTCTGGACATGAAACCAAGTTGCACCTTCATCTATCAGTGGCCACAATGTCCTCTGTAGAATGTCCTCCCGAACTAGACACAGAGTGTACATGTGGCAGGGGCCACCTATGGAAAGGAATGTCACTGGGAGAGACGGGGTGCTGCTTCTAGCCTCTTGCAGTCTTGGACAGGACCAAGAACCATTATGTCATCACACACCCATTACACTACTGAGCCAGTAATAGGTCCCTTCCCAAAACACACACAAACAGGCGCATGTGTACACTCATCTCCTCAGACAGGCCCCCTTACACATTTATACACACTCACACACATTCACAAGTGACTCAGACACACTGACACACAGGGACGCGTCTCCTCAGCAGTTAGAGGGGAAAGCAGAAGGGAGGGCCTGCAGCCGTTCCATGTCGGGAGGGGCTGAGTGGAGTAGCCTGTGCACATGAGGAGGGGCTGAAAAAGGAAGCCTGTGTGGGTGGTGCTGTCTCCAACTGCTGTGTCGAGCACCTGAGCATGCGTCTGGGGCTTATAATAGCCAGGTAAGATGCGGTGAAGGTTCTGCTGCTCGAGTTAACCTTGAAATGTTGCCTGAGTGCTACTCAGCCGGGGAGGGGGGCATTCCATGGAGGCTCTGGAATAGAAATGGCACTGGGCAGGATGGGAGAATACCCCTTCTGAGCTCTGTCCACAAGCCTCACTCTTTGGACCAACAGTGAGAGGACCCCTACAGAGAAGCAAATTCGTAGGCCTTCCTCCGATCCAACCTATCACCAACTCCAGCAAATTGAAACGCCACGTCAACAAGCCTCCCTTCCTCACAACAGGTTCTGTCCAAGGTGAAAGCCCCCGCCTGACTGCCGTCATCGCATATGGCTATCGTCACAGGCTGTCATCTCTGAACTGATCCATCAGGCATTGAAAACAGGGTCCTGCAGTCCTGCTGCCAAGGAAGCAAAGCTTGGAGTCAGGTCTCTGCTGTCTGTCACCCACGTGGCCTCTGAACTCCTGGCTCTGACACTGACATTGCAGGATTAGAACCTAGACCTCTAAGCAAATACACACTGCCCATGAGTTGAGGATAACCAAGAATTGTCATGGAAACTCTCAGTCCTTACAGTCAGAACTGAGGCTGCAGCAGCCAGCCAGACCTCCACACATTCACCTCCAGGAAAGACAGTGACCAGCCTGAGCTCTTCAGATCTGCGGAACAGTGGAAGGAGCTCTGTCACTCTAGGAAATGGAACTGTCAGGACGCACAGAGCCACTGTCTCTCTGGCACCCTGTATCTCCCAGAAACTCTGGTCGCAACGGAAGATCATGTACTGTAGAGGCCATGGAAATAACACCTCATGGACCATGGTAGGTGAGGAAGCAGACAGCCATCCCCAGGAGCTCAGGAACTTACTTTTGCAAAGAGAAGCCTGAAGCAGGCAGGGCGAAGCTGGGGCAGGTGTTCTTGATACAAGCGCACCATTCTAGTCAGTGGGTAATGGACATGAGCTGCAGGAATCGGAGAGGCTGGAAGTATCAGCACCCCAGTAGGACTGAATCAGTTGGTGGAGCATGAGGATTGCAGGGCCAGCCTCAAAGAACAGGTGGAAGAGAGCCAGTGCCCTCCAACAGTATGTCAAAGCCACTTATGAACCAATGATGCCCAGGGACATGTAAGAGTTTTGGACAAATTAGACATCCTGACACCAGGTTGGGCTTTACCACCTTCATCCTTTTGACCTTGATCAGAAGGCCTGCTTTCCCAGTTGATAGGGGCCAAATGGTGGCTAGAAGATGTGCCCCAATTCCGCACACCCAATTCCTGGGTGAGCATTTATGCAGGGAAGGGAATGTTCAGTTGTCCTTACCTCAGGACACTTGAAATGAGTGACATAATGATTGAGGGTGAGGGCGTGGTAGACACTAAATGGAGTGGCACTAGCCTTAGGAAAGGCACACAGAGAAGGAAAACACCGGAAGAAGCCGCGTGCACAGAGATGCCTGAGTGGTCTGGCGCTTCCTGCCTCAGAGCCTTCGGGGGCGCACGGCCCTGAGGACAATTTGGTTTCACCCTTCTGGCCTCCAGCGCTGCGAGGAAATAAACTGCTGTTTCTTTCAGCCTCCTCGCTTTGGCAATTGTCATAGCAGCCACCAGAGACCCGTACATCATCAACAATGGAGAACCAAACATATTTCACCTTCCCTGGTGTTTTCTGTTTCCAAGCTCTTCTCAATGAGTGTGTCACTTCTATTACGGGGGTCGAGGGGGGGAGAGTTGTTCCTTCAAGCGACATCTTCCTGGGGCTGTCAGATGTGTAGAAGCCCCATTTCTTCCCATCTGGGCTCTCTACCCTCCAGCACCCTCACGGGGAGGTCTTGCTGCTCTCCTGTGTCAAAGGTGAATCAGAGGGCTCCAGGAGGCAGCTCATCTGAGGACAGGCCTGGACATGAAACACAGCCTGCCTGCCCTGGAGCCCAGAAGAGGAGGCCGCATCCTCCAACCAGCAGACAGGCTGCTCTGCAGATGCCACCCCCCTCTTCCCTCCTGGCCACGCCCAGTGCCTGGGTGTCCTTCAAGTCAGATGGTAGGTAAATGTCTCAAGTGCCCTCCAGGCAGAGATAAATATCAGAGGACGGGATCCTGGAATTCAGTTTCCTATTTTTAAATGAAATGAAGGATAAATCATTTCTGCTGACTGTTTTTACCTGGCTGCAGGAAATGATGCATCGCCATTTTTTAAAAGAAAATTAAGCCTTTAATTCCATGACATGTGTAATAAAATGGTACTTCAGCTCCCTGCACTGAATATATGGCCCATCGTGTCCTAATTTACTATTCTGACACTACCTAAAATGTTCTGAAGTTATTAATGTGGCAATATATTCAAGCACAAAACCCAGCCTTCATACGCTGTTGAAGCACTTAATTAACGCAATGGATGGCTGTGTGGGGGCAGAACGGGGTAACAGCAAGAGACGCTGGGCACCTTCCAGCCCTGTCATTGATGCCGAGATCAGCTGGAGCCTGAGAGTCTTATTCGGGAAGGCAGAGGTGATGACACCTAATGGCCCTAATGGACACCTTGATGGCTGTCCTCAGGCCCAAGACACCATCATCTATCTCTCTTTCTCCACTAAGAATGCCCTTATTCGGACTCCTCCCGGCAAGGAATGCAACTTTGTCTTCTCCTGCTAGTTTATAAGATTGACTAGTGTGGCCAGAGGCAGTAACAACTGACCTCACAATCCTCCCTGCCCCTTAGCAATGGCAACACCCACCGAATGGGAACCTCCGGATGTATCCACGGGATCACTTGAAGTGACAGCCCTCCTCTTCTGCCAACTCTCTGAACAGCCTCACAGATACTGCTACGCTCTCCAAGGTCGAGAGCGCCAACTCTGCCACAAACAAAGCAAAGTCCCATCCCATCCCATCCAAGGGTCAAGTGACTGGAATGGTTGATTTAGCTTTTAGAAGACTCATACAGAGATTCGAAAACACGCACATGTTATATCCTTAGCAACGGGCATGAACAAGGTTCCTGCTGGTAACCAGTCAGTGGCCTGAGAAGAGAGTCATAGCTACTGCTGAGGCTAGCTTTCTCAGGAGACACGATGCCTACTTCACTGGCTAGGTGGCCTTCAGCAAATTCCATAGTTAGCAATAGCATCTCCCTCATGGGGCGGCTATTCACATTCTCCCGTAGACTCAAACCCACACCTGGCACGTAGACATAGTCACAGCCTGTCAGCTGGGGAGTGTCCCTACACATTAAAGAGTGGCTTCCGGAATTCACCAGTGACTTCCCATGAGAGTGAAGACGAGAGAGTGTCCAGCACTCTAAGGCTCAGGTGTGTTCGCACTTCCTTGTCCCTCACGTTCAAGCCTTCAGCCAGTGCACACTCACTGAGGACAGTTTTACTCCCCATGCCCCCTTCACTCCCTTCCCTCTGTTTCACCCAGATCTCAATAGCTGCCCTGCCCTGCTGTCAGAGCTTGTGTTTCGTTTGTGTGTTATTCAATGGCTAGATTCTCTCTCTCTCTCTCTCTCTCTCTCTCTCTCTCTCTCTCTCTCTCTGTGTGTGTGTGTGTGTGTGTGTGTGTGTGTGTGTATGTCTGTGTCTGTGTTTCTGTGTGTCGGTGTTAATGCATACTAGGTTATATAGGGCCTTGTTTAAATCTACCATCTGCTTCCTGTGAAACTAAATAAATGCCTTGGCCTTTAAGACTCCAAGAGATCCGGTCCTATCTGCCCCCAATTCTCCCTCAAATCAAGTTCAGAACTTGAATTTAAGTTCCATGAAATCAAGGACTTTGCCTGTCTCCTTGGCTGTCTGTGGTAGTTAGAAAACAAATGCTTTTTAGAAATAACCATGTATGGATATAACCTAGAACCCCTGCCTAGATATAGCCCATGGTAGCTTAGTATCCAAGTGGGTTCTCTAGTAAGGGGAACAGGGACTATTTCTGACATGAACTCAATGGCGAGCTCTTTGACACCCCCCCCCCCGAGGTAGGAGCAGCCTTACTAGGCCACAGAAGAGGACATTGCAGCCAGTCCTGAAGAGACCTGATAAGCTAGGGTCAGATGGAAGGGGAGGAGGTCCTCCCCTATCAGTGGACTTGGAAAGGGGCAGGGAGGAGATGAGGGAAGGAGGGTGGGATTGGGAGGGGAGGAGGAAGGGGGCTATGGCTGGGATACAAAGTAAATAACCTGTGACTAATATCAAAAATAAAAATAAATAAAAAAAGAAATAACGAATAATCAGATCCCTGAAATCTACACCTACACCCCATATACTACTGAACAGTGGGAAAACATGTTTAAAAAAAATGCATCACTTTAACTAACTTTACTCATATCAATCCCTGCACCAAGCCTATGAGCAAGTGGAAGTCAGAAAGGAAAGTACTTGGTGCAAGCCAAGGCTTCATATCTAAGAACCAGAATGACCCTGGGAAGCACCCCTGGGAAGCACACAGGCTCTAGGCTGCATACTTTCAGGAGGATCTTTATATGAACACTATCAAGCTTTCAGATAGGACAGTGCACAGGGCTGGCTCCCCAGCCTGCGCCATCAGGGTGAGCAGAGCTCTACCAAGCAAGCCTCCTTCGGGAGTCCTGCCCAGACTTGGCTTCAACTGGTTTCTTCCTTAAGAATGCTCAGACCAACAACCAGAAAGCATAAGTTGACTGTCACATGTTGAGGGAGGAGAATGGAATGCAGACAGGAAGAGAGGGTGCTTTGGTGCCACCAAGTGCAGCTTTAAGCCCTATCTCTATTGTTCACTGGCTGTGTGTCTTTGAACCACCATGTTTTTTAGAGTCTTACATTTCCAGGATCTAGAGGCCTTAGGACGTTTGGCCTGAATTCAACTATATATCTGCATGGATGGCTGATAGGAGTATCCTTAAGCAGGTCCTTGTGCTGACTGAGTGTGTGTGAACTCTAGCTGCAGGAGGTTCTCCACTCCACGGACAACAACCTGCCCTGGCTTCCCTTCCTTTACCATAGTGGGAAGCGTAAAATGCCATTATTCCTCCCTGCACATGAAGCCAAAGAGGCTCAGTGTCTGTCCATAGTCCTTTGCTGGTGTGGGCGTGGGTGGGTAAGGAGGTAGATGGACAGCAACCTTGTCCCTACTCACAAGTCCTGCAGCTCCTGCTAGGAGGCTGGTGGGAGCAGAAGAGCCAAGTGTTCAGATCTTCAAGACGGCCAAAACACTGTAGTCCATCCCCAAGCTAGTGCTGCCCTTCCTCATCTCTGACTCTCTCCCTGGTCTCACCTGCCTTTGTGGGGTCTGAGGAGATATGATTACTAAGAACAAATCCCCACCCCATGACTGGGCTTGGCTGTTAAGCCAAAGGCTGCCATAACACTAAGACCAAAACCTGGGACAGTACTGCTGACAGCCCCGATGACAGCCCAGCTGGGAGGACAGCTATATTTAGCACATGCTTGACCTAAGATGCTATCTACCAGGAGCAGAAGCACAGCAAGGGGCCAGAGGGGAGTGGAGGAGAGGCCGAGGCCCCCATACACCCACAGGGCCCCAGCCATGGAGCCTCAATCAGCTACTCAGGCAAGTGTCCGCTTTCCAAACACAATTTTGTTTGAAGGGTTAGAGAGGCCTTATGACTTGCCGAGAGCCCTGAGAGAAGTCACCAGGCATGGTGACCTTGTTAGGAGTGGAAGCTAAAAACAGCTGGCTCTGTCTGCAGGAGGGGTAGTTTCACAAGGGGGTTGATCAATTTGCTGGCTCTGGTTCACAAAATCAGCTTCCTTCGGCACCTGGGGAGATCAAACGGAGGGTTCCAAGTGAGCTGGCCTTGACTGAGTTCTTTAGAAGAAAATTAGGAACTGCCAATCTTTCAAGTGGGTGGTTCTGGATCCATCCCCATTCGGCAGACAAAGGTACAGAAGGTGTCTTGCAGAAATTTCACAAGGGCTCTCAGCAATACTGGTGCTGAAGACATATTAATATCTCCCACCTCCGGAGGTGACCCAGAAAAATCAAGGCTGGGGTAGGGGCCTCGTTTCCCAGAAGCAATCTTACCTTTGCCCTTTGAAGTGCCTGAAATTGACCCGAGACTGCCCCTGTCAGCACCTTGCAGACGGCTGCTGAAAGCACTGTTGGCACATGATTAAAAAGGAGGCACATCTCCCAGCCTGCATCTCAGGGCCTCATCCCAAAGACAAGGAGTCGTGGGTCACTCACCCTGCACACTCACCCTGCAAAGAACCCAGGGGTCTGGCCTCACCTGCTTATGGGTACCCTAAACTACCCCAAGGAAGGACACTTGGAGCTGCCCTGAGACAAACAGGATTGCCACTGAGACCTTACTACATATTTAGCTTCTCACTTCTGTGACTAAACACCCAAGAAAAGGAGGAAGGATTTGTTCTGGCCGATGGCTTCACAGAATCGAGTTCATGGTCAGTTGGAAAAGACAGCTGACATTCAAGTGGCCCATGGGCCACTTTTTTCATCAGGCTGGGAACATGGCTCAGTCAACAAAGTGCTTGCTGTTGGGCATGAAGATCTGAGTTTGATTCCCCAGTACACACATGAAAGCCGTGTGGAGGTGCATCTGTATTCCCAGTACTGGGAAGGAGACAGGTGGATCTCTAGCTCACTGACCATCAGCTTAGCTGGCTGGTGAACTTCAGGTCCAGTAATGAAAGGGTTGGAATGACTGAGGAAGATACCTGATGACCTCTGGCCCACACACATACATACGCACCCACATGCACGCACACACAAAGGATTTTTATTTATCTTTTTCTAAGTAGGTATTTTTAGAGTAGTTTTAGACTTGTGGGACAACTGAACAGAAGCTGTCCCTGTAGACACCTACCCCACACATACGTAACCTTCCATCTTCAACATCCCAGAGAAGCTCCCCACCTTTCATCCACTTAAACATGTAAATGTATTTGCCTGTCCATGTACCACCATGGAAAAGAGACCATTTCAATGCTTCCTCAACCGACAATCCTAGCTTGCCCCATGGGAAGAATGCATCCTGTCTACCTGCTCTGGTAGCTGAGGTCATAAAATGGCATGTCCCACCCAGCTGTGCTGCTGGGACAAAATGCCAGAATTGGAGCCTCCCTCATACATGTCAGATAACCTAAGAAGGGGTGTCTCTACTCAGGCATAGGAATGATGAGGTAGGATGGTCTGTCTAGACCTACCCTCAATGATATTCTATGACCCGAATAGATAATAAACCCCCGATATCAAAAAACTTCTAAAACAGAAGATAGTTTCAAGGGTTCACTTTACACTTCGTGGAATTTATGATAAAATCCACAGCTAATTCAAGGTAAGAGCCTTAATGGATTAGTCTTTCCACAAAACCAAAATTTCTTACCTTTTTGCTGTGACAATGCAAAGTCTGTGCCACAAACCTCTCACATCTCATACACACACGCTCACACACCTGTGCACATTTCCACCCAACCCCAGCCCTATAGATGCCCATGGGCAGTGTCCAAGAAGGGCATCATTCTTCAGATCTTAAAAAGGGGACCATGACACTAGGGTCTAAACTAAGAGGAAGTAGCATTGGGCAAGAAAGGCAACCAGCTCTGAGTTGGGGTTTGAAATAGATCATAGAGGACTGAGTGTGGTCTTTGCAGTCACAATAGTTGGTCCATGGGGCAGGAGGATCAGGAATTCAGCATCATCCCTGGCTACGTAGGAAACTTGAGACCAAACAGTCTCTACCTCAAAAACAAAAACATCACAGGCTGCTGATTTAAGCAGCTTGAATGGTGGCATGTTCACTGGAGGCAAAAAGATTCCATTTCCTGTTGCAAAAATCAGGCAATATCCAACAGGCAAAACAAAATAAAACAAAAACCACCTTCTTCAGATAGTACATCACTCTCTAACGAAGGTTGCTCTTCCCTGAATCGCCTGCATATTGGTGGGGAAAATAAGCACTTCACACTGACTGTCTTAGTCTGGCAGTGTAGAGATGAATCAAACCAAGGATGGAGAAAGAGCTTCACCACACCCATGGGCTAGGAAGCGTCTAAGCTGGAAGCCAACGCAGGCTCTCCTCTGCCTCTCAGTGGGTACTGGTCAGTGTCACTGTCATGGGGGCTGGAGGTGGCTCGGAAGAGATAGCTAATAGTCCCCAAAGTCACTTTCTGAGTTTCTCTGTGGTTCCAGCCCAGTAGCTTGCTCTATGCAAAAAGGTCTCCTACCTATTCTGGACTAAC
Organism: Psammomys obesus; assembly: GCF_907164565.1. Classification (NCBI taxonomy): domain Eukaryota; kingdom Metazoa; phylum Chordata; class Mammalia; order Rodentia; family Muridae; genus Psammomys; species Psammomys obesus. The sequence continues at coordinate 10,257,301 of NW_026591918.1, read as the reverse complement.
CCAACATTTCTGCAGCAACAGCCATTAAAATTGTTTTCTAGGGTGTGACCTGGCCTGTGTGGCTTTATTTTGCTCCAAATAAAACTGTGGTCACTGGCAGTCCATTTCCTCGTGGACATCATTCTCACAAATGCCCTTGGTGCTTGTGACATCACATCTATATCTGACTCGCCTCCTTATGTAAGCCTTCCTCCCTTGTACCGTCACTGCGAAGTCTGGGCCCAGGGGGTGGAGTTTTTCTTGGGGGAGATTGTCTGTGAAGCTGCATGGGATGTTTCCTAGATTTTCACATACTGTGCAGCAAAGTCAGAACCAGAGTCAAGACCCTTCCAAATGTCCTCAACACCAAGCCTTTGTCTACACAGTGTTGTGCTCATTGGAAAGCAGGCCTTGGAAGTGTCCTATCTGGCCTCGGCTTCCGGCTCTGTTCCTCATTTGCTCTCTAGCTTTGACAGGTCATAGTGTTCTTACCTCATTTTCCCCATCAATGCATCATAAGGGTGGAAGAAGAGAAGGTCTGAAAAAGTTTGGTTCAGCCCCCTGATTAGAGGACAATCAGTCCTCTGTGGGGGCTTATTAAAGTAGAAGACACACTGAGCCTGCGAACCTACATTTTCTGCCAGCTTCAAGCTGCTATAGAGAACTGGTGGAGTGTGCCCAGTGCCCTGTGCTGAGAGGCATCCCTCTTGTGATGCAGAGCAGTGGGCAGCCAGCCACCCAAGGAAAGCCACCCAAACATCCCCACTTCACCCAGGCAGTGTTTCCTGACCCCACACGAGCACCCGATCCAGGGCTTATAAAAAGCAAACTGGCCCCAATGATTAGGCCTCTATCCAGGCTCGGGCAACTGGACATCCCAAGGGAGGTAGCTGGTAATCCCCATGGTGACGGGCCTCCGGGACAGAGTACTCATCAGGCACGGAGGGGAGCACGACAGCCCCCTCGTTCTGCTGGCAACAACTCCTGTGGAAGGAAGTCGTCCATGTTCTTTCCACATAGGAATACGGCTAAGGAGCCACAGTGTGGTTTCCCTGAGGAAGAGGACTCGTGGATGCTGATAGGGAAGACCTCCTGAGGCTGAAAGCAAGACTTCTCTGGCATGTTTGCAGTGGCATTGGGGAAAGGATCACAGAAAGAGGAAGGCCTGAGGTGGGCTTCCTAGTGAGATCTCACTGCCAGCACAGGGTAAACAGCCCAAAGCAAGGCTTAGTCACAGTACCCCACACAGAGCCATACATCAGACTCTCCTGGGAGGCTTCGTAGGTCCTCTACCTAAGCCTGAGCATCAACACACACATAACCCAGAAACACAAGGGGTGGGCACCACATCTGCAGGAGTTAAATGCTCCACAGACATTTTCTGTGCACAGCACTAGCTAAGAAGGCAGGCCCCACACCAAAGCAGGGGACTCACACACAGCATCCTGAAGGTCACCCCGGGTCACCATCAGCACAGAGCAAGAGCAAGACATTCACTGTTTCCACGTGAAATCTCACTTTAAATGAACCTATTAAGTCATGTTTGGCTGTCTCTTTAAAACCTGTTTTTTAAAAGATGCTCAACACCACAAATGACTAGGAAGATGCAAATCAAAACCACAGTGAGATACCGCCTCACATCCATTAGGATGGCTGCAATTAAACAAATGAAAAAGAAAGTAGAAAATAGCAGAGATGGAAAAACACAAGCCCCATGCAGTGTCGGTGAGGTGACAGTGGGGCTGTGTCTGTGGAAAATAGTTTGACAGTATCTCAAAAAGTTAAACATAGAATCATCATATGATCTAGCAATTTTCCCATTCCCCCTCCCTCCCTCCATTCCTTCCTTTCTCTCTCCCTCTCTCCCTCCTCTCCTTCCCTCCCTCCTTTCTCTCTCACTCCCTCTCTCTTTTCTTCCCTTCCTTCCTTCCTTCCTTCCTTCCTTCCTTCCTTCCTCCTCTCCCTGCCTCCCTCCCTCCTCTCTCTTTCTGTCTTTGTGTGTGAGAGAGAGAGAGAAAGAGATAGATAAAAACAGGAACTCAATATTTGTAGCAATTCCCAGCAGCCCAAAGGTAGCCTATCAGATGAATGGATGAACAGTGTGTGGTAAATACAGCCAATGAAGCACTCTTCTGCTTGTACGCAGAAGAAAATTCTGACACATGCTATGAAGAGAACATATCTTAAGGACATTATATAAGTGAGATGTGCTAACTGTAAAAAAGACACTGTGTTGTTACACGTACACAAGGCAAAAATAGAAGTCAAACCCAGAAAGAGAAGAAGAGTGGAAATTCCCCAGATATTGAGGCAGGCAGTGAAGAAATGCCGAGCTGTTGCTGAATAGATACAAAGTTCGGTTTTTTATGGTGAGAAAACTCTGGAAAGTGGCTTCACAACATTGAGAATGTGTGTAACATCGCACCATTACCTGGAGGATGGCTAAGATGGCACATTCTCTGTTGTGTGTATTTCATCAGAATTTGTGGAGAAACTCACAGCACTAAAATACACATTTGATGTGGTGTGGAAATGACTAGGGCTTCGAACAAGGCAGTGGCTTTTCCGTTGTTTCGTTTTGTCTGAACCAAATGTAAACACGGCTGACGGTGAGAGACACAGGGCCTCCTTGGTGGATCAGTTTTCAAAACATCTATCAAAGGTGCAGAGCTCCCAGGGGACAACGCACTCTCTTCCCAAACACAGAAATGACCTACTAAGGGGTCATTGTAAGTGAAGGAAGTGGGTCACAGAACCCTGGGTGAGCACCAGACACTGCACGGTGCTTCCTTCGCTGGTGCCTATGCGTGTCATTCGCTTGCTCCCTTTTTTCTCTCCAGATAGTGGCCACCTCTCAGATATGGAGGGCCAGAGCAGGCAGGGCCCCAGGAGACAGAAGAAGCAAGACCCGAAAGAGAAAACCAGGGGCAGGAGTAGCCCGCTGAACATTTCCGGGGCTGGTGAAGGAGATGCCAGGTGGATAAAGGCCTCCTGGAGCCTGCTGCTGCGAGCTGCCTTCAGGGAACCCTGCCTGTGGCTGCTTCTCTACAGCAAATGGCAGTTTGCAGCCTACCTCAGCGGGGCTACTTTTCCAAGAAGGGTACCTCTACCCCCACCTGAGGATGGGCGGAAGGCACGTGCAGGTGTTTGCCCAGCTGGTCCCAGAAAGGTCTGGGTCCCCACGTCCAGCCGCTTTGGAGGATAGTGTCTTCTCATTCTCGTGGCTCTAATAAACCAAGTATGAGCCTTTTCCATTCTGGAAAGACTAAACCAGGCCCAGTTTCTGATCAACTTCATTTTCAGCCTCACTCAAGAAAGACAAAATCAATTAAACCCCCCCCAACCCGCTCCCCTGCGAGAGGCACTGAATATCCATACTAGTGAGATGGGAGCTCCTGAGAGGGGAGACTCGTTTTATGCGGATCAGAGTCTGGTTTATTGAAGGTGCTTAATAAATATTCGATCATAACAATCTTAATTACTGGATTACATCATGTCTGTCTTAGGGTAGGATATAAATAATGCTACTATAATAATGAGGCTCTCGTGGAGGGCTGCTCAGTTTGAGCCCCCACTACTACACGGGAGGTTTTAATAAATTTGGGTAGATTTCATATTTCATAAAGAGATATCTGCTCTCAGCAGGTGAACATCTCTGAAGCTAAGACTTTACTTAGTATTAATACGCGCGGAATGCTTCCTGGTCGCTCGTTTTGCATACTCCTGTTCCACTCCACCTAGGTCAGAAGTGTTCGCAGCCACAGCCAAGGAGGGAAACTGGAGCGGCGCTACAGCGTCCGCACTGCAGAGGGGCGAAGGTTGCACTAGTAACATTGCAGCCTAAGCCAGGTCCTCTTCAGACAGAGCCCCAAACCCAGAAGTCTCCCGGCAGCCTTACAGGTTCTATGCGAAAAGGAAAGAAACAGAGGTCCGAAGTAAGGGCAGACCCTGTCTGGAGCGGTGGCTCGATAAACCTCCAGCCACTGCCCTATGCAGGAATAACCACCCAGAGGCGTTCATTTCCCCAGTTAAAAGCCAAGGTGCAGCTATGGCCACACAAATCGCTTCATTTGTAAATGCTGCTCATCACTCCCTGCCCCTCTAAAGACCATTGCCTGTGGTTTTATGGGCCTTATCTGGCCCTGGGCTGGAGGCAACAGTAGAGACTACAGTTCAGAGCCAGAGCTGCTCCTTCGGAGGGCAGGAGCAGCCCAGGAAAGAAAAAATCTTGGCATAGGAGTCTCCACGCTTTGGAGCAGGAGTTGGGGGGCAGACACACATGGTAGGGGACACGGCACCTACGGCACTCACCCTGTGGAGTCGTCCCCATGCTCCCCAGAGCCACGCTGCACGGGAAAGCCTCACATTATGGAAGGGACTTACTTCAGCATTACACGGAAGTCTCTGGAAACTTCCAGAAGCAGAGCATGGCTCTGCATTCCAGATATCAACCCTGGAGGCAAGACGGTGACCTGTGGAGCTGCTGCTTCTAAGAATACACAGCGTAGCTTTGCCCAGCTTCAGGCTGCAGCTGAACCAGGTCTGATCTCCTGGGCCCTGAAACCAGACACGGGGATAAGAAGGAAGCCTCTCTAGTCCCTAAAGGAAGCCCCGAGTCTCTGACAGCAGTCTGTGAACCTGAGCACTCACCTCCCTCCTGGGTTCCAGGACCCCCAGTGCAAAGGCCATCTGACACCAGAAGAACCCTTGACTGGCCCTTGAGAACAAGAAAAAAGCAGGGGCTCTCTCATGACACCCCATCTTGTCACACCTCCACACTAAGAGCCTTTGCTTTTCATAGTGAAGGCAGCCACCAGGGCTGTGTGGTTTCAGCCTAGGGTGCCACATCAGGTAAAGACGGCAAAGAGCCTCTTCTCAATAGTAGGATCTGTCTTGATTACCCTACCTCAAGTCGCCTGCATGGTAAATATAGCATCATCAAAGACACACAGGTGCCCATGTATACACACACACAAAGGCACACATACACATAGCCAACTTACAAAACACTATCTGCTGCTTCTGGTTTCAGGTTATCTTTTTACTTACTACGAGACAGCAGAGTACTTGAGACAGGTTTGGTTGTGTTGTTTTGTGTGTGGATGTGTGTGTGACACACACACCCTTCATGCTCCTTTTTTTTTTTTTTTTTTTTTTTACATATGTAGAGTTTTGTATGAGCGCATGTGATCCATTTTTACCCGGTTATGTAACAATGCGTACTAATGATTTTCTCCGATTTCACTATTCTAATTTGGAAGGACAGCCTTGGCCAGCTACACTCTCGGCTTGGACGTTTTAACTGTCTCTGATGTTTTGTGGGCTTGCCAATATTTGTAGAGATGTTGGCCTCCCTGAAGCCACTTAGTATCAGGTAACCCTAAGTGAGGTTAGCAGACAGCCTGGAGTCTGTGGGACGGGCCAGGCTGGCCCAGGTGCCGCTGTCTCTGCCCCGTGGCTAGGGGAACAGACTCCACTCTGCCCCATAGTGGTCTTCCTGAGCTTCTAGTGGCCTGATCGTCTTTCCTTCCTTAGCCCCGCAGCCCACCTACTCATTCGGATTATCTCTTTTGTGTCTTCCCCCACTTTGGGGGATTTCCTTTTCTTCCTAATTCGGAGTATTTCAAATGAACGTACACAAATATCAGAAGATGGGAAAACAGATGACCAAATTCTAGTCTTCTCCTCTACCCCAGACCCTGTGTAACTTCGAAGTCCATGAGGCCAAGCAGGTGTTTCTGCAGCTCTACCTGCATGGTTCCTGCAACTTCATGCTATTGTCATGCCTACAGATCTGCAAATCTCCAAGGAGTGTCATTAGTCCCATCTTAGAAAACTTTGTGGGAGTCTGGAATAGAGTGGTCTGTACATGGTATATGGTATATGATCACTGTTCTTCTAGCACCTTCTAACTGGCATGTCCTGTCTAATTTGCTTTAATGCTTTGTCATATAAGTCTGCTGCCTTTCTCACCCCATAATTTCTTTTGGGGAGTTGGGTGTTAATTTTTCCCATCAAGCCAAGTCATGGGTTGTTACAGTATTTCCATACATAAAGGAAATTAGCCTCTTTTTTAACTTCTTTTTCTCTTTCTTTTTAAATTTTATCTTATTTTTATTAATTACAGCTTATTCACTTTGTATCCCAGCTGGATTCTCCTCTCCTAGCCCCTTCCAATACCACTCTACCTCCCTCTTCTTCTCCTATGCCCCTCCCCCAGTCCAATGCTACAGGAGGTCCTCTTTCCCTTCCATCTGACCCTAGTCTATCAGGTCTCATCAGGACTGACTTCATTGTCTTCCTCTGTGGACTGTTAAGGCTGCCCCACCCCTCAGGTGGAGGTGATCAAAGAGTCGGCCCATGGGTTCATGTCAGAGACAGTTCCTGTTCCTATTACTGGGTAACCCTCTTGGACACTGAGCTGCTATGGGCTACATCTGTGCAGGGGTTCTAGATTATCTCCATGCATGGTCCTTGTTTGGAGTATCAGTCTCAGAAAAAACTCCTGTGCTCAGATTTTTTGGTTCTGTTGCTCTCCTTGTGGAGCTCCAAATTGTGGTACATTTATACAATGGAATACTACTCATCAATTAAAAACAAGGAAATCATGAAATTTACAGGCAAATGGTGGGATCTAGAAAAGATCATCCTGAGTGATGTATCCCAGAAACAGAAAGACACATATGGTATATACTCACTTATATGTGGATATTATACATATAACATAGATAATCATACTAAAATCTGTACACCTAAGGAAGTTAATCAAGAAGGAGGACCCTGGGTAAGATGCTCAATCTTTATTCAGCAAGGCAAACAGGATGGACAGCAGAAGAGGGAGAAAACAGGAATCAGGACAGGAGCCGAGGGCTTCTGAAAAACTTTGCCCAGCAGGGTATCAAAACTATGCTGAGACTCGTAGCCAAACTTTGGGCAGAGTGCAGGGAAATCAGCCTCTTTATCTACAGTTCTTTCCACAGATGCCTTGCTTTTCTAGGTATATCCTGCTGGCTACAGCCTGGGGCTTGTCCTCAGTAGTTTTCTCTACCTGTGCCCTTCTTCTACACTTGGGGTTAATCTAGGTTTGGGGCCTTTTTCCAATGAAAACAAGACTTCTCACTGTGTTGCCAGAGGCAGCCTTTGGCCCAGCATTCTCCTGAGCAGAGGTTTCATTGATGTCTGACCAATTATAATACTGTATTCCCACCCTCCCTTCTATAGGGAAACTTTTCTTCATCCACTTCATGTTGCTTCAGATCATTGGCTACAGTTCACGTGTGGGGGGTCAGGCTATGTCTGCTGCCTTGCCCCACTTTTCAGAAGAGTAAGCTGCTCCCCATGGTTTCCAAAGGGGGAATGGGAGGCTGTATGGATAGCCTTTTTTCCCAGCGTTAATATGAACTGATTGCTTTAAAGAGATTCGATGTGCTTTTTATTCCCTGATGGTTTCATTCTTAACATGAGGCACACCGCCGCTTCCTTCCCCAGTGAGAGCATCTTCAAGCCAATGCTTCAGGATTTCCTATGAGCCTGGAGGATTTCTGATGGCCTGCCTGTCTTTCTGATGTGACAAAGGGTTCCAGGATCTGCTTACATGTTTCCTGGTTCGTTTAATTTTTTTCTGTTTCAATAAGAAAGGATGATTGAAGCAAAAATCTAGGCATAAATCACAAGCATTGCCATTCTGCCAGCTAGAAGATGCTTTTCTTTCTTAAAAGGCAATAATCAAGAGTTGTAGCTAAGCCAGGTGCAGGGGCACATGCCTGTGATCCCAGCACTCAGGGAGGCAGAGGCAGGTGGATCTCTTGAAGTTCAAGGCCAGCCTGGTCTACAGAGTGAGTCCAGGACAGCCAGGGCTAACCAGAGAAACCCTATATCAAAACAAAACAAAGAATTATAGCTGATATTCCAGGGCAGGAACACAGGGCTTTGCTCAATGTCATTTCTTATGTTCATCTCCTTTCTCTATAACTAAAAAAAAGCAACCTTGAATTCTATTGATATCAGCATGCCTTCTTCTGCGTTTACCTCTATGTACTCGCATGTTTCTAAGAACAGCTTAAGAATATTTGATTTGCTAGATAGATCTTCATAGAAAATAAGTCAAATTGCTGTATTTTAAAGCCATTTGGTGTATTTCCTCCAATGTGCTACCTACACATTAAGCTCTTTTATTTCAGCTTGGAGTGGTTTGTTCATTTGGTTGTTGGAGCTAGGAACAGACCTCAAGATCTCTTCAGTCTAGGTAAACACACTACTTCCAAGCTAAATCCTAAACTCTCCAGCTCCCCCATTTGTTTCACTTTATTGAAACAGATTGTTCCTCAGTTTTCAGGATCTGTTGTTTCCTACATACATATGTAGAAGTATATACATATATATGTTTTCTACATTTATAATTAATTATGTGTACAATTAATTATATAATGTATAATATATATTATATAATATGTAAGATATATATATATAATTTAGATTATAATTCCATAAAGTATGTTCATGGCTCTGAGCCAAAGGCACCCAAAAAATGGCATATTCAGAGCAGTCTAATTTTGATTTTCCCCCCACACTCTTTCCCTTTCTTCCTTATAGGGAACCATTTCTGGTTGTTGTCTACTTATGACTTTCTTTTAGAACAACAACAAAAAATGCGCATTCATTTGCAGCCCCTCCTTGAATAGATAGTAAACACGCTCTCCCCACATTTCTCTCCCTTGTCCTCAGGATTACAAGCTACAAGGACAGAGAAGAGGTCCCTGTCCCTTTCTACAGCTGTGTAGTACTGCATGGCAAGGAGGCATACAGCTTCTTGGTGGTCGCTGAGCACAAACTCCTAAGGTTACCAACCACTTGCAGAGCTGCCATCATCCTAACTAAGGTACAGCCAAAGCGGTCATACTCTGACAGGATAATGTCATGATCTGGCTTCCCTAGTCATGACTTTATTCCATGCAAACATGTGTTCCATCTCATGAGATACTTGCAGAATTCTGAAGGTACCAAGTTGAGGAGAAATCAGGGTATGTGGCTATGTTTGTCAGTTGTTGGTGTCCTGGGAAGAAATGCCTTAACTCTCTGAGGCCAAACCTACGATGCTGGTAGCTTGGCTATGAACACCCCTGGTGCTGCCCAAGCACTCTGCAAACACTATAGAGGCGAGAAGGACAAAGATCAGGGCAAAGTGCTGTAAACAGGGAACTACTGGGCACAAAGGCCCAGGTGCAAGACAGAGGTTAAAACAATCCTGTTGCCCTGGAAACAGGTGAAGGCCAGTGAGAGCTTGGCTTTTCTCTCCCTGCGGCTGCTTTAGAGAAGGAGCTGGGATGCCTGTGGGGGTAGCTGGTGCTCACCTGTACTTTGCAATCCATCCCTCAACTCCTGCCACCTTGCTGCTCTATCGACCCCCCACCCCAAGACCTCTGCATCAGAAGAATGAGTGTTTATCTTAGAAAGGCCCTGTTTCTGCGGTTAGGAGAGGGGTGCTCCCCAGGGGAAATGGAGTTCCTGCTTGAATTAGAACCACTGCTGACTAGGAAACCAAGACAGTCACCATATCTTAGCGCCACACCCCAGGCTGAACCAGCCTGATGGGGATAGGTGAAGGTCTGTGACCCAGAGATGAGCTGGCCCAGCACTGTGCAGCACAAATACAGTGCAAGTCACATGGGTCATTTCAAATCCCCCAAGAGCCTAACAAATGAAAAGATGTACAAAAACAAACTTTGAATAACTTTATTAAATTTGTTGTTTGACCGTTTCTTTCATACATGTCTGTAGTGTTTTCTGGTTCCTGTCACTTTGACTCCTCTTATCTCTCTCACCCCTATTACTATCCACCTCCTCTTCCCTACAGGTCCCATCCCCTCATTTATGTCGTTCTGTTTTGAACACATGAGTTTAACTAGAGCCATCTGTATGACCATGGACTTGGAGCTGCCTACTAGAGCCTGGCTCTGCCATGGGTACACAGCTGAAGAAAAGGGTGTTCCTCTCCCAGAATCCATCAGTATCCAGTAGTTCAGCAGAGAGGAACAGAGTCCCATGAACCCTCCATCCTATTTCCATGATTGTCTGTTGTCAGGCCCAATCCTGAATAGGCTGTCTTGGATGCTATAAAGATCAGGTTGTCACTGGCTGCATGGAAACAGAGCCTGATGATCTGTTTTATTAAACTGGAAATACCCAAAGGATGATGTCCCCCCCCGCAAAACTTACAATGAGACTATGGTCCAACAAGCATGTGGTAAGTTGAAAATACCCTCAGCTAAAAATTCATCTGATGCAAAACAACTCTCTTAGCAGTGCACACACTGTCATGTGGGTCGCTCCCTTCATGGCTGGCTGAGGGGTACAGCTTCTCGCTGCCCAGCATCTCCAGAATCATGAGACCAGATACTGTCAGCCTGGAGAAGATCAGCATCATGCTATAAGGCTGACCACCAGGTACAAGCCACCTCATCGCAGACGTACAATGGAAAATCTCAAGGAGGACCGCTGTAAGTTGTAGGTCATCTCTACTATCATCCCACATGCGATCAATACAAGGCATGATTGCAATGTTTGTGCACCGTGCGGTTACTAAGTCATTCACACATGCGCGCGCGTGCACACACACACACACACACACACACACACACAAGAAACACTTCACAGCCTTTCATTGTGAGGTCCTGTCTAAAGAACCCTGGAGATTAAGCCTCGGGGAGGCTAGCTTATCCTTAAGCCAGCATAGTTTGTCATCGTTTATCCAACGATGACAAACCCCAACTGTGTCCAGTCAGGAAGAGCAGTTGCCCCATAGAAGTGTCCTCAGCCACCTGGGTCTGTGAGCGGCTAATGCAGCACCCCTTCTGAGTCCATGCCTCAGCGCCAGGCACTGAACCAGCACAAGCAGTCACATCCCTTTAGGTACACACACAGGCCTCATAGTCCTGAAAGACTATTGCGATTTGGATCTGAAAATATGTCACACAGGCTCACGTTCTGAGCATTCCACTCTACTTATCTGGTATGTCTCGACTCTGCCCCACCCCTCTGCTAGGAATTGAACCTAGGGCCTCATGCATGCTAGGCACACTCACTAAGCTAAATCACCAGCCTCACTTTAAGTTAATTTTTATTTTAATTTTGAGACAGCATCTCACTCAGCTGCCCAGGCTAGCCTTGAACTTACGCTGCAGCACAGGCAGGCCTTAAACTTGTGGACCTATTGCCTAAACCTTGCCAGCCCAGCTGTGGCATGACTCTGAAATCTAGGGAACCTTTAGAAGGTACGGCCCAGCTAGTAGAAAGAGTTCACTGGGGTCGGTACAAGTGGCTGTTTTAGTTCCCTCCTTCTCCCGAAGCTCTGGGAGAGCGAACGACCGCTGGGGTGGAACAAAAGGGTATGGAGTGCGCTGGTGCACTAGGGCAAGAATGCTGAACAGCACAAGGCAGTGTAAGGGTTCCGCGTGTGCTGGCTAGCTTTTTCATCTTATTGTCAAGCCAGGGAGGTGCACCAGGCTCCTGAAGATGTTGACAGAAGTAATTCCCAAGGAAATCTTGGTGCTGGCAAAGAAATGTCACTTTTGTCCAGGTCACAAGTATAGAAGAATCGGGTGAGTTACCTCACGGTCTTTGCAAGGATGTGAGCTTCAGATAACCAGAACCAAAGGCCGGCTACAGGAGCCATCACGCACTGCCCTCGCTCCAAGCTTTTGAACATGTCTAGCTGACACAGATGCAACACAGATTAATGTTACCGTAAAATGAAGCCAGTGATCGTCACATGCACTGGGGCTACGGCTCAGCCATTTTTGCTCCCGCCATTAAGCAGACACTCTGCCCCTGCTATGTCCCAGAGGCCTGCTGAGAGCTGTCATTGCAGGCAGGGGACATGCTCACACACTGCCTGAGGACAGCTTTATTTATGTGCCTGCTGAACAGACAAGCAGGCCTTGTTTTTCTAGACCATTCAGAGCACAGTGGCTCACATAGCACCCATGAGTCTACATTTAGAATCGTGTCTTCATTCACATTCTTTCCATGCAGCTCATGGCTCCTGGGCTGGAGGACAGCGGCCACTTCTTCTTGGCCAGACCCCAGGAACCATGCCAGCTCTGGGTTATACAGACCCTGGGTTCTTGATCTAAAGCCCAACTGTTGTCTTTGCTGGGGGTGATCTGTGTCAGTGTACACATGGTAACTAATGTAGATGTGGGGTCCATGGCTCGCAGAAGGTGGAAGCTTCTCCTGAGGCGGCGGGATTCTGGGGCGGTCAGCTGTGCTCTGGTTAGCCGCTCAGAGTTCCTGCTAAGCAGATGCCTGTTGACAAAGCTGGCCCCCTGAAGGTTCCCCCGGTCTCTTGTCAGTCAATTACTTCAAGCAAACAGTATCAGTTCTTGCCTCCCTGGAGTACAGGTCAATGTTTCCATGATCCCAAACCAGACATGAGATCATGCCTGCCACCTGTGAGGCATTAAGAGTAGGCTGAGAAGAGCCACACTGAGGAGGGCAGGAAAGAGAGCTGGGAAATCAGAGGCTCCACTGAACGGCTCAGCTCTTGTTACTCGCCCAAGGCAAATGCCACGTATAATGAGGTTTAGCAATGTTGAGGTGTTATCTGGCCGTGCACAGATAACACAGGACTGACTATGAATTTGTTTATATGTGTAATGGGGGAACCAATCACTAAAACATCAAATCTATAGTTTCGTGGGTATTGTTTAAGAGAAAGCTCTATTTAAAAAAAAATGTTAAATTGGTTTAAGTATTACTTAAAATGAAACTAATAAATTATAACATAAATGATTTAGAATGTTACAAAAATTATGGGAAAATTTAAAAATGGCTAACTCTTGGAGAACTTGGCAATATACAATCATGTATCTATATCTATCTTTGCTTTGACCTTTAACCCCACAAAGCAACAGGTACTCTTTCCAGTTTAAACATAGGTAAACTACAGCTTAGCAATGAAGAGTGATTTAGCTATTGTTAATGGAATCAAGGCTCCCTGGGCCTAGGTAATGTTTTCACTCCTCTTTCAAGTTGGTATTTGTCGTGAGTGGGATGGATACCACTGAAAGGTTCATTTGGAGTCTTCATCAAACCATGTCTAACTGCTGGGCCAGCAAAAATATAGCAGTGACCACCTTGAAGGCCTGATGTTCCCAGACTAAGGTTCAAGGCTAGGACAGAGGTGGTTGCCCTTGAAGTGTTCACAGAGTCAGGACAGGCAGTCCACAAATAGATCCCGAGGTCTAGTGCTCTGCAGGGCTCCCCCAGGGCACTGAGCTCAGTATGGAGCCAGGTATCTGGCAGGACTAGACCACTTGAATGCCGCAGGCCACAGTGCAAGGAGCATAAACGGAGGCTTTATCTAAAGGAGAAAACATTCTTGTATTGAATCTTGTCAGTAAGTGTGCTTTTACAGGGCTAGCTTGAAGAGGTTGAGGAGAGCAAGTGAGAGCCAGCACAGCATGGGCTGAAAGGAACAAGCTGGCTGACAGCCATTTAGGGGTAGGGCAGGTGACCCCAGGCCAATCTAGAAAGCAGCCATCGACAAGGCCCGTGTGAACTCATCAAGGGACTTTGAGGTGGAGGTGGGAGTCCTTTCCAGGGAAGGAGAGGAGAGCCCAGGGCTGACAGAAAAGATTTGTTTTTGATACCCAAGTTTTGCAAGCTGTCAAGTGGACACTTACCTTGCATCTTCCCTGACTATTTCACATCGTTCTGCACCTCTCCCCTTGAAACTCAGGCCAGCCTTCCCCCAGCCTGTGGCTGGCCAGATTCTTTTGCTCCAAAAGCATGGCAGTGTATGGCTCCTTACTCGAGGAATGCAAGCTGTGGTTGTCCAGGGCCGATGATGAAACAGGCTATTTCTGCTCTGGGACATCAGCAGGCCTCCAGCGCTGGCTCAAAGACACACACTATCATGTTCTTAACATTTCTTGAGACAAATGTTTTCCTTCCTACCTTGAGATATTTTTATTCGAGTCTAGGTTGTGGGGTGGCCTTAGAAGTCATTCTGAGCTGAAGCTGGAATCGTAATGAGGGTCTAGCTAATCAGCAGACAATTTTCACTCCCCGAGTTATCTATTACTCGTGGCTGATCTGGATGTAAAAATAGCCTCTGAGGCTGTTTGTTTAATCTGACTGTTACTTGACACCACGCGGGTGTTGCTGCAGAGCGAACTGTTTGCCTCTTCCCCACCAAGAACACCATTTGGTTTCCCCAGGCCAGTCTCAGTTTGGGTAAGCTTCTGGGACTCCCATGTGCGGCACTTTCTGGCCACTTATTTGAAGTGGATAACTCGGTGAGCTGTGGGCGGTCTGGGTGCTGAATCGTCTTTCCTCTCCTCTCTGGGCAGCCTGGCTGAGGGGGAAGAAGTTTGGGCAACTGGGCAGAACCGGGTCCCCTCCAGATCCTGGGAAGGCCTGTGGAACAAGCAGCTGGGACGCACGTGGAGAGCGGAAGGTACAGTCTGCAGGCTTGAGGGAGTCTCAAGCCGACAGTAGAAGGGTGTCCGCTCTGGGAGGGCTCTAAGTGCTGAGGTGTGCAGCACGATGTCTGCGGGTAAGAGCATACTGAGTGCTCAGGCTCTCAGGGCTGCGTGTGCTTTGTGGACCATGAGCAGAAGCTTTAGGGGATATATGTGTGGCTTGTCCTCCCACATATCTGTCAGGGTGCTCGGCAACTCCACGGCAGAGCGAGCACAGGCTTGTGGATATGTGTGATCCTCTCATTGCCAAACGGGACCACCAGCGTCCCAGGTTTTACAGCAGAGTTGAAGGAAGTGGCGACTCCTTTGTCACTCTCAGCTGCAACAGAGAGAGGCACTGACTGTGGGCACACTTCCTGCCATCCTGACTTACGGGCTTTGAAAGCACATGGGTCTCCAACACAACAGACTGCCCGTCCTCATGAAGCCCGGGGAGCCCAAGCAGATCCCTGCAAGTGAGGCTTGCCCGAGCAAAAGCCATCCTTTCTTTTTTTGTTTTGTTTTGTTTTGTTTTGTTTTGTTTTGGGGGGGGGGTTGTTTTCTGTTTTTCTGATGGAAAAGAATTGGTAAGCCATGAGAACACTTTTGAATATGAATATATGAAAATGTAATAGAACTAAGAAGTATTCCTTAGCACTTTCCAGTGCCTCTGTGAATACAGGAGTCAGATGTGGGTGGAACAGCGGTGATTGAATGCCCTGTGACTGGGAGGCTGGATTTGTAAATAAAGCTTTGCTGGCACACAGCCCAGTGCCTTCATTTGCATATGGCCAGGCTGCGTTGACACACCTGCCCAGACCGTGCAGCATGCAAAAATGAGATCAACTGTGTGATCTTTTACAGAACAGGGCTGCTGACTCCTCACGGGGCAAGTGCTCCTGCAGCCGAGTAGCTTTAACCCATATACACCCACAGCAGCCATACAGGGCCCGCAAGCAGTTCTAATTCAATTCAGCGGGTCACCCCAAAACCAAGCAAACAAAAAGACACGAAAGTAAGGAGTTTGATGCATGATATTGGGGGAAAGGGTCAGCAGGGACGGAGGAGGAATAGGAGGGGGAGAATGGGGTGGAAGTAATCAAAATATGCTACACACTGTCAAAGGATAAAAAAAATAAATAAATAAAAATAAAAACAGAATTTAGAAAGGAAGATAAAAGAAAAGCCTGAGAACAGGACCGCCAGGGCCAGCAACACACAGGCTCTGAAATCTCCATCCCTAGGCCTGTTTGTCTAGATCACAGCGGAAGTGTTCAGTTTTGCTCCGTGGAGCCGAGGGTTGCCTTAGCCCTATCCGTGTGGCCAGCAGACCCGAGTAGATTATGCTTATTGCGGAGTTTATAAATAGCCATCTCCGGGTGACCCAAGTCCAACCCTGTGTCTGCCTCTAGGTCTTTGGCTGGAAGCAAGAGTGCTTGTTTTTTGGGGTGACCAGAAGCCGGTAGGGGTGGGAGCAAACGTGTAGAGGAAGGGGGCTGGTGGGATGCTGGATGGCTGAGGCAGAAAGGCCAGCAGAGTCCACCATGACACGAGGCAGAGGGAGCTGTGAGAAGATGACAGGAAAGGCCAGAGGCAGCCCTGTGGCCTCAGAGGAAGAGTCCATCTCTTTGGCTGGCTGCCTTTGTGCTTCCTGCCTCTCTGCTCTTGACCCTGACTAACAGGGGGAAGCCCCATGATCTGAAATAGCTCACTCCTCCAGTCACAGTCAGTCTCAGTAACTAAGCCCTGCCGTGACACCAAGGTTAGACTGCCTTGCTTGCTATCTCTTTGGGTTTTAGACTGCCTGCCGAGGGTTACTGGAAAGGAGTTAAAGGGCTTTTTAAGGGATTGGCATTGGGAGTGTCAGGCAGTGTGCAGGGCTGGTGTTCCCCAGGAAGACCCAAGGAGGCTAGAGTGTGTCTTAGCTTTGTTTCTGTTGGCAGATTAAACCCCATTTGACCAACTCTAGCCAGCCCATATCCCTGGTAATTTCACTGATTTTGTCTATGGTTCCTGCTTTTTGTTTTTAAACATAGACTGGCCTTGAACTGGGAATCCTCTGTCCCTACCTCCAGAGTGCTAAGTTCTGAGGGTACAGGAGTGTGCCTCCGTGCCCTGCCCATCTTGGGTTTCATTTGGTTAGTTGAGAAACCCGCAAGTGCCTCTTGGCTTCTCCTTGGTTTCCAGGGGTTTGCAGGACACGAGCCGTGGAACTGGCTGGAGGGGAAGCCAAAGGATCAATGGAGGACAGAGATCAGTAGAGTAAAACCCACGCTGAGGCACTTCATACAATTTAAGCCACAGCGTCAGTGTGGAACACAGATTTGTATAGGACTACTGCAGTAATGTATGGCCTCCTGGAGTCAGGGGAAGGCAGAACGTGCTTGGCTTCAGGGCAAGCCTCAAGTGGCAGATGGGTCTGACAGGGTGGGGCAAAACACACTCTGGTCTGGGCCTGTGGGGGTTCCTCAAAGGAACCTAACAGCAGAAGCATTTGAAGAACCCAACAAGTATCCGTGTTTCTCGAAGGAACTGGGAGAGTATCCTCACCCAGCTAACCAAGGCCCAGCTCAGACAGGATGTGAGTAAAGGACATCACCCAGACACTGGAACAGCCCCTTGGCTGGCTGTCCTGAGACTATAATGTCACATACAACATTGTGTTTCAGGGGTCGAAACCTGGGAGTTGGCAGCTCCAACACGCTAGACCCGCCCACCTGTCCTCTACAGACCAACTGAAGAGTCAAGTGCTGGTAAAATGAAGAAGTTTAGTCAATGTGGCCACATTGGAAGGGGGAACAAAGAGGCACAGCGGTCCTCAAAGCCATCTTTGGGGGCCCTAATATGAAGCTTAAGTTCATACGTTATGTGCATGCCCAGCTAACTCAGTCAATAGAACAAGAGACTAAGTTTTAAAATAAGGTTTAAAAATCGTTGACCTGTCGTTGTCTGGCTCTGTCCTCTAAGGCAGCCTAAGTTGTCATAACTGTGCGAAATCTCCCTGAGAGACCAGATCCTCCTCTGGCTGGCACCAGGCTTCAGCCCTTCTCTCAACTGGCAGGAAATTTCTGGGGGAATTTCAACTTCCTAGGGGCCTTTATTTCAATATTCTGATAGCCAAAGAAAGGGAAGAAGTATCTTTCTCTTTAGAATATCTTCATTCCTGCCAGGATCATGACATCACACCCATCCCCATCTGGCTTTGTCTGACTCTCATAGGAAGTAGGACTCAAGTGCTTCAGAAGGCAAAGGTGAGAGCTCAAAGCACAGGGCTATCCCCATACCACAGCCCCCATGCCATGGCTAGCTACATGTTCCCAACAGACAAGGCTTTAGCCTGTCTGGGTTTACTGTTGAGGTCACCCAGCGTGATCCCCTTTATAGAAGCAGAACTTGCCCAAGGATCCTCAGCTAACATTGGGTAGAGCAATCAGAGCAGAGAAGGCCAACAAAGAAGGTCTCCCTAAGACCAGAGGACACCCTGGAGCTCTGGTGATCCCCAATTCAGTAGCGGAGCCCTCTGTCACTGCTGTCCTGATCCATCACATTCAAGTTAGACACACTGTACCTTGTGGTAAGAATTCACATGTACTGAATCCTCACTGCATGCAAGTCTACCGTGTTTTGGTTTCCACCTGTCCTTTTCTCGGTCTCCTAGGGAGTTAACGATGATTGCAGCTGACTGGGCAGAGGTTCAGAGTGCTGAGGTGGGGTGGCCAGGTTATTCATCAAGTTTTCACAGGGCTGGGAGTGAAAGCACTAGTCAGACAGGGCCTCGGGTCTGAGTCTTGACCTTGACTTCCTGGTCATGGTTTTCAACCTCTCTGAGCCTCGATTTCTCCATCTAAAAATTTTTGGCACCAAGCCTAGCTAACCTTCTAATTGGAACTCCAAACTAGATCATGCATACTAAGTGTGTGGTAAGGGTCAGGGACTAAATGGACAAGTGCAAGGTCAGATGGCCGGGAGCTCCCTTGGAGTGCTGGTGCTCAATGAGCATGCTGGGGCATGGCAGAATCCACCACCCGAGCATCTCTGTTCTGTCACTCAGCCCCGGAGTACCATTTCTCCGGTGAGGCAATTGTCCCTCAAGAGGGTCTGAAGGACTCTGAAGAGGTGCATGGGCTGGCTTCTTTAGTCAACCTAGCACACTTTGGGTTTGTTCGGGGTCCCACTCTTCCTTGTTTGGCAACCTTCTGGGGGCTGGAGAGAAGATGGTTGCTAGGTAGTAGTATAGTCCCAACGTAGCCAAATGCCTCTCCTAAGGGACCATCCCTAGCTGCATCAACATACGACTGTGCTGGCAAATGACACCTGGGTAACCAAGGTCTGTGGTGTGGGAACCTCTCTGCGCAGCCTCTACGGAATCAAAAGTAATTCCCCTGAGGGCCAGGTGTGGGGCCGCCAGCAAGCCAGCACCAAATGAGGCTTAGACAAAGAGCAGTTTGTCCAAATCCTGTTGTATTCTGAAACTATGATCCAGTGAGGCAGTGTTGCTGTTTATACAAGATGCTAAAGAGTTCCAGGGTCTTTACATCTCATGTTTGGGAGCCTGGTGGGTGGTGCAAAGAACAGGACATCCTCTGGCCAGAGGTCCTAAAATCAGCTTCTGGTAGATTCAAGTGTGAAAACCAGAGCGTGGAGTTATGAAAGGCAGTACAGCACGGAGTAAAGGAGCTTGGTTTTTGTGGGTCTCCTACAAGGTGCTGGAGACTTTCACATGCATAATCAGGAGGCAGGAGCCTCCCCTGAGCAGTGCCATGTCCAAACCCCATGTCACCAGGTGCTAAGCCTCTTTAGACACCACATTCCTTCTCCATAGTAGGAGGTATTCTTGCCCCGTGCAGCTGTTCTGTTAAATGACAATAAATATTGATATTGATGCCATAAGGCATAAACTTATGTCAAGTGTATACCAAGAAGAAATGCCTCTCTTCCATCCATCCATTCCTTTGACAAGTAAACACCTTGCCCTGTGCTAGGCACGTACTGTGAGGACAGTAAGTACACAAACACACAAACCTGTCCATCGACCACCCTCAGCGGAAGCCTGCCCCTTCCCAGGGAACCCTGCCTGACCTTGTCAGTTATAAGGTTGGGAACTCAGGTTTCCAGTCCCACTCGGAAGAAAATCACTATAACGGGGCTGGTTGGTACTGCCCCTATTTTACAATGACATGTCCAAAATGGCACTGTCAGAGAACCAAACTTCCATCTCTTCATGGCCCAGGCTGCCTCTGCAGCTCCTTTCCAACAGCAGTTCCTGCGTTTTCTGAGTCCACGGCAGGATGCCCATGGAGAAGGTAGAAGGGAAGTACATGTGAATGTGGAATGAATACATGAACAGAGCCGCCAGATGCCACCACAGGGAACTTTGGCGGTCTCTGCAGTGGCCAGGTCTAGAAGCCCTGCTAGGGGCACTTCCAGAAGGCACCCAGCATTAGCTTCACAACTTGGGAGATTCCCTGTCTGTGTGGGCAGGGACAGGGTTAGAGAATGCACCTGCTAGCTGCAGGGCAAGCTTGTGCAATCGTGAGTCGTTCTGCTCAAAGCAAGCCCAGCTGGAGCCTGCTGGGATTCAGAAGCATTCCAGAGTCCCTCGCACCTTGCAGAGCCTGCTGTGCAACACCTGGTTGCAGCTCTGCCTTTAGGAAATGAGCCAATGCTACAAATCAACACTTAGAACCCAGAGAGCCAGTTGATAAGCATTGTTTGGCCTGGCATGGTCATCAGGGATCAGAGGAGGTGCTGCAAGGAGACCCCTGGAGCCCAGCCTAGTTCTCTTCCCTTTCCCCTCGACTTCCCATTTCTCTTGAGACTGGATCCTTCCCAGAGTCTGCAATGCCCAGAATCGGTGTCCTCAAGTCCTGGTTACACTAGCTGTAGACTCATCCCAGGTCTAGGCAATAATAAGAAGTTTCTGGAAAACTGGCCCCTCTAGACATTGTAGCTGGCAACCCAGACAGAATGAACTTCAGGCAGGCTGAGCAGCAGGAAGAAAATGCCTCTGCCCCAGGCCGTTCCCATCAGCAACAGGCCTCTGGCTGCAGTACACACCACACACCTGTCACCGGTCCTTGGTGTCTGGCAAGTTCCAGTCAACTGCGGTCTTCCTCTGTGATCCCAGCGTGTTGGATGCTTACCTGCCGCAGGGCTGAGAGGCCCATTCATGTGTGACGTGGCTAGTGGAAGGTTCACACGTAAGCCGAACTAGTGCCGCCATTGGGACCTGGTACCGCCACTTTGTTTTCCAGGGCTGGAAAAGGCAGCCTTATACTCCACCAGAGCACTGGGTCAGTTTGAGAGCTCTTGGCTTTCACCACCTTTCTCCTAGCTTGAGGGTTACTCAATATTGGATACTGTAATTAGCTTACTTTCTATTGTTATGATAAACACCGTGATTAAAAGCGACTTGGGGAGGATAAGATTGGTTTCATCTTACAACTCTCAGTTCATACTCTATCTCTGGGCGATGCCAGGGCAAGAACTCATGATACGAACCAAAGCGATGACACTCACTGGCTTGCCCCTTGTGGCTTGCTCAGCCTACTTGTTAATACAGCTCAGGGCCACATGCTAGGGCTGACCTTGCCCACCCTCCCTCATAAATCATTAGTCAAAGCAATTTGACGAAAGCATTTTCTCAACTGAGGTTCCCTCCTCCCAGATGACTCTAACGCGTGCCTTGTTGACAAAACACCAGTTAGCACAGATAACAAATGTCAGATCCAAGGAGCCCAAATGGCTAAACTAGATATACAGTCGCTCTTCTGCAAGTCAAAGCTTGTTTTTACACACATAAGTGACAGCTTCAGAGACAGAAAGAGTCTGAGAGACAGAGGTAGTCTAATGTCACCTGGGGTGCAAAGCAACCCCTCCCAAGACTCCCAGTTCCACAGACAAAGAACTCTGATCTCAGGTCAGCCCTATCCAGACTATATCTCCAAGTATGCACCCTGCCTGCCTCCATCTTTTCCCCTCTCTTCAAGGAGCCCACCTGAAGAAGCTGATTAGGCCATCTCATCCTTCTCTGACATAGACTGGATGTTTGTGTCCCCAAAAATTTATATCTCGAAACCCCAATTCCCTATGGGCTAGTTTTCAGAGGCAGGCCTGTGAGAGATAACTTATTTGGGAGGGTGGGGTCCTTATGAGTGCCTTTAAAAGTGGAGAGCGGAGGGACACCAACCCCCATCACCATCACCAAGTGTGTGTAGATAGAGAAAGACAGTATCCACTCACAAGCCAGGAAAGGAACCTCACCAAGCAATGTGTCTCCCAGTACCTTGAACCTGAACTTGCTAGGCACGAGAGCTTCAGTGCTGGTGCTTAGACTACCCGGACGGTATTTCTGCTCTAGCAGCCAAGCCAGATGGGACAGTATCCTCCAAAAGTATAGAACACAGACAAGAGCCTCTGAAGCAGCAGGACTGTTGTATTGCACAGAGAACACAAGAGCCTCCCCAGTGGCTGAGCAGTGGGGGGCAGGGATGAGATGGTGGGGCTGTGACTCACTTTTGGCTGGAATGAGGCTTCTGAGCCGGGTACAAATGAGAGAGCTGCCTTGAGTCACTTCTCTAAATGGCTCCTTGTAGTGTGTGTTGGCCAATAGCACCCCAAAAGCTCAGCGAGAAGAGTCAATTCCAGTTTCCCAGGGCCTTCTGGGTGTGATAAAGTCAGCCTGTCATGTCTTCTGTCTTCCTGCTTCCCCTTACTAAGGACGGAAAACACCATTCAATTAAGGCGATTACATCCTCCCAAAGATGTTGGGCTTGAAAACCACACCACAGGCAAGTGGTCAGACCAGTGGTAGAACAAACCCCAAAGGCCTCCTGTGGCAAGCCTGGGGAGCAGAAGACAACAGTACCACACAGGGCAGCTGAGAGTGGGCCCTGAGCCAACGGAGGCCGTCCCAGCCCCAGCTGGACAGAGTTCAGCCCCGAGGCCCCATAGCTCTGGGCCTTCTCCAAACAGAGGAACCCACGTTCCCAGCCATATCAGCACTACCATGAACAAAAGCTGAGATGGCCAGGAAAGTGAAATGACACCCTCCTTTTCTCCATCTATACCCTCAGTTCTTTCCTGGGCCCAGCAGCCGAGGGTAGCGAGGAAGCCCCCAGGATGCATCCGCTAGAACCTGAGCTCCATGTTCACACTGTAGAAAACACAGAGGAGTCCAGTGGGCCCTAGAGCTGGATCACAGCCCAAATTCTTCCTTTTCTTTACATGCTGTGTTATACTGGGCAGTATTCTGCACCTACCTGTGCCTTATTTCTATCCCTATAAAGTGGTAATGAGGCCCTACTCATTAATAGGGCCTCAAAACAGTAATAAGAATCAAGCACGATGAGGGGTGCCAAAGAGAGCCAAGAGCTACAAGGTGATGTGCAGGAGTGGGCCATGCTTTCTTTGTGTCATCTTAGGACTGGTGGCATGCTAGCTTCCTCTGGCTGTCATCCACTTCGGGTGCTAAGAGCTATAAGACCAGAGAGACTGAAATACCAAGAGGGCAGTGGACTTTGAATTTCAGAGTAATTTGGGGTATAAATATTTTTCACGTGGAGTGGATATACTTTTAATTTAAAGTATGTTTACTAACTGTCTGAGACTTGCATTTCACCTTTCATCCCACACTTTTCATTTGCTCATTCTGCCAGCGTAGGCATGTCAGGCCTCCTGCTCTGTCCCCCTGCTCTGTGTGATTCTCAGGGTCATATGGCTTGAGTGTCCAGCCTAGCTCTATCACTCACCAACTGGAAGACATAGGATGTCTGTGTTGCCTCTCTGAGACTATTGTCTCATTTCAGAGGTGATATTGATAATGTGTACGAGTGACGATGGCCCAAGCTGGGTCCCCACCCTGAGCCACCCATCAGGGCTCTGACTGGTGGGACAATTGCACTCCTCGTTGCAGGGTGAGAAAGAGTGGCTGGCCACACGTGGGGTTTCCGGAACGAAAGGTTGACACACACAAGTCTCCTCACTCACTTGGCCACCACTTGAATTCCCCGTCTGGGATGCAGGGAGGCCAGGGCACACCAGCAGAGGCTGGGCTTTGTGACATTCTCAGGCCTGAGTTAACCGCTGGCCTGCCCCCGGAGGGAGCTACCGAGAGCGTGAGGTATCGGGGCTCCCCGCCTGCCCCCCGTCTGTGTACCACACACTCCAGTGCACTTGCCATCGCATCCTTGTGGCCCCACAAGTGCTCCCTACCACAGCAGCTGACAGCTTTTGCACGAGACAAGGCGGCACCGGGCCTAGGAAAGAGGAAACAGGTGAAACAGCCTCTTTCCAAAGATCTCAAAATGTTGGAGAGGCGGATTCATACAGAAAATATGGACTAGAGAAGCACTTCGAATAAAAAAAGAAAAAAGAATAGGTTCTATAAGGCATTAGTGAGATAGGGGCGTGGTTAGCATTGTGGCCAGGGACAAAAAGAGACATTCTCTGCAAAGGGACCCATCTAAGACATGTGTCTGCAGATCCCTCAGCCAGTGGGTGGCAGGCCAGGACAGTTAGAGGCACGGAAGGGTGATGTCACACTTGTCCTTCCAGAGCGTGCAAGGGGTCTAGTGGAAGGCAACACACCCATCTGCAACTCACCGTGAGACAAGCTGAAGAGCATCCGGTACTTAAGATGTACGTGACTGCACATTAGA
Source organism: Psammomys obesus (assembly GCF_907164565.1). NCBI lineage: Eukaryota > Metazoa > Chordata > Mammalia > Rodentia > Muridae > Psammomys > Psammomys obesus. Next base: position 10,233,201 of record NW_026591918.1, on the reverse strand, counting down.
TCTTGGTGCTGTAGAAAAGGCTGGTCCAGGCTGCCTCACATTTGGCTGCTTTGATACGTTGTTATTCAAAGAGACAGCCTCCAAAAGGAAGAGACAGAATAGACCCTTGAGTGTACTTCTTCCCATCTAGGCTTAGTACATTGCTCACCAGTCCCCATATTGATCAGGGGTGTGTCAGCAGTGTGCCGTCGTCTGCCTGGGGACCCTGTTTCCCAGCGTCCTCTGGAGCTCTTCAGGATCGATTGTGCAATGCAAGGAAGATGTCCCACTGTGTATTCTGATCCCCACCATCATATCGGTATCGCTCTATGACCTACGTATCAGCAATGTACTGTCAAATGGATTCAGAGGGAGTTTCCAGGTACTGGTCACTCCAAGGACACCAAAGCTACCCCAGCTTGGAGCCCTGGAAGCAGAGAGAAGCAGGGGGTTGGTGAGACCATGGGTTTCTTCTGAGTTCTCCCTGATAATAACTTTTGAATTCAATCCTGACCTACACATTGTGAGCGGGTACCTGGAACGCAGCCAGCCTGTGAATGACCTCTAAAAATCACCCAGTTAACCTCCCATCTTTGACCACATGCAAACTTTGTACATTTGGGAGCTTGGAATCAAAAACAAATAAATAAAACTCACTGACTTGGAATCCTGTAATTTGGAACTTGTGAGGCTCCTGCGATTCTCGGATTATCTGTGAGTCACTGAAAGAAATCTATCCAAGTCCGTTGACAGTGTAAGCAGAGTCATGGTGGGAGTGGCAGGTTTGCTCCCCATAACCAACAGCTTGTGCTGTGGACCCGAGGAAGGCAGTTTGCGAACGCAGACATATGCGGAGGTGGTGAAGGACACAGACTAACGGGACAGATGTATGTTAAATAACAAATCATGACGGCCAACAGTTTGTGGGTCGGACAGTGCTGTGCAACCGATAAGCAGAGCCTGTCACAGGGGTGTGTGAGGCAGTGGGTCCCAACCTTCCTGACGCTGCGATACTTTAATACACTTCCACGGTTTGCGGTGACCCCCAACTATAAAGCAGTTTTCATTGCTACTTCATAACTGTAGTTTTGCTACTGTTATGAATCATAATGTGCAATATATATATGATATGCAGAATGTCTGATATGTGACCCCTGTGAAAGGGGTCATCCGACCTCCAAAGGAGTCGAGACCCACAGGTTGAGAACCACTCATATAATGGGCATCATGAAATATCTTTCAGAAGCTGAGTTGTTGAAAGGATACATAATCCTGGGTTCTGAAGTATGAGCATGAGTTAACCAGGCAGCAGGAACAAGAATAAAGAAAATAATTCAAGGTACAGAAGGCAAAGGCTTCCAGGTAGAGCATCATTTGGGGTATTGAAGACGCTGAGGAAAGGCCAGTGGAAGGCGGAATACATAGTCCAATGTGAGAATTCTTGGAAACTTGAAAGCTACCGGGGGTTCTAGACAAGAGGCTGGCATATCAGACTATTTCTAGAAGCTGGGTGGAGGGTGGAAAGTGAGAACTGATTCCTGAGGTTGTCCTCTGATTGCCACATGAGCTCTGTGACAAGCACACACCTGCACTTAAATCTACATACATACACACACAGACACACACCATACATACACACTATACACACACGCCATATGCACTCACGTACATCCAAACACACATCATACACCACACACACACACACACACACACACACACACACACACACACACATACACACATGACTTTCAGGGCTAAGAAATGAAAAAAAAATGAGAGATTCAGGAAGGAGAGGAGGAGTTTGCCTGTGTTTCTGGGGTTAGTGAAATACCCAGAGACAGCACCTGGGTACTTTTTGAAATATGTGGATTTGGAGGCTTGGAGCTGGCTGGCAAGTGGCTGGAGCCTTGGGCTGGGCCTGGACAAAGCCTCAGTATGCAGATGCTCAGATGTGAGCAAAGTCGCAGCTACCAAACTTTAGGTACGCTTTGTTCCAATGAGCCAAGTTCAGCCACCATCCTCAATAAGCCAATCAAGGGAATCACATTAATAGAGAAGAGCAGAAGAGGGAGAAGAGGGAGCTGTATTCAATATGGCATACTGGGAAGAGTAACAAAGATACCCAGCAACTTCTCCAAGTCCACCTTAGAGGGTCCTGCCATGGGGGTAGGATTTCAACAGAAAACCCACCATCACTTCTGATCCAAGCTTCTTCTGCAAGACCATCTGATAAGTCATAAAATCTTTCTCCAGGAAACAAGTGCCTCCTCTGGATTCCTTCAGACCTTCAGCCATCTCATCTTCCCGAAGGAGACTCCTGGAAAAACACAAGGCCCATTCTTTCTATAGTCTGATAGCCAGAGAGGGGAGCAGGCGTGGCTTTAGAATATATTCATCTCTGCCAGACAGGTGGGTGACAGCCAATGTCCATGTGACAGAGTGAGGAGAGAAGCCTTAGCCAAAAGCAGAAGAAACACCCCGGTGAGGAAGGGCAGGCAAGAGAACGATCAGAAAACAAGGAGCAGGAGGAGGAAGAGCCAAGGGCGCTTGGTGGAAGCCAATAGTTTCAACTGTAGCTCTAAGTCCAGTCAGAGGAGTAGTCCCAGCCCCTTGGAAGATTCATCCAGGAGCAATGGACAAGAGGCAAAGGCAAAACAGGTCGGTGAAGGCACTCCTGGAGAAAAGGATGTGCAGGAAGCATGTGCAAAGCTGCTTTGGAAGGCTGGAGGCACGTGAGGAATTTTCCCTACCCCAGTTACATGTTCACATATGTCCCCCGTGTGCTCATCCTAAGGCCTGGTTTCTAACATGGCTCAGCCCTGCACCATGTGTCCTGTCGACTGAATCATGTACCAGAGGACTGGAGAGCCTCCGTAGGCCTCTTTTGAATGGCTCCCAGGCATGAGCAAGGTGCTGTCAAGGTGACCCATAGAGACCATCCTAGCAGCGATGACAAGGAATCCATGAGGCAAGTGGGCAGGAGGAGGGTCTGAGCACAGAATGGCATCCTCACAATAAACGCCTCCATGTCATTCTCATCTAGTCAGTGTCTACACGCGGTATCAGCTGTTGTGTTTCAGGAGAGCAGCTGGAAATGGATGCATTTTATTTGGTGGTGCAAACTAGTTGATCTAAACTTTTCAGATGGCCGTAGGGCCTAACGTCAGATCCCTTTGTCATCAAACTTTCTATCATCTTGTTCCTCCAACCATTTGTATGTGTGTGTACCTTGGTTTTGCCTTGGGTCAGGGTATAAAGCATGATAAAGATACTCAATTGAAAGCCTTGCCACGTCTGTGTTGACACGCTCAGCATGCAAACAGATAAGACCCTCTTTGGGTTCGAGGAACCTTCTAGCTTGTGAGAGAAAGAATCAATCATCAATTTGTAGAACATATGGGTCCTGATATCTGATCTGTCACAGCGCATTGTGTTCAGGGAGTGTAATGGCAACATGCCCGGGGACAGGAAGGAGACCCATCAAAGCCAGCCGGGGAGTTGATGGGGGCCTCGCCGTATGGCAGCACACACAAAGCGCCTCTCCGATTCTCTAAAGAAATATGCTCCCCAAATTTGAGTTATTATGATTATTAATATTATTAATAAACTACCTTAGGCTAGATTAATATCCAGGAGCTACAATCTGGAGAAGGCCTGGAGGAAGCCCCAAGAGTCTGCCTTTAAGATTTGCATAGTGGTTTTATTTTAATTAGTTTACCTTGATGCTGAGCTCTCAGGAAACCCTCCTGGGCAGCTTTGGGGTTCCTTTAGCTGTCAAAATAGATACTCATGCCTCCTGCCAACAATAAATCGAACGCTACAGCTGTTGGCTGGGTGGACCTGAATTGGCTGTTCTATGTCCCTTTACTGCAAGAACTAAGTTAGTCACTTAGTTAGGAAAGGTCCTTGCCCAAATTTTATTAGGAAAGAAAAGGTTCGTAGCAGGCCATCTCCTGTTAAAGATCCTTCCCGAAGGTTTACCAGGATTCCCTGCAGATTCCTTAGGCCACCAGCATATTCAGTATTAGGAAGAGTATAAGTTAGCTTCATATTGGTTTTTAGCAAAAATGTCTACATTTAAATTTCAATGCATTTAAGTACGAATTTAAAGGATGGTCAGACAACTACCTTAAAAACTTTACTATTGATATTTGAAGACAGCTTTTCCGTTGAAGACTCCTCGCAACTGGTTTCACTGAAAACATATTTCTTTCTTCATTCTAGATGGGAAGTGATGACACCAAATCTCAGCATGAAAAAATGTTCGAAAAACACAGATCCTAAAAGCCAGCAAGGCAGGCGCCTGCAGCCCCCACTGCCGGAGGAGGTAGGTGTGTAAGTCAGGTAATGAGCACATGAGATAATTAGCTGGGAAATAAAAAAGTCTGCTTTGGCTCATTTGGGGGTTGGGTCCTCGGGTTTAGCATTGCAGAGAGGAGTTTATCGTGGAGAAGTGTGGGGTGGGGGTGGGTGCTCACCTCGTGGCAGTGTGGAAGAAAACAGCACTCACTCCTCTGATTCCAACATCACCCAGTACTTCCCAACCGGAGACCACAGTTTTCACATGAGAAGCTCGGGGACATTTCAGGTCCAAATAAGAGCCCAGTGGAACGAACCCGAAAGCCAGCATCCGGAAATACCTCTGTTGCTTATAAATGGGCCAAAAGTACTCCCGGGGAGGGTGGGAGTGAAGGCAGTGTTATGACGATTCCATTTGACTCCAGGGAACACATAGAATTGAAGAAATCGCCTGAATGACGCTGGTGGGCAGAAGTCATGCGGCTATTTTCTGATCATCAATGAGCATCTTCTGTGTCTGTTTGGAACCACGCTGAACCCAAGATAAGGTAGGGTCACATGCAAGCAACAGAAACAGAACCTGAACACACATGGAAATGGTTCTGTGTGAGAGACTCATGCCATCTGTGGTGGTGCATGCCTGTAATTAGAGGCAGGAGGTTCAAGGTCATCCTGGGCTGTAGGAGACCCCATCTCAAAAAAACAGAATAAGGTGCTGGTGGTGGAGGCTGAAGTTCATGGGGAGCACCCTGAGTGCTCTCCCACTGAGAACTTCCCCCACACAGATCAGCACCTACAGAGCTACGGCACAAACTACCTCAAGATGCTTCTCTCACAGTCTGAGGGGCTCAGCGTCACCTTGACTACCACATAAACTTCAAGAGCATTGCAATAAATGAAATAATACAGACACACAAGAACGAAATACTGTATGATTACAAAGCAGAACTGAGAGCTGGGAGCTGGGAGCTAGGCAGCAGAACACTTGCCTGGCGTGAAAAAAGTCCCTGCCTTTGAACTCCCAGCACCAGCACCATAAAAAATTACACACTCTCAGCCAGACAGAAAGACGTCTCTCTGCAATCACAGTATGGAGTGGCTGTGGCAGGAGGATCACCTGTGGTAAGCTTACAAAGCAATCTCGCCTCAGAGAAACGAGCCAGAGAAACAAAGTGAAATAGAGGATGTGGGAACGAGGAGAGATATGACCGAAGAGCTGGGGTCTAGTGAACACGGTGTCACCTTTATAAGCTCGAACCACTCTGGGAAAGGATGGTGAGAGGGCTGTACCGCAAGTGTGTGCTAGACGTTGTTAAAACGGTAAATTTTATATTGTGTGTATTTCGCTGTAGTTGAGGAACAGGCAGGATGAGGAAGAGCCAGGGACTGCGGACCCACTCAGAAAGAAAGGCAGCCAGTCTCCTGACAGCAGCGAGGAGGGATGCCTCTGGAGCCCAGGAGGAGCCACAGTTGCAGGAATAAAGCAGAAGGGAGGAGGATCTTCTGGGTGAGCAGACTGCCCTGTGCTCCTAAGCTCCAGGTGCACGCAGTGTCACGTGGACACGAAACACGGGAGTGAAGAGACTGAGAAGGGACAGCCCAACGGAAGGTCACAGAAAGATACTGCAAACATGAGCCGCCTGAATGCTGGTTCTCCAGAAGAGAAACAGTAAGATTCCTAAGGATAAAAATACAACCTACGAGTCAGCCCCAGCACATTCTAGGTACAGCATTGGTAACTACAGGCGCCATGCTCTACAGGACAGCTCTGGGCCTTCTTCACCCTGAAAAAAAAAAAAAACAAAAATCAAAACTTGGGGGGTTGACAAGATGGCTCAGTAGGTAGAGCTGCTTGCCACAATGTGTGACTGACAACCTGAGTTTGATCCCCTGTCGCCATATGCTAGGAGAAACAGACACCTGAAAGTTTGTCTTCTAGTCCCCACACATTCACGGTAGCACCTACATGCTTACCCACAAAACATAAATAAATCATTTAAAAATTAAAACGTTGATTTTTTGGACATCACCTTCCTGATTACCCTCCTTTAGCCCAGTGCCTGGTGCCTCTGTGTCTACCCTCTGTGTCTACCCTCTGTGTCTAGGAGTTTGACATTTAGATTTCTCACATAAATGGCATCAAATCCCATTTATTCTTCTGTGCCAGATTTATTACGTTTCAACAATGTGCTCTAGATCCATCCATGTTGTCACTAACAACAGACTTTCCTTTGTTCTTAAGCATAAATAATATTCTAATATGTGTGTATCCTGTTTCTCTCTTCATTCATCTGTCCAAGCATATCTAAGCTGCTTCCTTGTTTGGTCTGTTGATAGTAGCACTGCCAAGAACACGCAAGAGCAGCGTCTCTGCAGGCCCGGACTGTGCCGCATTGGTTATACACACTTGGCTGTATGGGGGAATTTTATAATAACTAGTGAATGTAATGGTTCTTGCATAGACTAATTTACATTTTAAAGTATTTGTTTTATTTTAAGTGCTTTACCTGTATGCACGTCTTGTATATGCTTCTCAGAAGACAGCATCAGATCCCTAAAACTGGAGTTAGGGGAAGCTGTGAGCTGCCCTGTGAGTGCTAGAAACCCAGGCTCAGTTCAGTTAGAACAACCTGGACAATTAATCACTGAGCCATCTCTCCAGCCTCTAATCTACACTTTTGCCAACAGTGGGAGGGGGCTTTCTTTCACAGTTTTTTTCTTTTTATTTATTTTGTGCACTGTGTGTTTGTATAGCTATGCACATGCCATGTTTTGGGTATGGAGGTCAGAGGATAACTAGTGAGAGTCGGCTCTCTCCTTTCACCATGGGTCCTGGGGACCGAACTCAGCATGTACTTTTACCTGCGGTCTCCCTACATACCCGCTTTTGCTCTTGTTGGTTGGTTTGTTTACTATTTAACCTAACAGGCCTAGTTTCTCAGTACGGTTTTAACTTGTACTTCCTAAACAGTGGTATGGAGCCCCTGTTGTTGTACCTGTTTAAATGCTTGTCTGGAGAAATACCTATGAAATTACTTTCCTTTTTTTGCTGTTGTTTTATTCTGTTTTTGTTTGCTTGGGGGGGGGGGGGCATAGTCTCTCTACATGGTCCTGGCTGTCCTGAAACTCACTATGTAAACCAGGCTGGCCTTGAACTCACAGAGATCCACATGCCTCTGCCTCCCAAGTCCTGGGATTAAAGGCGTGCACCATCACACCCAGCTTCCTTTCCCAATTTTTTTTAATTGGGTTCTTTGGGTTTGATTTTTAGGGTTTTGTTGTTTTGAGATTTTGGGGTTTTGTTATTTAGTTATAGGCATTACTTATGTACTTTAGATGCTAACCCTTTAGGAGATAAAAAGAGGATGCCTTTTTATTTTGTGAAGTATTTCCTTTGCTACAGAAAGGTCATTTAGTTCGATGTAATCATACCCAGGTATTTTGTCATTTGTGGCTTGTCACTTCAATCATCCTTTTCTTAAGGCTTCGAACTGATTAGATGGTGTTCACTTGCGTTATACAAGATAATCTGCTTTACCCGAAGTCTACTTATTTTAATGCTAATCACATCTGAGAAATACCATCATGGCAACATCTAGAGCAGTGACCAGGAATAGTACACTTGGTTAGTCAAGTTGACACATGAAATTAACTACACACAGACACTATTATCTATTTAAGACTGACATGTAGCACTTGTATAGATCGGTTAAACTGGGTATTCTATTCATGCCATGTACTTCTTTCTTTTACAGAGAAAAAAAAAATCCTCATTTTGCTATTGCTACTGGTCGACACGAAGCTCCACCCCGTGATAGGTTGTTTCTGTGAACTCTTGCCAGACTCTTACCAGACAGCACCTAACAGCTGACAGAGATAGTCCTGCTAAAGCCAACAGACTATGCAGGGGAACAAAAAGTGCACAGATGGGTTCAGTGATACCTCCAGCATTGGCAGTGTGCTGGATGATGCAGACAGAGAGGTGAGCAACCTCACAGACCGGGCATTCCGGAGTTTGTGCATCTCAGAGGACACATCCTTCCATGATTCTGACCTGGCTTTGTCCCCAGATATCACCGGCCAGGCACTGGGGACTTTCCACCAGGAAGCAGTGAGCCACAACAACAGGAAAAGTGGCATTTGGAGCCAGCTTCCATCTCAAGGCACAGAGCATTCTGGCTGGGCAGCCACCTTTCAACAGCAACCCAAGTATGTTCAGGGGGAAGAAAAGTACCCCAAACACAGTCCCCCACTAACACAAGCCCAGCGGAGACTGGAGCTGCCCCTTTCTGGCCTGAGAAGCTGCAGCAAGCCCATCTCCAAAGTCTCATCACTGATCAGATCTTTTGACAGGACTGAGACTCAACCTTGTGACAGCCGGCCTCCTCCCAGCAAGCCTCCAGCTCTAAAAAATCCCCCCAAGTTTGCACCTCCCCCAGAAAGCGGTGTCAACTTCTGCTTCGACTCTGCCTTTCTGACTGTTAGGAGGGTACCTGCTGAAGTCTCCAACACTCAAAAGAGCAGCCACCAGCCTGGCAGGAACCCTAGAGAAGAAGAGTCTCCCAAGAACCCAGAAATAGCCTGTCACAGCTCAGGCAGCCTGCTCCGGACACCTGATCATGCGGCTGGCTCATTTGAGCCAAGGTTTCCCTCTCCGCCTCTCAAGCCAGCCAAAGCTGAGCCAGGAAAAGGCAAGGAGTGGGTTCCCAGGGGAACTTTCCTGCACAGTGAAAACAGTGCTTTTGAGTCATGGAACACCCACCAACCAAAGCTCCTGGAAAGAAAGGACATTGCTGAAACCACCCCAGAAAGCAAAGCTCCCAAACTTTATGAGGACATGCCCTTGTTGAAGGAGCCCTATCCTGCTGAGCCCAAAGTCTCCCCCTGCCAGGGCCGGCCTAACTGTGCCCAGGAGGAGAACAGACCTGCATCAGGGACTCAGGCCACATCTGGAGCCTGGTGTGCCAGGGATCCAGGATCCCAGGTATTTCCGGTAGAGGGAAATGCTTCACAGATTGACCCTAAGGTAAAACGGAGTCAGCCCCCATGGAGGAAGCCAAAGACTGGCAAAGGAGGGACAGACGGTCCGCACGGTACTTTGGAAGACAAGAAACAGCCCAATAGGAGAAGCCTACCTCTGTATTCAAAGCTCAACCCTCAGGGTCAACTTCCAGAAAATGGCGTTTCAGACATGCCAGAGGATTCCAACGACCATTACAGTCCCCCTTTTAACATTAGTAAACTCCTCACCCCCATTATATCCACCAAGCATATCCTGGAATCTTCAGATACCCAACCAGTGGAAATCAGCCCACCCTCTCCAGGACAGCTGAATGGATACCAGGAGAAGGAGCCCAACGAGGCTCAGTCTCGGGATAGCTACAAATCCAAAGCACCCAGCCTGCTGTTCAACCTCAAAGATGTTAGGAAGCGTGTCAAGAGTACATACAGCCCCTTGCCTCTCTTAAAAAGCTCTGATGAGAAAAGCAGAGGTAAGCCTGATGGCAAGCAAGAACCTGTGAGCAACGGGGTCACCCTTCCCAACGGGCTTGAAGAAATCCCTCCCACTGAGCTTTTGAAGGAGATGCCAGCCGATGTCCCCAGCATTTTGCACAGCAGTACCCAGAAGGATCCTGCTATCAGCTCTAGCGAGTCCTTTGTGGACAGCCACCTGACCCTCAGTTCACCTTCAGCTAGCTCCAAAAGCCACTTCAGTGTCAATGGGGAGACTGCAGAAAGGAGCAGTAATGAGAAGGAAGATGCCAGGGGAGAGGCAGAGCAGGGTCCTTCCGGGAGTGGTTGGCATCCAGACTCCAGGGAGCACCTTCCCCGGAAACATCTCTCCCTAAAACTCTGCACCCAGGAGTCTGAAACAGGACAGTCTACTGAGAAAATGAAGCCCCACCATCTGGAGAATGGGCTCTCGAGATCCATCTCCCAAGAGACAGAGCCTGAGCAAGAAGCGGGGCTCCAGAACCTACCCTTGAGCCAGAAGTTCTCCCCAGGACCGCTTTCCCCTGAGGAGGAGGATGTGTTTTACAGCGACAGCCAATCTGATTTTACTCCATGCCTCCAAACAAAGGCTAAATTCAGCACCAGCTCTTCAGATCAATCCTTTGCTTCTTTTGATGATCAGCAGAAGGTGTGGTTAACAGAAGGCCCTCGGGAAGACAGGAAGAGTCATGTGAGTGCAGGTGACAAGCAGAAGGAAAAGAAGGAGACAATGGTGGAGAAGGAAGAGTCACAGCAGCGTGCCTGGAGTAGTGGACATGTAGGTGTGGAAGAACACAGACAGGAGGAAATGGAGAGAAAAGCACAAGGTTGGTCAGGAGGGAGACCCAGGAAGGCATCCATGGAGGAAGCCAATGTCAGAGGCTCTTGGATGGGGGCTGACAAGGATACAGCTCTTTCCCATGCCAAGGACTCAACCCCCTCGCCTGCTTCTACCAACAAGCACAGACTGTTCCCAATTAAAGACAACACGCTCAGAGCCACGCCAGTCATAAAACCTATCATTCTGCCTCTCCTGAGGACAGTGTCCTCCGAGGACTCGCTTAGTGGTGGACGCAAAGAGAGTGAATTACCAAGGCAACCGTGGGGAGAGGATGCTAGTGGCCTCTGTGCCTCAGAAAGCCAGGAGATGCCTAACACCCCGTTATCCAATGACTTGCCAGGCACACAGCAGAAGTGTGTAGAGTGCAAGGGCGTGGAGGAGGACCTGGTGCACACTTCAGCCCAGGATGAGACTTCTCAGCGAGCCAGGAAGGGGAGTTCCTCCTTTCTACCTCTGGTGGAAGAGGGGGACGGGATTAAGCCACACCCCGATACAGCGGGCGAAGCTCCCGCGCCTGATAAGAAAAGCAGATCTGCAGACTCAAGGAAGCTGGCTGCGCTACAGCATGTCCCCACCATCGCTTTACCCCCAGATGACTTCGAAGCCTCGCCCCACTCCCTGCCGCCCCAGGCCTGTTGGGAAGAACAAGATTTCCAAAGCCACTTTTTGTCTGCCCCCAGAGCAGGACCTTCAGGAAGAAGGCTGGTCCCCAGTGAGGCGGCGACTTCTCCCAACCCCAGCTCTCTGGGAGAAAGCAGCACCTGCTCGCCTGTGGCCAGCAGTGTTTGGGAAGAAGCTTCCCAGGCCGCTGGGGAACAGGGGCTGCGCCGCCGGGAGCCTCTGGGCCCCAGCCCCTGGACCAGTCCGTGTTCTACAAGGCTCTCCCGGAGGGAGGACATGACACATGGCCTCACATGGGAAGCTGAAGGCTCCGATCCCCAACTTGAGCGGTTGGCAGACCTCAGGACCCTCTCCCCGAGAGGTGCTTTGCTGGCTGATGCTGCTGAGAAACCCGAGCCACCTGCTCCGCCGGAGAGGGCGGCGACAGGCAAGCCCCCTGCAGTCCCGCCCAAGACTGAAAAGGCCTTGAGGCGGGCCAAGAAGCTGGCAAGCAAACGAAGGAAGGGCGACCAGGCGCCCGAGAAACACATCGAGGCCTGGGAGGGCAGGTCCTTCACAGAAGACACGCTGGGGACAGAGCGGAGGCCTGCGTCTCCGGGAAAGGGGGCCCGGCCCAGGTTCCCTGTCGTCCGCTCCCTGCCCCCGCCCATGCACCGCCACTCGGTGTCCTGTGGCTGGGAGCCTTCTGGGAGGCGGCCTTGGGGCCCCCAGTCCCTCACGCCTCTGCCTCCTTACCCCTCCACACAGAAGGTGCTCCAGGATCCCCAGTCGGGACAGTACTTTGTCTTTGATGTGCCTCTCCAAGTGAAAATTAAGACTTTCTATGACCCCGAGACTGGGAAATATGTCAAGGTCTCCGTCCCATCCTCGGAGGAGTCCTCCCAGGAGCCACCTCTGCAGGATGCCCTGGCTGCTCCCTACCTTTTGTACCCTGGCTTCCAGCCAGTGCCGGTGACTTCCGTGATGCCTCTGCGCTGCTCCTCTCAGCTCGCAGCTCCCACCTTTCTCAGGCAGGGTTCTGGCCACAGGCCCCAGAGTTCCCAGGGCGCTAGGCTGCAGCCTCCCCCTGAACGTCTGGGTGAGTCCACCCAGCATGCCTCTGCCCAGCACTCCGGTGGCCCTCTTCATAGTCCAGAGGAAGAGAGCGCAGAAGCTCCAAGCCTAAGCATTATCGCCACCGATGACCTAGAGGACTTTGCTACAGAGGGTGTTTCTTGAGAATTGCAGCAGACTGACCCCTGTACTCCCCCCAAACTAGAAAAGCTTATAGTCACAGACCCTCTCCAACAGTGTCTCTATCTATCCATCTGTCTATCTATCCATCCATCTATCTACCTACCTACTTACATATCTATCTCTATATACTCTCTCTCTCTCTCTCTCTCTCTCTCTCTCACACACACACACACACACACACACACTTTATTTTCAACTCAGATTTAGCCATTTGAGATCCCTATAGTCCAAAAAGACGTGGGGATCCTCATGGGCTCCCTAAGGCCAACATTCATTCCCGTCTTCCCCAGCCATCTCCTTGCCCTTCTCTGATTCTGCAGTGGGGTGGATATGGCATGGCACAGCAGCCATCCTAAGAGTTACTAGACTCAGGGCACCCTGGCACTCTCCTTCTCAAGGATGGGCCTCCACAGCAAAGTTCCCAGAAATCCTGAGCCCTGCAGTGAGTGGGACATGCCCCACCACAACCAACCTGGGCTCAAGCATAGCACATAGCAGCAGAGTTTTAGGTCCCCTCAGGTGGCTGGCTAAGAAGGTACCCAAGGCAATCTTGCAGAAGTGATCAATTTTCAGAGCGGGGTTTTCCTCTAAAGAAGATCTTCTGATAAAGCAAAGATTATTATTTAAAATGTGAAATAAGTTTGCCAGTGTGGTCCTGTCCCTGGATTCTTGTCTTTTCTTTCTGTGTGCATTCTCCGCTAGAAGGAACCCTGCAGTCCCCTCCCCCAGAGCTTCCAAGACCATCTTCCTCCTTCAACCTCTATCCTGTACCTTCTCAGTCCAGGCCTGACGTCCTTGCACAGGTTATAAATGATGGCTTCAGCCAGTCAAAAGAGATGGCCTGGAAAAACTGAGTCAGGCTGCTGGTGCCGTAATTAGTGACTGGTTCCTGTGTCCTCCACCCAAAACTCAGATTTCTTAGTCCCTGGCCTCAGGATTTGGAGGAAAGGAACCAAATCTGCAGAGGGAGCTGAGTGTGGTAACTGGCCCTGCTTGTGACGCTGTGAGGCTCAGAGAGGAGCACCCTCAGCAGGCAGCCATGCCAGAGAGGAAAGCCTGCCCAAGCTCAGGACTAGCCACTGGTGCTGGCGCTTCATCCCTGTTCTGGGGATGTATCAGGATTAAGTGGCCTCCTTTCTTGTTTAAAATATCAGCAGCTGTCAAGACTGTGTTCCCACATCCTGGGAGGATGAGAGGAACCAAGTTAAATCTACCACCCTCAGTCTCTTCACAGGGGTGCCATTTCCATGCCAGGAATAGAAGGTTGGTGCTTGGCTCACCATGTTTAAAAGCCTGTGCTGTAGAGCAGTATTCTGAGTCAGGAATTGAATTCAGGATTTTGTATGTAGTTTCCTAGCAAGTGAAGACACACCTCCCACCTCCACCTTATCCATGCCATTTGATTTGGCTACACTTATCAGCCAGGTAACTGGTCAGTAGTTCAAGTCACTTGCTCCACAAATACCGCTCCTCCAAGTCACTGACAAGAGACAAGACAAATGACTTGTTTGGGAGGCGCCACCAAATCACCTCCACAGTCTTCTCCACTACATTTTCATCTGACTAGGATATGAAAAATTATCTTCTCTTGGAAGCCTCAAGTCCCCTAGAAAAAAAAGTGTCTATCCAAAGAAGCATCCTGAGGCTCAATAGTCACCATAATTAGAAAAAACAAAAAACAAAACAAAACAAAAAATAAACTGTGTTCCTACAAGGAAAAATTCCTGGAGCAATTTGTTTGGGGAAAAGCAGTCTTAGAGGCAATTCTGGCACGGCTATAAAGAGAGGCAAAAAGCTCATCAGGAGGATGTATGAAGGTCAGGGTTAACTGCCCTTGGATGTAGTAGAGGAGCAGGGCTCAGGCAGATGGCACTGTCTACTCACATTGGGAAGCAGATGATGTCAGTCTTCATTCACAGCAGAGCATCTGTGGCCCCACATTCCGAGGAGAGCTCAGAAAATAACAGGTAAGTTCCGACCCAGAGGGACCAACTCACTGGCCAGTGATCTCTTTCAGTTTCTCCCTGTCAAGGAGAAATGACAAAGTTCACTTATGCTTCTCCACTTCCTGTTTCCCTTTCCTTCTTCTTCTCCTCTCTCCCTCCTTCCTTTTTACAAACCCTTGCACTGTAATAGACACTTCCATTGGACAGCAAAATTACCATGGTAAGATTTGGTCTCTTCGTACTTGGAGTTCCAGTATAACAGACAAGAAAGACAATTATGATCCCGAATGCTCAATAATTTAGAGGTAGCTCTGAAGAGCAACTCAGCACAGAAGGAAAGGGGGCTTCCTTGGGCAGATGGCATCTGAGCCAAGTCAAGACACTCAAGGTATTGCATTGGCCCATGAAGACAGAAGACCTCTCCCAGGGTTTGCTGACATTGGTCCAACACTAAGAGATTTGTCATATGCTATCAAAGTGCATAGACTTAGCTAATTATTCATTATCATGTCGAATCAGAGCAAGAACTGAAATTATAGCCTCACAGGATAGACTTATTGATATATCCTTCAGCTTTTGAACTGATATTTCACTCATTTGTTTGTCCAAAAATATCCCTCCTCTTGCCACTAGGTCTAAAAAGAAAGTAGTGAGAAGTACAAATGGGTGTAGTTTGTGGAGACTAGAGATGTTGCCTACATCTTCTGGTTAGCCTCCTCGGTGGCCATTTTTGAAGGGAGGACACTGCCCATATTACTGCTTCATGTTCCAGTATCTCACAGGAACACAAGGGAGACTGTTAGAAAACCTCACTGAAGAGAGTAGAATTCTTCTTTTAAACCATTGGGTTGAAGCTAGGTAAAACAGTCTTTTGGGAAAGTAGCCATTGACACTTCATGTTATCCTTTCTCCAACTGTGGAACATCACGTAGATAAGCCCTTAGGCCCACGCTAAAGCAAGCATTCTGCAGCTCTGATCTCTGTGTTGTATACCCATGTATCCTGTACCTCAGAAATGGGGTCTCAGCGACCCCAAACCTATAAACAGATGTTCTACAATGTAACCTGTAAACACTCACACTTTCCTAATGGTCTTTGATGAGAAATTTATGCCTGCCAACAAGAGGAGGCCAAAAAGCCTGCCCAGCACCCAGGTGATATCCAAAACCCAAATTAGAACCAAATAATTATTTGGCTTTGTGATGGTAGACTGATGAGGACATTAGGCAAATTGTATTATGTGAAAGTATTAAATGTGCCTGAGTTTTGTGTTTATTACCACGGGAGACCTGGGCATCAGAATCCAGTTTCCTAAAGTATTTTTTTACATTCATTTGCCAAGTGGAGAGGCCAAGATAATGCAGGTGAGTTTCAACTTTCATGTCACCTAAAAAGATCCAAGGTGCCATTCATCGGAATCAGGAAGAGGAGTACTTCTTTCTGCTCATTTTCCCGCCAACCATTCCCATGAGTCTGTCAAGTTTTACTTTTATAGGAGGCGGGAGTACCTTGTTGTCTCATGATTCCCAGAGTTATAGATCTCTTTGTAGGTACTCTATTTTATCAAGGGATGAATATGACAGATATTTTCCAAAATGCCACAAAAATATATCCTATCCCATGTGCTCTCCTGGAAACCTGATTTTTATGAAGAATCTCCTCCTCGTGTTCCTGCCTTCTGACTGCCCACGGTAACAGAGCACAATGAAAATGATCCTTTGTGCTTTCTAAGGCTGGGTCACAAAAGCAGCTACAACACCCTCTCATCTGCATCTGTTTTTGCAGCCCAAGGCTGCAAGTAGAAAACCTGTGTCAACCATGCTGTCAAGAAGCCTAACTATCACAGAGGCTGACTACCCAGTGAGCTCTGAGGCCAAGCTCAGCTAGCCCATCCTTTGCCCTCTAGCCACTGTCTTAGAACATCCACAGAAGAAACCTAGAAGCCAATTAACACAGAGACCCACTGCTGATCAATGTGCAGAGAAGAGACTGTGGAGTGGTCAGCTCTAAAGGAAACATCCACATCACACTCCCTTCCCCAAGGCTCAGATATCATCCCAGAAGAGGGAGCAGAAAGAAAGAGCCAGAGGAAGTGCACATGTACAGGAAAAGAGTTTGTGCTGGACATGACAGTGCTGTTGCAAACACGAACTCCCAAAGGCCGGGACTGCTTGCACAAGATCCAGCCAGCAAAATCTCAGCATGAAGAGGGGAGGTCCCATCTCAGTCTGAGGTTCTATTGATGACTGATGGATGCTGGGAAAAGGAGAATCAGTTTTCTTCAGGGATACAGTCCCTGAGGGAAAACCATGTTCCCATAGATGGCCCCACACCCATGCACATATAGGCAACACTAAGCAAACTCTGTGCATTTTTTTTAAACTAGAGCACTTGAAGTATGGTAGGAAAGGGGGGAGTAGGGGAGGACTAAAACGAAGGGAATGGGATTGTTTGATCAAAACAACCCCATATTATATAAATATGTGAAATTATCTATTTAAAAAAGAAGAAATCTAGAGCTAGAACTGCCAAGCAAACCATTTCTAACTCATAGGACCATGGGATCAGAAAAGGATCTACTCCTTTCCCTGACTAGCACTAAAATCTAGTATTGTCTTAAGCTACGAGTTCTTGGTGTACCTTGTCACTCAACAATAAACACCCAGATCATTCAAGCTAATTTCCACTTAGGCTATACCATGCTACTGAATCAGGAAGAGGTGGTTTCTCTGTGCTGGGGTTAAAGGAGAGGCGCCCTTTATCCCCTAGGCCAACATCTAGAGGAGGTAGCTTGTTAGTAAGAGAACAGTACAAGAGCACTTGGAGTTGATGCCACTATATAAACTTTACTCAGCCAGCCTACCTTCCGCTCAAGGCTGACTCTCTAGAACAGCAATTCTGCAACCCTTTAACGTAGTTCTTTATGTTGTGATGACCCCCAAGCATAAAATTATTTTCTTTGCTACTTCATAACTGTAATTTTGCTACTTTTATGAATTGTAATGTAAATATCTAAGATGTAGGGTATGCGATGTTTGACCCCTGTGAAAGAGTCATTCAAGCTTCAAGGGGTCATGACCCACAGGTTAAGAACTACAGCTCTAGAAGTATATTAAACCCCTTATCAAGGGAGAATTTCTATGTCCATTGAAACAATCTAACTTCTAAATAATCCCTGACACACCAAACTTAGTGTATTTAGCCAGAGAGGAACTGGGAGGCTCAACAGCAGGCAGCTCCAACTATGAATGTTGAGCTGGTTGAGCTGCATTCTCACACCCAGGATCCTTGAGGCCATCTGTGCAGACTGCACCAGGGTGAGGGGACCTGGGGAGAAGTTTTGAAAGGAGGAGATTTGGAATTGCCTCAGAGCCAGACTTGGCTGCATTGGCATCCTGCAGAGGAGGCTGCCAGCTGACTTCCTTCACAAGCAATGTAACTCCCTCGACTTTCCTCACAAAATCCGCTGCCAGCCCACCTCTCTCTGCAGCTCTTCACACACCATCTTCATAAGAGCGCCTTCACCAATGGGCTAGATGTCCTGTGTCTACGTCGGTTAGAATACGGGTGCAAACCTTGGACCTAGCCTAGCATCATGTAGGCTTTGTTTGATTTCTGGAGTCCTCACTCTCACTGAGGACCACTTCAAGTGAAGACCATAGTCACTGGAAATAAGAAAGGTCCATTCTTGGCTCATGAGTAGAGCCACAGCAATGGAGGGTCAAGCAACAGGAATCCTTGAATGGTTTAGTGACAAAGACAAACTCCTCACCCCAGATTCATTTCAGGAACATCTCCCCAGATCAGAGCTCCTAGGAGCTTGATATTAAGAGACAAGCGCTGGGGAGAGCAAGGAGGGAAACTCGGGGTGTCTGGTGTTAAGTTCCTAAGGGGCTACAGAAGAAAGAAAAAGTGAACTTATCTCAAACCCACTTCCTGCTGAGACCTCCTGAAGGGTGTGAGACAGAGTCCAGCCTGAGGGATATCTGTACCGGGCCAGAAGGGTGGGGCTGAGGCTTGACCTAGGATGCCTGTGGTCTGGGGAGCTCTGGGGTACATGGCACTGCGGGGTAAGGGAAGCCAGTGAGGACCCAAGTCTACCCCAGCAAGCTCCCTCACTCCAAAAGCATCCCACTGAGTAAACAGAGATGAATCTTCCCATAAAGAGGGACTCCGACTGATGCCATTACTAATTGCTGGCAATAAAACTGCTAAATAAAGAACAGAGACGAAATGATGCATCTACGGGAGGGCACGCCGACAGAACAATTAGACTTGAGAGATGAACCCGTGCGCGCAGGCTGCACAGCCGGGCATGCATTATTAATAAAACAGACGGTGAGCCTGAGTTCATAGCAAAGGAAAGGGGACCCCAGCCTCTCCACCCTAACTAAGCCATCAAAGTCTCTTAACCTTGGCGTCCAGCTGGCTGCTGGACAATGTCTGCCACAAGGAGGTGCTAGACTCCTGCCCGTGCCTGGACCCTGATAACCCCACCCTCTCATTCCCAGATTCAGCCCTTAGAAGATGGTGCTAGGGAGAGCCGGGAGGGCAGCCCCTGCTGTGACTCCAGACACTGCACAGGAGCCAGCTCCTCTCCATGACAGGGTGTCACCAGCAGCCACTTCCGGGTAGCTTTGTGCCAGGGTTAAGAGGCTGGGGATGGAGGTGCCTCCCCCTCCACTTAAAGCTCAAGAGCTGAGGCTGCTGTGTGGCCTGAAGACAACCAGGAATCGAGGAATCGGTGTATTTCTGGGCTAACCCAAATTGGCTTCCATCCTTCTAGGACTGTGGGCCTGAGGCCCCCCCAGTTCCTGCTGAAAACATGGAGCTCTTCCTTCCCTCCATCCCTACAGAGCTGTCCAAGAGAGGTAAGAGCCTGTAACCCAATGGGGAAGCTGTCATCATCTTACAGCCTGCCTTGGAAGCAGTATCCCAGAACTCTGAATCACTCAATCCAGCGTGCACTCGCTCAAAAGGAAGGGGTCATGCAAGAGGCTCGGATCGCTGGGATCACTTTAAAGGCTGTCTATAACATCCCTGTACATGTTGGAGAGAAGGGGGTGGGGAGGGCTGATAAGACGGGACAAGTAAAAGGAAGCCAGAGTCTAAGAAAGTGAAATAAATCAAGGGAGAGAAGGAGAGGCGGGAGGTGAATGGAGAGAGGGGTGCAGTGGGGGAAATAGTATGGGAAAGGAGTCTCCTTCTGTGTGTTATTAGCCAACATCACATGAGTCCAAAAAGTTACCTGGTACAGGCTGCTTATAAAGTAAAGAGGTTTATTTTGACTCGTGGCCCTGCCGAATCAAGGCCAAAATGCAAAGCCTCAGTGTTCTGGCAAAGGCCACGTATAACTTTGCAGATGCACGCGTCCGAGTTAGCCAATTCATCGGGAGCCAGGTGGCAGCAATTCTTGAATCCGGGTTGCCATCATCTCCTTTAAAGGAGCACCTTCAGGGGCCCAATGACATCTCACCAGGCCCCAAATGAAAAGGCCCAATAGTGCCATCCTTGGCACCAATGCTTTAGCAAATGAGCCATGGCATCCTGGTACCCCCTGACCTTCCAGGTTCAGGACTATCCTGCAGCTCCTGCAGTGTACAGAGGGAGCCATGCCCCAGTCCATCAGTAGGGTCCCCTAACTGCTAGCTCCGTGTGACTACTGCCGTCAGTGCATCCGGGCTGTGTGCCCTCGGCGCCACAGTGCCTTCAGTATTGTTCCTTGAGCCAACTCACTTTGCCATGCAGATCAACTATTCTAAAGGGAAACTACCTGGAAGGCCAACTCTGAGGTTACTTATTTCTGACACACACATGGCAGCACTATTACCACACCAGTTGCCAAGTATTTCTGGGTCAGCAACACACTTCAACCTACAGTCCAGGAAGTTCTGCCCCAGCTCCATGCAGGGGACAGTCAGCCGGCTGTCAGTACAGCTCTGGAGCGACCCTGGAGAAGTGGGAAGTGGGACACACAGGTTGCCAGCCACCTGCTCTGGGATGGGCAGGGTTGAGGGTCCCTGCTCTCCGAAGCCCTGGAAAAGGGTAAAGTCAAATCCAGTCTGCACTGCAGATATAAACTCCACCCCCAATGAAGGAAGGTTCCAGGAAGGACCCTATCATTGGTTGTCTTCCCTGTGGGCCAGTAGCAAGCAGCAGGAAGGCAGGGAGTTGGAGTTTGGGTATACATGCCCCAAGTGGGAATTCTGGCTTTGAGTGACTCTGGAAAAGTCATTCAAACCTGTAAGCCCATTTTCTCCAAAGGAAAAGAGAGAGAGAGAGAGAGAGAGAGAGAGAGAGAGAGAGAGAATAAAATAAAATAAAATAAAATAAAATAAAATAAAATAAAATAAAACAAAACAAAACAAAACAAAACACACACCTTTGACCAAGATGGGTGTCATGATTCTCTTTTGTTGGTAACTTAATCTCCTTTAAAATGGGGAGGGAGTGGGAGCTTCAAGAGTTGATGAGAGGTACCTTGTGGGTAAAATTAATGTCCCTATCACAAGAGCAAGCTGCTTAGGAAAGAAGCCTGACTCACTGGCATGCATAGCCCCAGCCTCTCTCATTTGCACCATGTGGTGCTTTCTGCCTCCATGAAGCCAGACCAGGCCCCTTGGTTCTAAACTTAACTTCCCAGCCTGAGCAATCGTGAGCCATTGGCCTGCTGTTCTTGATAAGCCGCTCAGCCTCAGACGGTTCATTACAGCAGTACAGAGTGAACTAAGACCCCAGGGAAGGGTCACAGTCAGCAGGGAAGGAAGGCCTGGCCAAGTGCCAGCATGTGCACAACACCGTGAAGAATCTGTCTCGTGGCCACAGCCACCCTTGATACCCCAACACTTCTGCACCCCTCACAGATAATGAGACTTGTAGCCTGGATCACGAGCCCTTGGGCATGTCCCCCAGCCTGTGTTCTCCAACCTTTTCCTTCCCTCTGTCATCTGCTCAATCCCACTGTGCTCTTCACTTGAGAATATTGACTACTTTTTAAATTTGTTATGTTAATTTTACTGACACATTGATACACATATTTACACATTGATACCATGTTTTCATGTGTGATTACCAAATGCATGACAAGATTGGGGCGATGGGCATAACCACCACCTCAAACATCTTCACTTCTTTAAGTCAATCTTTTTTTTAATTTTTATTAATTACAGTTTATTCACTTTGTATCCCCCCTGTACCTCCCTCCATCCTTCCCTCCCAATCCCACCCTCCCTCTTTCCCACCTGTGTCCCTCTCCCAGTTCACTGATAGGGGAGGTCCTCCTCTCCTTCCTTCTGATTCTAGTCTATCAGCTCTCATCAGGAGTGGCTGCATTGTCATCTTCTGTGGCCTGGTAAGGCTGCTCCCCACTCAGGGGGAGGTGATCAAAGAGCAGGCCAATCAGTTCCTGTCAGATACAGTCCCTGTCCAAGTCAATCTTTTTAAATGTATTTATTTTATGTTATTTTATTTTATATTATTTTATTTTATTTTATTTTATTTTGTTTTATTTTATGTTCATTGGTGTTTTGCCTGCATGCGTCTGTTTGAGGGAGTCAGATCCCATGGAACTGGAGTTACAGACAGTTGTGAACTGCCATGTGGGTGCTGGGAATTGAACCTGGGGCCTTTGAAAGAGCAGCCAGTACTTCTAACCCTTGAGCCATCTCTCCAGCCCCAATCTTCAATTCTTTGTGTCTGGATACAATAATTCTTCACATAAATACATCAACAGAGTGAAGCTTTCAAACATTGTACAGCCACCCTGAAATCAACTTTTTGAACCAAAGTTAGACTTTCAAGCATTGTCAATGAGTGAACATTTTAAAGAAAACAGCATTTTAGTGGATTCGTGCTATCAATGCAGAAGTGTTTGTGCTCTACCACCCTACCAGTTTTTATTCTCTCTCCCTCCCTTTCTCTCTCTCTCTCTCTCTCTCTCTCTCTCTCTCTCTCTCTCTCACACACACACACACACACACACACACACACACACACACACTCGTAGAAAGAGGGAACAAATGAAAGTCGCCGGGCATATCACTGTTACAATCTGCTGTCCTCTCACCAGGGCTAACTGGACAGAACACTGGGCTCATCAGTGAGGAATGACAATGGAAGGGTCCACATCACAACTTACGGGAAGTTTCTAGAATGTACCAATGGAGGGAATAGAGTCACATAAATTATGAATGAGCTGCCACACATGAGAACAAGGAACTCTTCCCAAACTATATACTTCAGAGGGAAAAAAAGAGCAAAGACCAAACAGTGTGGATGACACGCTGTTTTGCTTGAAAGGAGAACATGCCAGCCTGTACACCTCTGCCGGTACACAGATTCTGAGGAAGAGGGGCAGAGAAGAGAAGCCTCCAATATCCTTTCTTCCCACGCAAGAAGATGGAAGCATGAGGACCCAGGGCAAAGGAAGTCCACAAGACATCATGTTAGGCTGCCAGTTCACTACAGATCTCGATGCCCGGGTGTTCCATCTCCTCTTCATAAATTGTTCCAAAACATTAATGGGGCATTGCCACAATGAACTGCGCGTTCTTTGGCATCACACTTTCAGGATCCCCATTAGTTGGGTTTTTTTTTTTTTTCATGTTGAAGACAACTTCCTCCAGTCAACATCACTAATCATGATGGAAATACAGATGAAAGCCACGGTGAGATGCCACCTCGTACCCATCAGCATGACCACCGTAAAAGCAAACAAATGCCAACTGTGGTAAACATGCTGAGGAACTAAAACCCTTGTGCACTTCTGAAAGGAATGTAGGACAGAGTAACCAGAACGAAATGCAGTATGGTGGCCTCTCCCTTGAACTACCACGTGACTCGACAATCCCGCTTGCAGATATGCATCTAGAAGACATGAAAGTAAGGACTTGAACAGGTACTTGCACAGCTGTGCTCCCAACAGTGCTATGCCCAAAGGCAGAGGCAACCCAGTGGCCAGCATCTGGTGAATGCCTGAGCTATATCTGGCACGAACATATGGTAAATTGTCCTCACATATTCGTCTCCTCAAAGAACCCATATTAAAACCTTAACCCCCAAGTCTACCTGCATTGGAGATAAGGGTTCTAAAGGAGCAATTTAGGATCAAATAGAGCCCAGATCTGATAGGATTAATGACCCTGTTAAAGACAGAGGAGAAAGCTCTTCTTCCCACCCTCTTCTTTCTCTCTCTCTCTCTCTCTCTCTCTCTCTCTCTCTCTCTCCCTCTCTCTCTCTCTTTCTATCTGTGCTCACCTCACTCACCTTCATTCATGCACAAGGAAGACAGGCCAGATGGAGACATAAGAAGATCATGTAAAAGCTGTAAAAAGATCCACCCACTGGCGCATTCATAGACCCATCCAGACCCATACTGATAACATCAATTTCTGTTGCCTAAACCACCCAGCTTGTGACGTTATGTGATGACACCTAAGCTAATGAATGCCTGGTATAGTTCATGCTAACCTGCTGTAGTTGGTGTCTTAAATCATCATGAGTAACAATTCCTGCTTAGCACTCTTTAAAACTAGCTAATAGCCACCTCAGAAGTCCTTGTGTGAATCGCTGAAACAGACTGATGAAGAACTGACTGGTCGTAGCTAGGGGTGGGGCTGGTATGGAGCAGTTCCACACCCCAGCTGAAGGACGGTGAACAAGAACCCACGTGTTCAGGGCACGTCATCCGGCTGTTGCCCCACCCACAGAATGAGCCCAAGTAGAAACTGGTGGAATCCAAGAGACATGTAGCTCACCAGTGCCAGTGTCAGCTTCCTGTTCGAGCCTACAAACTCTGCTTCGAGGGTAATGCATAACAAGAACACAGGAACATTGTACTGTTCTGCTACTGCATACGAATTTAAAATTCCTTCCTAATAAAAAGCCTTGGCTTGAATTTATTTTCAGGAATTCCTTGCCTGAGCCTATGTCCTGAAGTACTTTACCTATGTTTTTCCTGTAGCGGCTTCAGAGTCTCGGGTCTTTCATGAAGGTTTGTGGTTCCTTTTGAATTGATGTTTGTGGAAGATGAGAGATATGGGTTTAGTTTTGTTCAGCTAACTTACTGTGAAAATAGTTTTCCCAGCACTGTTAGTTGGCAAGGCTATGCTTTCTCCAAAATATGTTTTTGACACCTTTTTCAAAATCAGCTAATCAAGTGCGAGAGACATGGCCCAGTGGTTAAGAGCACTGTTTTTCCAGTAGACCTGGGTTCAATTCCCAGCACCCACTCGACAGCCCACAACTGTCTGTAAGTCCTGTTCCGGGGGATCCGACACCCTCACACAGACACACATGGAGGCACATAAAAATAAATAAATCACTAAAAAAAAAAAAAAATGCATAGCTGTGTAACCTCTGGTCTGACAAGGTCAAGTGTGTTCAAGGCAGTACAGCCAAATACCTCTGCTCTACGTCAGAGGCCTACATGTCTGTTCTGGTGTGGAGGCTATGCTAGCTTTGATACATTCGCTCTATTTTTTTAAAAGTAGCACAGGAGATAACCCCAAGATTCATTAAATTAAAAAGCCAGACAAATTTTCACCACATTGAAGAGACAGCCTAAAGAACAAGAAAATATCTTTGACAAGCACATAGCAGACAGGATGAGCTGTTTTGCAAACTAAACACATACACAGGGAAAAAAAAAAAAAAAAAAACCAAAACCTACCTCATCCACCCAATATTTGGGTTAATGAACTGAATAGATGGCTCTCAAAAGAAGAGAAATGGAAACAGCCAGGAAATATCTGTAAAGTGTTCACTGACCTTCATCACCAAGAAAATGCAAAGTAAAATGACTTTGGATTCTCTCTCACCTCAGTCAAATAGCTATCTATCATCAAGAAACAAGTGACAGGATTGAAGAGACAACTTGGCTGTTAAAGGCTGAGGTTTACAACCTGAATGACAACCAATGCTAGTGAGGATGTGGGGAAAAGGGACCCTTATTCAGTGGTGGTAGGAGTGTCAGCTTGTGTAGCCACTAAGGAAGTCGATGTAGGAATTTTTCAGGAGGCTAAAAATAAAACTAACACAGAAGCCAGCTATGCCATTCTTGGGTAGAGAGCTGAAGTGACTAAGTATAGTTATGTTTATTGCAGCACTCTTCACAATAGTCAGGGACTGGAAGCAGCCTGCATGTCCATCAACACAGGAATGGATACAGAAAATGTGGCATGGGTACCCAACGCAGCCATAAGGAAAAGGAAATCCTGATGTTCTCAGGAAAATGGTTGCAACTGAAAAGTACTATCTCAAACCAAATAAGCCAGGCTTGGGAGGACAAACACCATGTCTGGTTAATTAGTTGGTTGGTTGATTAATGGGTTGGTTAGAAGAAGCTTGATTTTAAATTATTGGACAGGAAATTATTGGCACATTTTAGTCATGAACTTTAGCCATTAATGGCCAAGATGTCTCTCTGATCCTGTCACTTGTTTCTTTATGATAGCTTTTATGACAGCATGTTCTTACAGAGGACCCAAGTTCGGCTCCCACCCACACTAGGCAGCTCACAACTGCTTGTAATTCCATTGCCAGGGGATCTGATGCCTCTGACTGCCAAGAATACCTGCACGCACATTCACATACCTACACACATACATACACAACTAAAAATAAAATACAAATAAAAGTGCACTTGTGTGTCATTGAGTAAGAGTGTCTAAGTAAGTGTGCAGATCATGAAACTAGAAAGGGGATAATGAGAGGAGAATAAGAGATCTGATGGATGGTGAGAATACGTGTATTGGGGGAAAAGAAAGGGAACTGAGAACTGAAGGGAGGAGCCAGCTGGAAGGAAGACAGTGTATGGAGAACAGTGGAGAGGGGAAGGAATGAAAACAAAGGATAATGACCTGTGTAGGAAGATGCCGAGATGACACTCTTATTTCTATGCTAACCTAAAAGTAATAATTTTTAAAAGACAAAAAAAAAAAATCATGACATTTGCAGGAAAATGGATGTAACTAGAAATCATTCTGTTAAATAAGTCAGACTCAGAAAAACAAATAGCACATTGCCTCGAATATATAGAACGTAGATTTAGAAGTGTGTGTGTGTGTGTGTGTGTGTGTGTGTGTGTGTGTGTGTGTGCAAGTCCTAGAGCTAGCAAGCGGGATCAGGAAAGGAGAGAAAGGAAACATTGCCAAGAAGTGGGAAATTGAGAGGGTGAAGGATTGCCCTTCATATGGGAAGAAAGTAGGCTATGCTATGAGGGAAAAGAGGGAACCAGCAGCCTGGAGGAGGGGTAGAGAGGATGGCAGGATGATTAAGGAAAAACATAATGATGCATACATACGAAAATGCACACTAAAACCAGTTTCTTCATATGCTAACCTAAAAAGCTATTAAATATTGGGCAGGCAAGATGGCTCAGCAGGTAAAGGCATGTGCTGACAAGCCTGGCGACCTCAGTTCAGTCCCTAGAATGCCTGTAAGTTGTCTTTTGCCCTCACATGTGTGAGCAGTGGCATGTGCACGCACATACATAAAATAAAATTAAAGTTCAAAAAACTATAAAATAAAGATTTTGGCTTTGTTTGCTTGTTTGTTTTGCTTTGTTTTGTTTGCTTTGTTTTGTTTTGGTGCATCCGATTCTTGGAGAAGTAGCAGTTTTTGTAACCGTTGGAGACAGAACCCATTTCAGAGTGTGTAGGCACACAGCTTCCATGCACAGGGTTTGCACAGCTCCCGATGCACTCCAGGAGAACACTCCAGTCCATCCATCTCACAGATGGGAAAACTGAGGCTTGGGAAGGTCAAGGGACTTGCCACAGACACACAGCCAAGGGATGATGTGGAATCCTTGACTCCAGGCCATCCGAGCTTTGCTCCTAATGTCCCCCTATTAGCCACCTTGACTGCCACCTGCAGGCTGGCCACTGGCAGTGCAGATATGAATGGGGCACTAATTCCAGTCTTTGGGCAGAGCAGCTGTTCAAAGCAGCCTGGGGCCACCGTGCTGTAACGTTCTTGTAGATAAAGTGCCCCACTTAGGAGAAGCGATCACCCGCTCTCCTGCTGCAGTCATTAGCTCACTGACTCCTGGAAAAACCATTTGGCCCTTGCTGACAGATGTGGCCATTACAGGATCACTTAGCCCCTCTCCCTGCCCCTCCCGACCTTGGGGGAGGGCGAGGAGGGGGGTAAGATATGCTCAAGCCAGGCAAAGCCCTGGGGACTGTCCGGGCCATTCACTTCCTGGCTCTGCCTCCTCTCCAATCCTAGGCTGCATTTCACCGGCCACATTGAAGCAGCAGGAGGCAGCTTCAGCCAGCGTAGTAAGCTGCCAATGACCTTGTCCTCTTGAGACCTATTCTAAAGCTGCCTGCACCTTCATCAAATCCTTGGTTCCTCACAACAACCGTCGATGCTGGAAATGAGGATTATAATAGCCACTCCACGGGTAGAGGAGGGGAGCAGAGAAGTTGAGTTGCTCAAAATCACACCAGTAATAACATCAAACTTCAGATTCCCAGACCTGTACTACTTCCCCAGCCCCAAGCTACCACCGTCCTGGAGGGATGCTAAGGTCTATGGGGACTTTAGTGGGGAGTCCCAGGCTAGGGGGCTAGGGCAAGGGCCATTTCACTGAGTCAAGAAGATGAAATGAGCTGGTGGGCCTGGGTCTGCACAGGGAACAGCTCATACTGGGAGGGAGAATAGGGCTGCTGCCAAGACGGAAAAAAACATTAAGGGCTAGTATGTCACACTTTATTTCTATTGAACAGCTGCTGGTGGTGCTGCGGCTCCATTGGTCCACCCTCTCGTGCAAGAGCTTTGTTGTCACTGGAAGGGCCATCTGGACATAGGTGGGCAGCTGAGGACAGCTCATAGGGGCAGCTGGGTGTTTCATGGCTGCAGGGATCCTGAGCCTCCGGGGTCCGGGCAAGCATACCTCACATGTCATGCTTCTGTGTGGATTTGTAGCAATGGCTAAGTCCTGCCATGAAAAACACCAAGTGCTGAATTCTGTGGCACTGGATTGCTTGTGTTCCAAAGTAGAGCCTTGGGCTAAGACTGTGCTCTTTATTTTTCAAGTGGAGGGGCAGGGGTCAAATAGCACAGGCTGGCCTTGAACTTGCTGTGTAGCAGAGGAAAACCTTGAAGTCCTGGTACTTGGCTGGCAACTCTTGAGAGCGCCTGCTTTCATGTAGCACTGGGAATCAAACCGGGGGCTTCGTCCACGCAGGGCCCTGAACTGCCATTTTATACATCAATCCTTCAAGTCTCTCTTTAAGGAATGTAAGTGTCATCCTGCAGGCTCCGCCGCATCTGTGCCTTTCCCTGCCTTTAATGTGGCCTGCCCTGAGAGACACACTCCTTGTCTCTCTCCAAATCCCTAGGAACTGCCTGCACCTCGGGCACAATTGGTTGGCCACAATCCATTGAACCAGATGAATCTACTGGGCCCTGCCTAGACCGATCAGTTCCGCTGCCCAAGAGGTCTGGGTGAACTTCCAAAACCACCATGAACCAATCGTTCTCATGTGATGAGGGATGAAGCAGAAGGGCGATGCTGCCCAGGGGAAGATCAGTGGCCTCTGCAAAGAACATCGGAAAGGAGAGAAGACACACACACACACACACACACACACACACACACACACACAACCACCTGGTTCTTGATACCTGTCCCTTGAAGTCCAGAATGAGTCCAAACTATATGATGTCATCTTGTATCCCTTTGTCTTACTGATTTCAACTTACTGCAAAACTAAGAACCTGTACTTGGACATCCTCGTTCCTCCTGGAACCCTGCTCCCACCCATCTCAGTGCTGAAAGGCAAGCGGAAGACTGAGCATATGCCTCCTTCTGGAAGCCATGCCCTTCCATAAATTCTGCTGGAAAGGGGGTCTGGTGGGCTCTTTCGTGCCCTTGCCCCCTTTTCTCCTTGAGAACATGAGATTTCCAACTAAGAAAAGTCTTCCAGCCCCAATACCTGTGAGGCATTATGGAAAGAGAGCCAGCCTCCGCCCTGTGCTTCCTCAATACCAGGCACCATTCAGAAATAGATCCAACCATCACCTTCAAAGAACCCCAAAAGCCTGTTGCTTTTGGGTTACATGAGAACTAAAGCACAGAGAGGTTAAACGACTGGCCAGAGCCACACAGACAAAGAGCTGGGATTTCGAACATGTAAAATGTTTAACTCGGCAAGGCTCTGAACTGACAATATTTTTGTTTTTTCTAGTGAAACCAGAATGTTTCATCATGTATGTTGGTTGAGTCCCAGTTTGTGTTGTGGTAAACTCTAGAGAGCCCAGGAGCTCTCACTCCAGAAGGACTGGAAATCCAGGCTGGGTCTGTCTCGAGACAGACTTGCGCACACCAGGCCAGTGTACTGGCCTAGAAGCAGACCAAGAGGGAAGAAGCTGGCCTCTGCTCGGCTAGGCTGAATCCAGGGAGGCCTCCTCCCTCCCCACAAGCCTTCAGGCTAGAGTTCAGCCACCGCAAGCAAAGCAACAAAGTTGCCCTACTTACCACCTGCCAAACTGCGGCTCACCTACCCTGTCAAGGCACCTGAGTCCTGAGCTAGGAGCAGCCCTGCTTTTGAAAAGCCCCTGTTCCTCCCACTGAACGTCACCAGGCAATGTCACATTAGAGAAACTGTCCAGCCTTTGTGCCCTCGGTTTTCATACCCATTAAGTGGGAATAAGAATAGACTCAGATGCTTGTGGCCAGAAGTGTTTGAGATCTGAGACATTTTTCAGATATTGGGATGATTGGGGTTTTGTTTGTTTGTTTGTTTGTTTGTTTTATAAGCATAATGACATGCTTTGGGGAAAGGACCCAAACAAAACCACAGAGTGTGTGTTTCATAAACACTTTACATGGCCTTTACACAGTTCTTTCCATGATTCTGCGTGTGAGGTATGGAATGGAATTTTCCACCTTGGCAAAGTCAGCGCTCTAGAGCTTTTGGGGTTTGGAACGTTGTGGACTTTGGACTTCCAGACAGAGAAGTCCCGAAGCAGTGCTTATCCTGTGGGTGGAGTGTTGTGGTGTGATGCACTAACCCCTGTTGAGTTCCCAGCCATTGGGACAGTGGTGTCTGACAAAGCTCTTTCTACCCAGTTGAGAGGCCCCTACACTGGCTATTTCCAGATAAAATGCAAACTGAAGGAGGAGGGAAGCCCTGGAAATGGCCCAGTGCCATGTGTCCAGGTCACCCCCGAGGGACCAGCTGTTGCTCCCCTTCCTAGGACCATCACCCTGACCAACGCTGGCCACTCTCCCTGTCGTGGCTGCAGTGGCTTCCAAGCTGTTACCATAACCTGCAGCACATTAAGACATGCTCTTTGGAAAGCTTCAACTAATAAATTAATAAATAGTTATTAATCAATCACCAATCAATCCCTGGGGCCTGGACCTCCTTCCCAGACCAAAGCTGGCTGTCTTTTTATAGTCACATTATGAATTTCTGCAGACAGGGCAGCCCACGGGGGCTCCAGCTGTAACCGCCCCAAAGAGCACTTCACCAGTGACGGCCCTGATGAGGACAAGGTGAGGTAAGTGAGTCCTGAAGACCTGAGGGAGAGCCCTAGCTCACACGGGGGCCTCCAACCCGGCCTGGCATCTGTTAAAAGGTTCTCGTGCCCGAGGCTTCCAGGCCCTTTTCCTTCAAGCTTCAAGAGCATTTCCATTTGCACGCTGGCCAAGATAGAGTATTAGAGAGCACAGACTCCGCCCAACCCAGAAGCTTAGGGATCAGGCACCAGGAAGAAGATAGAGAAGTCAAGGGAGGTCTTTAAAGTCTAAATTTATTCAGGAGTTTAAAGGAACAGAAACAACATCATGCATCGGTTACTTTTACCCTTTGTACAACAGAACTAAGTGCTCAGACATCTCTGCAGAGGTTTGGCGCTCGTTTTTTTTTTCCTTCTTCCCAGAACGTCAGGCAGACTTTTCAATGTTATCCAGTTTTGCACAGTCACTGGAGTGTCGCGTCATGAATTATTAAATCAGTGCTTCGTGGTAATACATAATTTCTTATCAATTATTCATGCTAATGTGTGTGTAGTTTACTTAATTGTGTTATTGACGATCAAAAGTAATTTCCTGAAAGTCCTCAAGGACACAAAATTTAATCAGCATAACTACTTTTCGGATACAATGCTGTTAAGTATTCTTAATTTGCCCAACAGTTCACTTATTTATGTACCTTTCTGGAGGAAATACGAGTTTAATCAAACAATTAGATTGAAGAGTTAGTGCGCATAAGGGCTGGAGCATACATTGCTCAACCAAACCTTTCATAATTACAGGGAAATGGAAGCAACTTGGCCGCTTTTTGGCAAATCACTTCATCTTTGTACTCAACAAGCAAAATACAGCAGGAACAAGGATCTGGCTGCTTTTTTTTTCTTTTTTCTTTTTTTTTTTTTTTTTTTTAAGGAGACGGTGTGTTCTATCAAATGCATTGTAGTAACCGGAAGTGAGGCACGATACACTTAGGAGTATTACAGGGGAGGGGGCGCTCCTGGAGAGTTATGGGGAGGCAGAGGGCCTCACAGCACAGCCTCTCGATTATCAGAACTGGAATGAAAACAGCCTTCATGAAAGCGGTAACTGTTTGTGTAGAAACATCAGCAGCGAAAGCCACCAACAACCACCACCCTGCCAGTGCCAGGCGAGGGGCGGGCCTCATGCTATTGCACATCCTCCGTTTGATCTCTTTGAGGTCACTATCCGAGAGAAAGAACACAGCCTCACCAGACTGAGGCAGAAATCTCTATGAAGTTTGGCCCTTGGTAATCCATTCTCTTCCACCCCAAGGGAGTCATCTTCCTGGGTTTCCTGTCTGCGCATCCACCAGTCCCATCTCGTCACCCCCTGCAGATCTCCCTCCACACATGAGGGACATGAAGAAGGGCAGTTCGTCTGCACATATGTATTTCAGGGGCCTCCCTGGGACTTTCCTCTCCCCTCAGGAGCTCTGGTCCTTTCATAGGCCGCAAAGCTACTTTCTGATTGGTGAACTTTCCGTTGTTCTTCTGAAGAGAGGCAGGGCCTGCGAGTGGGCACTCTGATTGCAGAAGACCCACATTTGCTCTACACACACCGTACCAAGACAGCAGTTTCCGGGGTCACAGAACTGACAGCCTGTCCGACGGGGCCCAGTCAGATGTGCCCAGAGAAATCTGCTAAGGTCCAGACCATTGTGAATTCACCCTGTATTTGTCCCTTCCTAACCAAACCCTCAGCTAAAGCAAGAAAAAAAAAGTGTGGTTGCCAGTCTTGGCTGAAGGGAGTGAGAAGTGGTTGCTAGTCCACCACTTCTGTGGTTCTTAAACAATATGAGAGTGACTGTCTTTTCTTGTCATGAAATGTTGCTTCTTGGTATCTTTTGGGGGTTGATACTTGCCACAGTCCTTGGAATTGACAAGACCTCCCAAATAGCTCAAGAAGGGCGGTAGGATGAACAGCTTGGCTTTTCTCCAAGGCTGCTTGGCCTAGAAATCAAACAAAACAAAACAAAACCAAAACCTCACCACAGAGCAATGTCCAGAGCCACTAAGTGCCATTGGAAACTGTCACCAAAAAAGCCAGAACACAGCCTACCAGCAGAATTCTAGAGGGACTCTGCAGGTATCAACTGGCTGCAGGTCTCACTTTCCCCGCCAGATCCATGAGGAGGTGGCTACTCCTTGTGGTTCAGAGAGTTGCTGAGGCTGAGAGAAGCGGGGGTGGGGAGGGCTCCAGGCGGGTACTCTGGACCCTCATACGCTCTTCTCTCCCTCGCTCTGTTCCTTGGTTGGGGAGGTCTTGCCCTGGCTGCCTTCTGGAGGCACCTGCTTGGAAGCGGGGCTTGGGCTGCTGTTGGTAGACGGCAGGAGGTTGGCTGATTGCAATACAGCTTCCGAATGCTCTCGAGCCTTCATGCGCAGGGCAGCCACGCTGGCAGTACGGTTACTCTGGCAGCCATAAGTCGGGAGGAAGGAGAGCCCCATAGGATCTGGGACACAGCAAGAGCAGAGAGGACCCCCTAAAGGAAGGAAAACAGTAAACTCTATCAATGTCCACACCCTGTTTCTTAGGGCTGGGGAGGGGCTCAGCCCCAAGAGGGACATTGATTCCCTTTGGTTCCAGATACTAGACAGAGGACAAAGCCCCAGGTCCCCAAAGATGCATCATGCAAGGAATCCAGCTGGCAAATCCAATGGGCCGTCAGAGCCTCAGGGAGACAGGGTCGGTCTTGCATCTCTCGCCAGCCATCTGTGTTGTCTTAGTCCAGCATATTCACTTCTTTGAACCTTGACTTCTACTTGGGTAAAATGGAATGCTACATATACATCACAGGATTGTTATGAGGAAGTCATCCCACACCTCAAACTGTGTGCCAAGGCGCCCTTAACTACTCACTGTGTGGCTCTCTGCCAGGGGCCAAGCAAGCTGCTAGCTCACAGCCATGCCCGGCTTCACTGTGAGACCAGAACACATTCCATCTGTTCCATCCCAGAACATCAAATCTCTGTCAGGCACGACTTCGCAGGGCCCACACGCTGAGGAGGATGGGGGCAGTGACAACCACATGGGATAGAGAAGGAGAGTGGTGCTGCGGTCTGCCTCCAGTGCTGGAGACGCTGAGCAAGACTCACCGGTGCACCAGCTCATCACAAAGTGTTAGCTGTTAGCTGTTGAAATTGATCGCCTTTCCAGTTCTAAGAATTCTTTTCCAAATGCCTATGAAGTTGCTGAGGAGGTAAAACTAAGGTCATTCACATCTGGCCATTTGATGGAGAGAACCATTGGCTACTGCTTATGGTCCAGGGGCTGGAAGGACTGAGGTCTGGGGCTCTGAAGCAGTTGCTGGGAAAACGTTGAGCATAGACCTGTGACCTGGATTATTATTCTTACACACTCGTTGCCTCTTGACTAACAAAGACGGGATGTACTGCACTGGAATTCCTGAAGGAGCCCAAGCCAGAGCTGAAAACCATGGAGAGAATAGAGTCCTCTATGTTCCTGATTCTCCTGCCCTCTTGAGTATGCCCATAAGTGTTTGTGAGTTGGTTTTCTACTGTCTGAACATGGCTTCAAGTCCCCGTCATCAAGCCACCTCAGAGCAACAATACAGATATAATGCCAGTGCCCACTTTGTCTTCAAAGCCGTGCAGACCTGGGTCACACAGAGACCAGCCTCTGAGGGTGAGTGCTGCAATGTCACTATGCAACACAACCCGCCTCCTTTCCAGCATCGAAGTACTTTGTCTTTCTTTGCCCATCCTGCTTAAAAGCAACACAAAGATCCCCTACGCTCGGTTCACCGTCCCCTCTCATCACGAGTACGGCCCTGAGAAGAAGGCCAACAATAACTTCAGTCCTGGCCCTCACACCCCAGAGTTAGAGGTGAAGAAAAATAACTCTGAACCCAGTTTGTGGCCCGGTTCTCAGCCTACCCCAACCCTAGACACGTGGGGAAACTGTGGACCAAATAAAGTGAAGGCCCTAGCAGACTCCATAATTTAAAAGTGTTAA
Organism: Psammomys obesus; assembly: GCF_907164565.1. Lineage (NCBI taxonomy): Eukaryota > Metazoa > Chordata > Mammalia > Rodentia > Muridae > Psammomys > Psammomys obesus. The sequence goes on along the minus strand of NW_026591918.1, from coordinate 10,198,301 downwards.
GGGCTCCACACTGTGGAGCAACATTCTTCTTTGAAAGGGGACATTGACCTGTGTACCAACAAGAAGGAACCCTAAGGACTTGGTAAGTGAAATTAGCCATTAGGAAGACAGTACTACAGGATTTTCCAGGCAACGGACATATTCAAGATATTAGACGAATCTGTAGGGACAGAAAGTAAAATGGCAGCTCTCTGGGGCTGGAGCAAGCAGGAACAAGAGGCTGCTGTTTAATTGATACAGCTTTAGTTTTAGGAGCGGAAAAGGATGGAAAGATCTCATGAAGTGAATAGTCATCCTTCAGCATTCACATAAGACCACCTGTAACATCAAAGTCCAAGCATGCCCAAGTCCCTTGTAATGAAATGCTCATGTTTGCACAGAGCCTGTGAGCACCTCTTCCTCACCTCTGGGTCATACAAGTGCCGGGAAAGTAGCTACCATGCTGTCTTGTTTAGATAATAATCACAAGAAAACTGTCAGCACAGATCCAAGTTTTTCCAGTTTCTACCTGTAGCTGGTTCAACTGGGGAATCTGGAACTCATATGCATCCAGGGATGATTATATACTTAACAGTCTTGAAATGTACACTTAAAAGAGGTTAAGGAGTTGGAGAGCTGGCTCGGCAGTTAAAAGCACAGACTGCTCTTGCAGAGGACCCAAGATCAGTTCCCAGAACACACATCAGATGGCCCACAACGACCTGCAACTCTAGCTCCAGGGGATCTGACACACTCTGGCCTTCCTCTGGCCTCATAGGACACTCAAATGCATATACTTCCACATAGACACACATACATGCACATAATTAAATTAATTAAAATAAATCTTTTTAATTGTGGCTAAGGCGATAAAAAATTAAGTGCACTTTACCATAATTTTTTAAAAAAATTTAAATTGTTAGGGTCAAAAGATCGGTCCAGCTCTCCAGGAAGATGAGGACCCAGGAGGCTGCTAAGACTCTTGAAATTACGGCAGTAACTGAGGACTTCCAAAGTCCCTGGGGAGCCCCACACTGGCCTAGCCATGTAGCCTTACGCCCACTGGCTGATGCCCTCAACCCTGCTGAGTTGGCAGGTCTTTGACTAAGGCCACATTACAGGGTTAGTACACGCTGGTACATGCCTGTACATGAGACCATGAAGCGGGGCACTGACTCTGAGACGAACTAATCACTGGGTTCCGGAGGCAACCATCAATGGCAAGACATCTAAATTAAACTTACAAATGCCTGAACAGCCTATCCAGGAAAGCTGAGGAAGGACGCCATGGCAGAGGGAAGGATGTCTCATGAGATATCAAAAAGGACTTCTCCTTGTCCTTCCCTGCCCTGACCTGAACCAGGGCATGGAAGATGTGACTAGATGGAACTGCATATAAGACAGACAGGACAAGAGAGACTGTCTATGTGATAGCATCGAAAGCAAGCAGGAGACAGGGTACCAGGATGGTATTTAACAGGAAGTCATGTAGAATCTGTGATCCGATTGTCCAAAGTGAGACCTGGCTTGTCAGCGAGCAAATTGTCACTGTAACTTCATGGGAAACTTGTTGTGACTCCATGATGCCACAAGCTGCCTTAATAAAGGCAAAGTCCACAGAAATGACGAGGGTAAATCTCTCTGGTCGCTGCATGAAGCCTTATGTCTTCCGTCAACAGATTCCTGCCACCAGTCTAAGGAAAACGGCTGACACTCCACCTTGCTGGGAATGTCACACACACACTCACACACACACACACACACACACACACACACACACACACACACACTTATTCAAATTGCCTCCCCCCAAAATCTTCCTTAATTCTCACAACCATTTTTTAAACAAGGAAAACAATGGCTTCCATACGTAGAATGCCTATAAAACTCCCTGGATTTCTCAGTAATTTTGCAACAGTGATAGGCCACCAGCTGTCTCCACAGGGCATCATTCCAAACTGCTCCTGAGAATCTGAGATAACAACAGAGAACTTCATCAGCCCTGTTTCTAGAGTGGTTGGTTAACAAAGAGCCGTGGTGGGAAAAACTCAGTCCCAAGACCCATGCAATGCCCAGGAAAGGTCCATTCAAAGCCTTTGCCAAGTGCTCCGAGTTCCTACGTGTGCATTTCTGGCTAAAAAATAAAAAATTAAAAAAAAAAGTCTGGTTTAGAAGGCTGTCACAAACAAGAAAAAAAAGTAACTGTTGAAAGCAAACATGTTGGTGGGTAATATAAAGATGACAAAATTACATAAACAGCCTTAAAAACAAACAAACAAAATTCAAAACACATAGTAACCTAGGGCCATTTAGTATGAGGAAAAGCCGTGCAAAAGGTTATCTGAGGGCCAGGGAGGGAGCCCAGTGGACAATGTGCTTACTGAGTAGAAATAGGGACCTCAGTTCAGATCCACAGAACCAACGAAAAAGCTGCATTCAGTGGTACATGCCTGTAACTTCAGTGTTGAGGACAAAGACGGGCCTATTCTGAGGGCTCACTTGCCAGCTGAATGGTAAGCTCCAGGTTCAACTAAAGACCCTGCTTCAAAAAATAAGGTAAAATGACTGAGGAAGATAACGTTTGGATTCTACTCAAGTGAGTACACACATACATATGAACAAAAATTATATACATGTATATATATATATATATATATATGTATCTATATATATATATACGTAAACATTTAAACAAATAAATAAATAATTTTAAATGTTTAGAAAAAGATGGCTTGAAGGTATCACAATAGAAATTGGCAAGCCATGCAAAACAAGGTTTATGAGGCTTTGAAATCACACATTTGTGATTCTTCGTGACAGAGACAGCGAGTTGGCCAGAAGAGAGGTTCAGCATTCTTCTCTAGTGCAGCAGGGAGGTGATGAAGACACTTGAAAAGCACATACAGCAAAATCAAGTCATCGATGAGTTCAGACGCTCGTAGGATGAAAGAATGTCTCTTGGCTTGGCGAATTGGAAGAAGGTCATTTTTGAAGTATGACCCTGGCACAATGCTCCAGCCAGGGCCACAAATGTTTCTCTGTTTGTGATGGGGTCACACTCTGTTGAACCCAACGCAGTTGAAAATAATTGTAAATTGAAAATGCACCTGATAGAGCCAACCCGCCCAACATGTGAACTCAACCTGACCACCTGCACATGCCCAGAACACTTACATTAGCCGACAGCTGGCCAAAAACATTCAGTATTCAGCCTACTCTGTAAGAAAGTGTTTAATCCCTCAGACAGCTCTGTGAGTACAGAGGGTGAGGATGAAAACAAGTGTACAGTGTGCCTTTCAACCAACCATCCTAAGGTCCAACTCTAAGCCCCAAAGCCATCATGACGTCGAGACCTTCCATCACCCCAAGCTTCTGAATTCACCTCAACTCCGTAGGTTACCACGGAGATCTAGTCTAGAAACAACTGGTTCTCTGTCCTCAAACAACTGTAAGTTCCATAATCCTGCAGAAAGTAGAGAGCAATTCAAAGTCCCAGCTCAGGGCTTCTCTAATTTCCTATTCTAATCAGCCTGATTTGTTCTGGGCATCCCAGAGGATGGCCCAGAGACCAAGAGATGGGCACCAATATGTCCCTTGCAGAGACGCTCCTATCTGTACATTCTCTGTCCTGCCATGGGGACAATTCCTGCACTCTTTCACAGCCATGGTTATGCCTCCACCACGCTTCCCATCTGATCCAGAAACAGGGTATTTATTCTGTTGGAAGAATCTTGAGAAGTAATACAAACATCCAAAGTTCCCGATTTCTAGATCTAGGGAGCTAGAAGGGACTAGCTGGAGAGGGGTCAGCATTCACTCTTCTTATTTCTTCTTTCCACCTGGCTTTGTTTTCAGCTTACCAAAATTTATCATTGTGATTGGGCGAAAAATTAAATTCTCTCCCACAGTAGCTGTTCTGGTGTGGCACATGACAATGGCCGACTAGTCAATACTGTACACAGAACACATTGCTGCTGTGTTGAACTTACACCACAGGAAGGCTAGTGCCATGAAAGAGGACAAACTAAATATTAAGCTAAAAGCAGGTTTAGGGACTGAAAGTCAGTGTGATGCAACTTTGACATATTGCGGGCCCCCAAAATTCACATATTGAAACCCAAATCCTCACAGTGATGGGCCAAGGAAGAGGAGCCTTTGAAGGTGATTAGGTCACAAGTGAAGAATTCTCAGTGCCCTACAGGAGTCCAGGGAGAACCAATGATATGTGATAGATGGAAGATAGAGAAATAGAAGGATGAATAGATAGGTAGATAGATAGATAGATAGATAGATAGATAGATAGATAGATAGATAGATAGGCAGACAGACAGAGGTAGGTGATAGAAATAGGTAAATGAGAGATAGGTGATAGACAGACAGATGGACAGATGATACATAGGTGAAAGAGAAAGAAACAGAGAAAAAGAAAGAACATGCACAGCTGTCCACAGTATCGATGAGGAATTGGTTAAATAAAATGGTATAGTGTTTATTTTCCTCACTCCTCCCTTCAACTTTAAAGCATTGCTACATGGCTTGTAATAAATACCTAACAAAATATAAGTACCGTGAGGATAATTGTGCTATATTCTTTACTCTAGCATGAAAAATGTCTGTGCAAGCTAGTATAGACAAAATTTCCTACTTCTTTCTCTGCTGTTGGCTGAATCTGTGGATGTAGAACCGTCAGTTACAGGAAGCCAACAGCCAGCATATAAAGTACTTGCAAGTATATACAGCATGTTGATTTTGTATCACAGAAATATATATACATTTACATTTAAAATTTTTTAGAAATGTGACATTTTTAACTTAATAGTAAATTTAAATTTATAAATAAGTTACAGAGGAAAAAAAAAACATCGCACCAATACCAAAATAGAGTGGTTAGTTCAGTTTATGAATCTGTTAGATTCCAGTTATGAATCATCTCTTACTTGCTCTGTATTGCATTTCCTACATTTGCTAAGCTAAATAGGTATTGCTCTCATCAATAGTGTGTCTGGTCTTTCTTGTGGGCTGTGCTTTTCTATCTGCTCCCGTGCAGATGATGGGACAAATGTTGCTCAAATCCCCTGAAGATGCAAAGAAAGACTCTGACCGGCTGCTGGCCTCTGGCCACACTGGACTACTGGAACAGACAAGAAGCTGCGGGTGCATCATGAGCGCTCCATTCATCTCCCATTCAGTGAGAGCTGACAGGCCCTTTGAGCGGGACCCAACATCCCCTTAGCCTGCAACACACCCCATCATGAAGAAATCATGCGGTCCTTAAATGCAGCCTGAGAATTGTCTTGTTTGGGAAACATACTACCTCCTGGACACTAAATTAAAACATACAATCAGATTTCCATTAAGTTACAGCAAATTCTGCTGAACTGATCTAATCGGCCTCTATCCCTATATGACATCATGCTTTAAAGGCTTCGCCTGAACATAAATACTTAATGTAATAAATACAGTCTGAAATATTTGATCTCCTTGGCAGCTTAATTGATCTACTACAGAGACTGACAGGAAAAATTAAGTTAGCTCTGTCTCGTCTCTGCCAATAGCACAGTTTGCTCCGAAAGGGCCGTGTGATCTGATGTGGGTGTCAGGTGGCGTTCTGGAGCTCTGTCTCCTTGCTGAACATTTCAGTTAAAAGCAGAAGTTGAACAAAAAGAGAGATGCACAGAATTGTGAGACATTTCTTACCAAAACCATAGTCATTTTGCTTCTTAGTCACATAAATAAATGAAGAACCATGTTTCTGAGCCCCCTTGCCTATTCCTTAAATTCTTGAGGAGAGTCTATGTGAAACTATAGATAGATGCCTGTGATATTTTAAGCCTTGTGTTAGCAGTTGTGACTATGTGTGCTTGTCATAACCAGATACACCGTAGAGCCAAATTCATACCCAGACACTGCCTTCTACCATAGACCCTGAGTACTTGTTTCTGGTCCCACGCTGTGGTGTTCCAGCCTTTACCATAAGATATTTGTTTGTGTGTGCACCAAGCCTCCAAGCATCCTTCTCCAACTCCTGATCCCAAAACCAAATGGTCCCATTTTCATGCCAAGTAAACACCCAGTGAATATCTGGGGGATGCAGAAAGAGAAGGACAATCCATCCTTCCTGGAGAGTTCTCGTATGTCAGTCTCTCAGGCTTTCTATTGTCCATGTTCCAAACCTCCTCGTGGAAGGAAGCGCTGTGGTTAAGGCAGCTACACCCTGTGACTGATGCCAAGAGCATCACGCTATTTTAACAAGTTCCTTTAGCACTACCAACCCTTAATCACACACTACCTTGCCACCCTGTAACCCTTACAAACCCAGCGTCTTTACATTCACTCATTCACTCAGCAAAAACTCATCAACAAGAACCATTTCTTCTCACAGTTGTCACCAGGTATCTGATGCAGATTCAGGGCTAGCGGAAGTGTCCTGTTTCTGCCTGGGTGCTTTACCAGAGCTTAAAAAATATACATTTGAGCAGCTCCCAGATCTGAGAACACCCCAGCACGGCCAGAGCAAATGCAGAGGCATGTACAAGGCTATTCCTCTGGCTGCCTCGCTCAGCCTCTGGCACCAGCTGAACACTTCCTCTCAGCTCCCTGCACTCCAGGGCCCCATTGATTATCAGGAAGGGCAAACCCATCAGCACCCATAGGAAATGACTTCCAGAAAATGAACTGTAGGTTTTAAGCTGGAAGATGACAGCAGGTGCCTGTCAAAGAAATAGAATCAATCGGGCGCCGGGCTTGGGGTCTCAGGGAGGGACGCTCAGGTCGCTGGCTTGGCCTGCTGCTATCAGGTGTACTCTGTGACCTTGAGCGGCAGTAGGGCTTCTGCTGGCCTACGTTTCTCCTACTCCTACACGGAGAGATGTAAGGAGGTCCCTTACAAACCGTGAGCGCCAGGTTCTCCACCTTTCTAGAAGTTGGAGTTTGAATGCTCCTCCCCTCAAGACCCGTACTGTTAAAAGTTGGTCTCCAGCCTGCAGGTGCTGCTGAGTTGGGTAGGCCTTTACTGGGTAAGACCGTACAAAGAGGTGAGGCCATTGGCGAATATCTTTGAAGGGGATAGTGGAACCTAACCAATGCTCTTTCTTCCCTTTGCTTCTCAGCTGCCATGAAATGGACAGGCCCCCTCTACCGCATGCCCCTGCTGGGAGGGCCTAGGCAATCAAAGGCTCAAAGCAATGGAACAAAGAGGCTGATACTTCAGAAACCATGAGCTGAAATAAACTTCTCTTCCTTTTAAGTTTTGTATCTCAGATATCTGGTCACAATCCCACAAAGCTGACACTGATACTGAATAATGAAGGACAGCATGGAGAGGATAGAGGGCTCACCCAATTACCTTCCTTATGGGGAATGGCCGTAATCTGTCCCTTAGGTTCTCTGCTCCCCGAAACAGATGCATCTGGAGTCCTGCAGGACTGCACTGGTGTTCTGGGGCACTGTGTACTGCCCATGCACCATGGACCTCTATCACTGCACCCTGGAGGCCACCCCCTGGGTGAGCAAATGCCCATGAGGTATAGGGTCTTCTGCCCCAGACATCTAAACCCGAGCCCTTATCAGATCCAAGTGACCTCTGCTCCTTGTCATTTTGACCCTACAGGCAATTACTACTACTTACTAGAATTGCTGTGTTAGGCTTGAGGCATGCCTACTTACCAGAGCACCTCTCTGTGTGGCCATAATGACCTTCCTTTCACAGGCGACACAGAAATGAGAAGGAGACTGTGCTGCTAGTCCATGTGTCTTATGCATGCCTTCTTTCTGCCCAGGAAATCTCCTATGCCCCTTTCAGACCTTCCTTACTCCTCTGCAAAAAGAGTTCATGCCTCTCTTTGCATGCCTTTGTTTAACTCTGTCACCTGACTCAAGCATTCATGGCCAACTCAACTCCCTCGCCACATCCAGCCCCCAGCCTTCCAGCCCCTTAGCTTAGAGATATGCTTAAGCCATTGCTGGGTGCTCAGCTCTAGAGAGGCATCCAGCCACCGTGATGCTCCACTGATACTGGATGGTGGGTGCTTGTTCAAGGTTTCTGAGGAAGGCAGCTGACAGTGCAGACTGGAGTCAATAGCCCTGCGCCTTCCTAAAGAGGCCTTCACTCACCCCCCCACCCCCACCCCCCGCGCATCCCATGGCCTTCTCTCCTCTTCATCCAAGTTTCATTATCTTCCACACTACAAAGACCCTGCTGGGGCAGAAGTGAGTGTCTTGGAAGGATCTAGAGGTTAGACAAAAATGACCAACACCTTAACGTGTGCTTAGCAAAAAACTGAGACGTAAGCTGAGTTTAAAAACAAATGTCCCAAGTCATTCACAAGAACAACACATCCCTTATAGCTGTGGTCGCTGGACTCCAAAGAAAGCTTTCAGTGAAACAGCTCCCACTATTCGAGCCCAGGAAACTCCCTCACTCAAGTCTAGGCTGACCCTTTAAACACCACAATATAGCAAAAAATGGTACCTATTAGGGCTTGGCATCTCCTGAGGGCTTGGCATTTAAATTTACACTTTTGAAACCTTACTACCACCCAACTCAAGCCCAGCCTGGAATGAGAGAAGCCACAGAGAAAAAGAAGGGGGATCCTTGCTCCCCAGGCTTCCTTTCAAAACACCAGACACATAAGTGAGGCCACCTCACATGTATGAGGCCCAGCTGCCATCTTGGTGCAATTTCCTGGGAGATCCCAAGCAAAAGTTACAGAAAAACTGTTCAACACAGCCCAGCCAGTCCTCAGAACTATGAGACAATAAGACAGTTGCTGGTTTCTTATGTAGTAGGCCTACTGCATCTGTTCCCAGATTCACCAAACCTCAGAAGAAACATGCTCTCTGCTGAATGTGTACAGACATTTTCTTCTTGTAATCACTCCCCACACAACAATTTGCCAAGCATTTAAATTGTGTTAAGATTATAAGTAACTTAGTGGTGATTTAAAGTGGACAGGAAGGGATATAGGTAATGATAGATACCACACCCTTTTATCTAAGGGACTGAGTATCTGGAGACTTTGGCATGCATAGAGGATACTGGAACCAATCCTCACCAGAAACCAAAGAACAAGTGTGCTGATATTTAGGGTAATCACAGCTACGTAAAGCTAAAACAGAGCCTGGATTACAGAGTCTAAGAAATTAAAATCAACAAATGCTGGTGAAGATGGGACAAAAGAGGAATAAATATTCACTGCTGGTGAGAATGTACCCTGGTGGAGCCAGGTGGAAGTGAGTACAGACACTTGTAAAAAAAAAAAAAAAAAAAAAAAAGCAGAAAAAAGAACTATCGTTCTAGCAGGAAACTCCTACAGCTGAAAGATACCTTCAGCGAAGTGACTGGATACAAAATTAACTCAAAAAAAATCAGTAGCCCTCCTTTAAACAAGTGATAAATGGGCTGAGGAAGAAATTAGGGAATCAACACCCTTCACGATAGCCACAAATAATACAAAATATCTTGATGTAACTTTAATCGAGCAAGTGAAAGATCTATATGACAAGAACTTCAAGTCTTTGAGGAAAGAAATCAAAGACGATTTTGGAAGATGGAAAGATCTCCCAACCTCATGGATCAGTAGAATTCACATAATAAAAATGGCCATCTTACCAAAAGCAATCTACAGATTCAATGCAATTCCCATCTAAATTCCAACACAATTCTTTACAGACCTGGAAAGGGCAACCATCAACTTCATATTGAAAAATAAAAAACCCAGGATAACAAAAAAAAATTCTGTACAATAAAAGACCTTCTGGCGGTATCATCATCCCTGATTTCTACCTATACTACAGAGCAATAGTAATAAAAAATTGCATGATATTGGCATAGAAACATACAGGTTGATCAATAGAACCAAACTGAGGACCCAGAAATAAACCCGCACTCATATGGGCACTTGATTTTCAACAAAGAAATCAAAAATCATACAATGGAAAAAAGAAAGCTTCTTCAATGAATTGTGCTGGTCTAACTGGATGTCTCCATGTAAAAAAAAAAAAAAAAAAAAAAAAAAGCAACTAGATCCCTATCTATCACCCTGAACAAAACTCAAGTCCAAGTGAATCGAAGACCTCAACATAAAACCAGATACACTAAATCTATTAGAAGAGAAAGTGGGGAAAAGTCTGGAACTCATTAGCATAGGAGACAATTTCCTGAACAGAACATCAACAGCTCAGGCTCTTAGATCAACAATTAATAAATGGGATGTCATGAACTTGAAAAGCTTCTGTAAGGCAAACAACACTGTCAATAGAAAAAAACGGCAGCCTACAGATTGGGAAAAGATATTCACCAACCCTACATCCGACAGAAGACCAATATCTGAAATATATAAAGAATTTAAGAAGTTAAACAGCAACAAATCAAGTAATCCAATTAAAAAATGGGGTACAGAGCTAAACAGAATTCTCAACAGAGGAACATCGAATGGCAGAGAAACACTTAAAGAAATGTTCAACATCTTTAGTCATCAGGGAAATTAAAACAACCCTGAGATTTCCAGCCATCAGAATGGCTAAGATCAAAAACTCAAGTGACAACACATGCTGGAGAGGATGTGGAGAAAGAGGAACCCTCCTCCATTGCTGGTGGGAATGTAAACTTGTACAATCACTTTGAGAATCAGTCTGGTCTTTCTCAGACAATTAGGAATAGTGCTACCTCAAGATCCAGCTACATCACTCCTAGGCATATATCTAAAAGATGCTCAAGTATACAACAAGGACATTTGCTCAACCATGTTCATAGCAGCTTTATTTGTAATAGCCAGAAGCTGGAAACAACCTAGATGTCTCTCAATTGAGGAATAAATACAGAAATTGTGGTAATTTACACAATGGAATACTACTCAGCAATTAAAAACAAGGAAATCATGAAATTTGCAGGCAAATGGTGGGATCTAGAAAAGATCATCCTGAGTAAGGTATCACAGAAACAGAAATACACTCATGGTATATACTCATTTATAAGTGGATATTAGATTAGACATATAATACAGGATAATCATACTAACATCTGTATACCTAAGGAAGCTAATCAAAAAGGAGGAGCCTGGGTAAGGTGATCAATCTTCATTCAGAAAGGCAAACTGGACTGACATCAGAAGAGGGAGAAAACAGGGAACAGGACAGGAGCCTACCACAGAAAGCCTCTGAAAGACTCTCCCCAGCGGGTATCAAAACATAAGCTGAGACTCACAGTCAAACTTTGGGCAGAGTGCAGGGAACCTTATGAAAGAAGGGGGAGATAGAAAGACCTGGAGAGAACAGGAGCTCCACGAGGAGAGCAGCAGAACCAAAAAAATCTGAGCACAGGAGTCTTTTCTGAGACTGATACTCCAAACAAGAACCATGCATGGAGATAACCTGGAACCCCTGCACAAATGTAGCCCATGGCAGCTCAGTGTCCAAGAGGGTTACCCAGTAATTGGAACAGGAACCGTCTCTGACATGAACTCATGGGCTGGCTCTTTGATCACCTCCACCTGAGGAGGGAGCAACCTTACCAGTCCACAGAGGAAGACAATGAAGCTGGCCCTGATGAGACCTGATAGACTAGGGTCAGATGGAAGGGGAGGAGGACCTCCCCTATCATTGGACTGAGGTAGGGGCATAGGAGAAGAAGAGGGAGGGAGGAAGGGTGGGATTGGAAGGAGAGAGGAGAGGGGACTACAGCTGGGATACAAAGTGAATAAACTATAATTAATAAAAATAAAATAAAAATTTTTAAAGATGGGGTACAGAGCTAAACATAATTCTTAATAGAGGAATCTCTAATGACCAATAACCACTTAAAGAATTGCTCATCGTCCTTAGTCGTCAGGGAAATGCAAATCAAAATGACTCTGAGAATCCATCTTACACCCATCAGAATGGCTAAGATCAAAAATTCAAGTGACAGCATATGCTGGAGAGGATGTGGAGAAAAGGGAACACTCCTCCATTGTTGGTGGGAGAGCAAACTTGTACAATGACTTTGGAAATCAATCTGGCACTTTCTCAGAAAATTGAGAATAGTTCTACCTCAAGTCCCAGCTATACTCCTGGGCATAAACCCAAAAGATGCTTCACCACACCACAAGGACATTTGCTCAACTGTGTTCATAGCAGCTTTATTCATAATAGCCAGAAACTGGAAACAACCTAGATGTCCCTCAACTGAGGAATGGATAAAGAAAGTATGGTACATTTACACAATGGAATACTATTCAGCTATTAAAAACAAGGAAATCATGCAACTTGCAGATGGAACTAGAAAAGATCTCCCTGGGTGAGATAGCCCAGACCCCAAAAGACGCACGTGGCATGCACTCACTTAAACTGGATTTCATCCATATAGTACAGGATAATCATACTGCAACTCACAGACAAAAAAACAAAAACAACTAAGTAATAAGGGGGCCCAAAGGAGGTTGACTGAATCTCACCCAGAAGGGGAAGTAGAACAGACAGCAGAAATGGAAGAAGAGAGGTAAATGGGTAGGAGATGGATGGTGTAGGGAGGGAAACGAGAAGTGAGGATTAGATGGGGCAGGGAGCAGGAGGCCAGAGAGCTTGGAGAGAGAAGAGAAACCATCTCTGAGACAAGTTGGAGACCTGAGACAGGATAGACTCCTGGGGGAACAAGAGGATTACTCAAGCTGAGACTACAAGCAAGGGGGCGGGAGACATGGAGACTGAGGTAGCCACCCACAAAAACCTTTGACACAAATTTTACCCTGTCTACAAGAAGCACAGGGATAAAGAGGGAACAGAGAGGAATGGCAAACCAATGACTGGCCCAACTGAGACCCACCCCACGGTAGAGAGCCAACCCCTGACGCTACTAATGATGCTCTGGTAGGCTTGCCTACAGAAGCCTAGCATAACTGTCCTCTGAGAGGCTTCACACAGCAGCAGATGGAAACAGATGCTGACACTCACAGCCAAACATGGGGCAGAGCCTGGGAGTCTTGTGGAACTATTTCGGGAAGGATAGAAGGGCCCAAAAGGGATAAGAACTCCACAAGAAGAGCACCAGAGACAACTGACCCAGGCCGACGGGGTTTATAGAAACTGAAGCACCAACTAAAGAGAATGCATGGTCCCGACCTAGGCCCCTTCACATATGTACCCGATGGGAAGCTTGGTCTTCATGGGGGTGCCCTAGCAAGTGGAGCAGGAGCTGTTTCCAACATGTTCCCTGTGGCCTGCTTTCGGATCACTTCCCGTAGTGGAATTCCCTGGCCTGGCCTCAGTGAAAGAGGAAGTGCTCAGTCCTCACCTGACTTGATCTCCCCTTTCCTGAGAAGGGGCGGGGAGAAAGAGGGAAGACGGTGGGAGGGTGGGACCAGGAGGAAAGGAGGAAGAGCCTACATTAGGGATATAAAGTGAATAAATAAACAAACCTAAAAGAACTATCATATGGGAGAAGCAATTGAAACTATACGTGAAAAGTGCCTAACGTAGTGCTTCTCAGCCTGTGGGTAGTGATCCTCTTGGAGAGTCAAGCGATCCTTTCACAGGGGTTGCATATCAAATATCCTCCATATCTGATATTTACATTATGATTCCCAATAGTAGTACAACCACAGTTATGAATTAGCAACAAATATAATTTTTTGGTTGGGGTCACCACAACATGAGGAATGTATTAAAGAGCTGGCTGCAGCATTAGGAAGGGTGAGAACCACTGGCCAAAAGGAGGCCTGCTCCTTTGTAAGCTAATTGCAAATAAACAACGTCACAGATCAACCTCTTCATGATAATAAATGCAAAAAGCTAAAGAAAATATTAGCAAATCAAATCTAGCAATCTATAAAAAGGATAACATGTCACATCTAATTTGGGTTTACTACAGGAGTGTTCAGTTGATTTAACGTTTTAGAATCCAATCAACATAATACATCACATTAACATAAAGAAAGAGAAAAACCGTTCGACCGTTTTGGAAGCTGCAAAGAAAACATCTGATGAAGTAGGTCTTGCGTCTCCTCACAGTGCTGAATTTTTAAATGATAAACTAGGACAGCAAGGGAGTCACCCCCTCTGATAAAGGGCACCTTGAAAAATAATGACAGGCCAGGCACGATGGCACACTCCTGTAACTGCAGCATTTGGGAAGCTGAAGTAGGGGGATTTTGAACTTGAGGCCAACCTGAGCCAGAGCATATGTGAAACTCTCCAACCATCAAGGACTGAGACTATAGCTTTGTGGTTGATCATGAGGTTAATGTGTGGGACCCTGGGTTCAGTGTTAAGCACCACAAATAGTTACGTAATAATGACCATACACGGTTTTGTGAGGCCTTGAGAGCTTTTCCAAGAGAGGAAGAACAGGGCAAGACAGGTGACATCAACAAGCATGGAAGATAGAGCTGGGTGTGACAGTGAACACCTTTAATCCCAACCCTGTGGAGGCAGAGGCAGGTGGAGCTCTGTAAATTCAAGTTCCAGGTTAATCTGGGCTACACAGTAAGGCCCTGTCTTAGATGTGATATTGTATGAGTCTGTTTATTTTTTAAAGTCTATAGTAGCAATCTTAAAATGTCTACATCTAAAGAAACAGGAAGTCTCAAGGCTAAGAGGAAAAGGAAGCAATTGCCAGCGGAGCCAGGAAGATAGTTATGTGAAGGCTGGGCAGCACAGTGAGTTGTGTGATATATTAACTGTATCGCACAGAACTTGATTTGAAAGTCAGAATAGCACAGGATTGTCCAGTAGCATCACTTCTACCACTACCATTCCAGAAGCAGACGCAGGAGGACAGCATGAGCCCAAGAGTTCAAGGGTGTTGGGGGCAACATAGCAAGACTCTATGTAAAAAATGAAATAAATAAATAAGAAATAACTGTACCAGGAATTCTAATCAGCAAAGCCAGACAACAAAAGAAAAAGTATACAATTGTGAAAAAAGAGACAAACTATACTTGGAGATGACCGTCACAAATATGAGCTGTCACACACACACACAAACTAGTTATTTGCACTGCTAAATCTTACCAGCCTAACACTGAGTGTGAGAAAACAGACTCCCCGAAATGCAGTGTTATTCCCTTTATCCTCAGTCATGTGTCACTTAAAGATGGGAGAGTAGTCTGAGAAACACATAGACCATCTCACCATGGTGCGGACAAACATCGGAGTGTATTGATATAAGCCATTGCTGTGATGTTGATAGGTAGCTAGAACCTTCTTTATAAGACACGTGTAGGCTTTGACTGAAATGTCATGTGACAAACATGTGATGTGTGTGTGTGTGTGTGTGTGTGTGTGTGTGTGTGTGTGTGTGTTCGCATAAAATGCCCAATTGGCCAAGACTACAGTGTTCCAGAATGCTTACTTCAGTGGGAAAACTATCTCATCCTAAAATTCAGCAAGTTGATTGCGTTTACTGTGAAGCAAGGTGATGTGACTAGAATGGGGCCCAGGGAGTCAGAGCCCCTGGGGGACAACCAAACTGGCAACATTGTGCTCAGATCACTCCTGAAGCCCAAGCTGTGTGCTTTCTGACTATTTCTAATGAATATTCTTCCAGTGTGTTTTTATTTGTTTGGTTGTTTTTAAGACAGCCAGTCTTACAGTGGAATACAGGCTATCATCAAACTTGAGATTCTCCTGCCTCTGGATCTCAGGTGCCAAGATAGTATGCATGGCCCACCACTACTGCCTCAACATTTATTCCTAAAAACTGTCATTTTTAAAAAAGAAGAAAAAGCGGTTGTAGAAGGGCTGGAGAATGTTTTTTAAAGAGCTCTGCATAGGAAATGATCCCCCTCTGGCTCTGAGTTTAGCCCCATGGGCAAATTCTGACTGGCTAACCCAGTCCTACTCATTTCAGAGACTAGGTGTTGTCGGCTTGGCCTAGAAGCCAGAAGTAAGAGGGTACTCGGTGGCTCACTGAAGAGCCTGCCTCAGCAGAGACATAGCAGGGCCCTCTCCCAGTGATGCCCACTGCATCCCCTCAATCTCGTGCATGCAGGATTTAGGACTGCTGAGGGCCACTGAGCCTGAGTGAGTTGATCCAGCATTGTCTTCAGACTTCACAGCCCCCAGGCCTCAGCCAGGCAAACGTCACCAGGATTACATCCTCAGCAGACCTGCCTGCTCCTGAGCCCTCCTGACCAGACCTCACCTGTGCCTGCCAGGCCCAGGTCATCTCCCGAGGAAGAGTTGACAAGAGGAAAGAAGTCAGACCTCACCGTGCTGCTATCCCAAGCCACTGCACCCACATCCTGGATGCAGAACCTCCATCATGAACTCTGCCCCGGGAAAGGGGCACTCCCTTTAGGAAGTTCTCCTGTGATGCCACTGTCTGGCTCAGAGCATGTAGCTCCGAAAGCATGGGCAGAGCAAGCTTGTGAATAGTGAAAGCTCTGTACTGGCAAACTCAGTTCGGCGAATCACAGGTTAGAGGCAGGGAGCTAAGCAACTCAGCACTCCAGAGATCACCTCCCTCTGCTGCCCAAGGCTCTCTAGGCCCCAACAGTGCCTGCTCATCTTCAGCCAGCACTGCCCCAGGACAAAGCCAAGTGCCTCCATGGCCTTTAATGACTTCTTCTACATTAATGAATCTCTATCACCAAGCTCTCTATTAAGACAACACAGAAAAATTTTGATGTTGTCCACCAGACACCCATTACTGTTCTATAAACCTTGCCTGTCTAATCATGTCCTGAGACTTCCTAAGATGACAGTTAGCATGAAATGGTCAATCACGTTATGCGTGAGCTAGGCCGGCCTATCTGCCTGGTGTGAGTTCTCTCCAAGCATTCCATAAGCAAAACACTTCATTTAGAAAGCACCATGACACCTTACAAGGGTTGGTAAGGCCTTTCAACATTGCCAAAACTATGGAAGACATAGGAAACGGTCTGTGGGAGGAGCATCCATCCCAAGAGTGACAGAGCTCCAGGAGATGGAAGTCTTGAGGAGCAGACTTTCTGGTGGGTCCGTGGAAAGTGACAAGGCATTGCCACACGATGAAAACCAAGGACCCTGAGCACTATGGTAGGCAGTATTCAACAAGGACCCCCCCATGGACCATCAGCTGTCCTCACACATGGCCTCCTCGTTCCATCCCATGTGCCCAATCCCCTTACTCTGCTAACACACACATACAAATACATACATACATATATATGTGTGTGTGTGTTTTGTTTTGTTTTTTTAAGACTTCAAAGGCTGGAGAAAGGGAAAGCTCAGGCCACAGCAGCAAAGCATTCCAGAGCCCTTGCTTGGAATCCATGCTAGTCCGAGCCCACTGATGGAGGAGGAACGAGTGTGGGCTCTAGTTATTTGACTCTGTCCCTGGTGAGCAGTTTCCTGGCCAAGGGAGCCAGCTGCTTCACTCTCTGACAGAAGCGGCCCAGTGAGCCTGGAAGCTGGTCTCACCCCTATGCTCTGCACATTCCTCAGAACCAGCTTACTAGAGGACCCACGACCTCCTCCCGTCAAAGGCTGCCATTGCCCATTTCCCACTCGCCTTCTGTTTCCCATCACCAGGGTCCCCTAGCAGAACTGCACAGCTGCACCCTTCTGGTGCGCACTTTGCCAACCCCCACGACCCAACACCGCGTTCCTGTGTAAGCACTACAGCCCATAGACCTGGCGGGCTACAGCACAGGGTTGCCAGCACTGGAGGATAGAGTGGGAGAAGCAAGGGGTAGTTTCTGCCCTCACCTCCTGGGCCCGAGGCAGACCCATCAAGTCCAGCCTTCAGGGCATGCACAGAAATGATGGGATGTATCAATTTTTCAGACAGTGGCCAATGTTGGCTTCTCCAGCCTTCTAGCTGAGTCCCAGGTCTTTCCCTGAACATGAATTTCTAAGGAAGAAAAGTTGGTCCTCCAATTTCTTAAGGAAGCCATCCCTCCCCTCCATTACCTTAACATTCAAAAAGCAGGGGGAAATAGCTGAGATGGAAGATTTGGTTTTACATTATGCAAATATGTTTTTGTCTTAATCCCGCATGTGGGATTTTAGTCTGAGCTTTAGTTTGTCCACAGCTGTTGTCTTGTGCAGGGTGTGGCTCTTGCCAGCTGGTAACGGCCTGCCACGTGCAGCATGGAGAGGGGTGTGGTCTAGGGCTTTGAGGATAGAAAAGCGAGCCAAGAAAGAGAGGGCGGGGCTTGCAGTGTTGGCATGTGACTTTGGAGAGTGTTGGAGAGACCAGAGAGATGACGGTGTGGCAGTTTGGAGCAGACAGACGGAGAGAAACGCTTCAGGGCGAAGCAGCTTGGAGAAGACTGCTAGCTGTGTCTGCTGTTGACAGAGATTGATATAGCCCTAAAAGAACGCCTTGACCCTAACAGCCAGAAGTAAAAGGGGCCCCTCTCCCCACTAACCTTCTCTCTCTCCTACTTAGGGTTGGGAGGTTGGTGAAAGAGAGGTAGAGGCCTAAACAACCTAATTAAAGTAGAGTTAAAAAAAAAAAAAAGCCGTTTGGAATTTTGGACAGGATCAAAGGAAAAGCTCAGGACTACAGACACTAAGCTTCTAGGGATCCATCTGGCTTGCTTACTCACAGTAGAGGGGTGCTTGGTAATGGCTGTGCCCTAAGAGTGTCCTTCATCCACCTCTGCTAAAGCCCAACAGGTGCCCCAGCACTGCCAGAGGTGAACACATGACTTCCTACCCTGAACCTCAGTTTTTCGTTTATAGAAAGCCTAGACATGTTCTTTGAGCACACGTACGAACAATGGTCTTCCCAAATGCCTCATGGAGCCTCTGTACTGGTCAGGGCCCTTGGCCACTGAGTTCAAGCCCAAGAGTAGGAGACAGTGGAGTCGGCAAGGTCTGCACAGGATCTAGGGGTGCAGGGAAAGTGATGGAAACTGAGTCACAGACTAGGGCTCCTGGAAAGCAAACAGGTCCTAGAAAGTGAGGCTTCCCTCCTGAGTCTAGATGCTGGTATTCACTTGGGGGAAGCCTGGGAAGAAAGGAGTGGTCAGGAAGCTGACCCATCTCCAAAACATTTAACACACGCCCCACAAAACAGCTGACTGCTGAATCTCAAGAGTTTTCGGAGCCAACTTACAATAGAAGGACACGTCTCAGCCTATATCCTGGTTCAGAGTTACCCCTAATGCAGCTAGGGCGCTGCAGAGCCCGCCTAAAGGTACAGCAGACTGTGGCTCAGCCCCCAGGGATTTCCAGCTCAGAAAGTGTCCTTTCTGGAAGAGCCACCACAACAGGGAGTGCCAAATCTACGTTATTTCAGCCATCCCAGCACCAGCAATCTATCTGAACCCCTTCCTGGCCCAACACTGACTGTGTTGCTACAAGAACTCAGCTTAACTAAGACCTGAGACTGCCTGGCCAACACAGGAGAGTTTCAGTCATTGCTCATTTTCCCTCCCTTTCCCCTGTGGCTCTGCTCGTAGGAAGTAGAAAAGCCAGATGTTCAGAGAGACTGAAGGACCCAGGGCCACAGAGGGTGGCCAGGGAGAGCCCCGGGAAAGGGTTTTGCTGGAAAGAGATCTGAAGAGGAAAGAGGAACAGAAACACAAGGAGAAGAATTCAGAAAGCAGACAGAGAAGAAGGAAAGAAAAGTCCTTCTCGGCCCAGTGGGGGCCACAAAGGGCAGGACAGGTCACCAGCCCTGTTCATGGATGTGCTGCGGTGGAGGCAACACTTGAAAGATGGAAACTAATGTGTACTGAGTGATAGGATAACGTTTATATGTCGACATCATGTGCTGACAGTGTTAGGAGGTAGGGCCTCTGGGAGGGACAAGGACATGAGCGGAGCCCTCCTGAGGGGAATGAGGCTCCCCTGATGGAGAACTAGCTCACTTGCTCTCTCTGCTGTGAATGCAGCCCAGAGCCAGTCCCTCAGGAGTGGCCCATGCTGCCGGCGCCCTGACTTCCAGCTCTGAGAACTACAAGAAGAAAATGCCTCCGTTTTATGTCAGTCTATGTGCTTCTCTACAGCTGCCCAAAGGGACTAAGAGGGGAATATTCCAAATAAAAACACAGTTTCAACTTCTATAGAAAGTTCAGAAATTCTAGCAGAACTGTCCACTCTCCTACTCGCCACCATCAGCTAGCCTGATAAGCCACTGCCCCTTCTTGGGCAAAGCCGACTAACTCCACCCCTACCTCCGCCCAGGCCAAACCTGACAGCTCCCAGGCATCATTCCTGTTGTCACTGTGTCTAGTCATAGAGAATTCTGCCTTTGGCTCGTGCCTGTCCCGAAGCAGGAAAATGACAAATCCAAAGGGCCCCATGCTTCCAGAAAAGTAGACGCATGTACCTAGGGGGATAGAGAGCGACTGCCCAGCTCAGGTCCCTCACCTTCGCCTGCCCCTAGAGCAGCAGTTCTTAACCTGTGGGTGATGGCCCCTTTTGGCAACCCTCTCTCTCAGGAAATATTTACACTACTATCCATAACAGTAGCAAAACTACAATTGGGAAGTAGCAACAAAAAATAATTTTATGGTTGGGGGTCACCACAACCTGAGGAACCGTATCAAAAGGTTGTGGCATCACTACCGTAGTAGAAGCATGCTGTGGGTCCCAACAGCCTGTCCCCCTCTCCTTACCTAACCCTGACCTGCCAGGAAGAGTGTATGTACCTGAGGACCCTGCAGGCTGCCAGGCTGGCCCCCGCGATTCACAGAGATATACCCGTGTCTCATGAATTCTCGGTGATTCCTGCCACCTCGGCAGGGCCCTGCCAGTCCCAGATCCCCCAAAGCAATGTAGTGTCAAAGGAATTCAGTTCCTAACAAGGCAGGCACCTGACAGCCTCCAGGGGTGCCCAGCCCAGCCACAGGGGATTAGTGAAGGGACAGAAGGGAGAACAGAGGGCAGGGAAAGCATGAAGGTGTGTGAGCACAGCCAGCCCAGCTTGGCAGCTGACCCTCTACCCGCCCTGCCCTTTACCTCAGGACATCACCAAGGACACGGGAAGCACAAATGCCAGCTCTGCCCTCCATGACCCACTGCTTTTGGACTCTTCTTCCCTTCCTGTTTCAAAGCTTAGCTTTTGCCCAATCTACCCTTACCCCAGCCACTGCATGGTCAGAGACATCCCAAGAACTGGGAGAAGGGAGAAATGTGCAAAGCGCCCCCACTTTACAGGGCTGGAATGGAGTGAGCGGAACATGCTTATTAGAAGCGGCTCTTCGCTGCAGCTGAAAGCGCTGACTGCAGCTGACGGTGCCTGACGGATTGTGGCTTGCCCCTTTGTCAGGATGATGCCAAGCTCCTCTGGGACCCTGAGCTGGCTAAGCAGCCATCTCTGTGCAGGGTACACATCCCTTGTCTGAAATGCCTGAGACCGGAGAGGTTTCTGATCTGAGATTTTTTTTTCTTTTTTTTATGGGGACTATTTGAATATACATAATAAGGTATCTTGGGGTTGGGCCAGAAATCTGAAAGCAAAGTTTGTTTAGGTTTCGTGCGCACTTACACACTGCATGAGGGTAATTTTGCACGGTAATTTTAGCACCTCTGCCTTTTGACAACCTCTGTCATGTGAGGTCAGTATGGAATTTTCCACATGTCCATCACCTCTATCTTCAAAAATGATTCTGGAGCATTTTGGATTTCAGAGTTTTTAATTAGGAGTGCTTGGCTTGTAGTACCCCAGCAGAATATGGCTGAAGGTTCTTGTGTGTGTGTGTGTGTGTGTTTACTTTAACACATCTACAGCAGAGAAACCCCTTGGAAGCCAATGATAGATGAGACCACAAGACCATAGAACAGAACAAGCAGTAGCTATCCTAGGAAGCCTCCCCTACTGCCTATTCTCAGGGGAAAACCTACAAGCCCACACCCGCAGTCCCATCCCCAGACTTCCTGAGACAGCACTCACAGCAGTTTCCCAGATCCCTCCTGGGGCTCTTCCTTGCTCTTGGCCAGCAGAGCTGCCTGACTGGCTAAACATCTCCAGCAGTGTTTTGTTTGGTTTGGTTTGGTTTGGTTTGGTTTGGTTTGGTTTGGTTTGGTTTGGTTTGGTTTGGTTTGGTTTGGTTTGGTTTGGTTCTGTTCTGTTTTGTTTTATGGCCTGGAATTGAGAGATACTAGATGAACCCTTACTTCTAGGGATGGTGCCCCAGAAATCCCCAAGGAATAGCCCTGCAAAGGCCTTTGCCCTGCGCCTGATCAAACAACTACAATAAATGTCTCACCTCCCATAATTCTAGCCACTGACAAGACATCAAAAGTCCTATGGGTTCAGACCTCTATTCCCAGGAATCCCTGAGTAGCACAAATAATCAAGACTCACAGATGAACAGGTCAGAACCAGGGAGAGCCATCCCTTCCAGACCTGAGTTCCAGGTCAGCCCCTGAACCGTGAGCAGGGGAAGGGAGGAAGCTGTGGAGTGTTTGCTTCTGAGATGGCTGCCTCTAAGAAAAGCCCTGACGTGAGTGGGATGAATGTTAGTAACGTGCCCCTGCATTCTCAGACTGTTGGAAATCAAACAGGACAGCAAGTGTGGAGGAGCAGGAGGTTGCTCAGCAGAGACAGCAGGGAGGCTAGACAGGCTTCACCCTCTCAATCATCCCCACCCTCTGCACTGGCCAACCCAGCAAATCTTACCTTTCAGAGACGCCACATGGGACAGGGCCTGGGCATAAGTGGCTGTGTTCAGGAGGGTCCCTGGCAAGCAGGAGGGGAAGAAAGGCCCGGCAGGGCCCACTGTTCGTCCCAGGCTGGTGAAAACAGAACATTCCATTGAGGTTCAGCCTGTCTACAGAGCTACCCCAGACCCCTAGTCCTAGAGCCAGCTAATCTTACCTCTGCTGGGCCTCCAGGACCTCCTTCTTGCTCCGTGCCTGGTCCCCTGGGGGCGGAGAATTGATGTTCCTCACTGGCGGTGGTGTCACCTCTGCCATGGGCTCCTTGGCTCCTGCCTCCTGGTCTGAGGTCCCTCTCTCTGTCTTTCTCCATTTGGCTCTTCGGTTCTGGAACCAAACCTGAACTCCATTGGAAACACACCCAAGGGAGATAAAGAGTCAGACAAGGGGAGTCAGCCATAACCCCAGGAGGCCCATGTAGATACCCTTGCTTCTCCTCTGCCCCAGAACATCAGACCACAGATGAAGCAGCTGAGCTGCTTCTGACAGGCATTTTTTTCAGTGAGTAGTAAAGAGCAAAAAACATCAATTGCATTGCCCACAGGAAGGGAATGCACCATCCTGTAGGAGTTTACAACGCTGAGCTGCCTGTGAGAACTCGAATTTGATGTGAAAAGTTTTCCCTACAGGGATCATGATGAAAGCAATTTGCAAAATGCTGTCCTGGGGCTTCTCATCAAAAGAAGAGACACTCCACCTTCCAGCAAGCTCACACCTGTGCTCTGCCCTGAAGGATCTTTCCTGACTAGCGGTCCACAGCACCAGGAGAGACCTCTCTCTGGGGTCAGTGTGGCTTGAAAATTCTGAATCTTAATTAACAAACGTGGTTTGGGGTCCACAGTAGTCCTGGTATTCCCATTTCACAGACAGGAAGGTTCACTAACCTGCTGGAGTCCATTCAAGTGATAAATGAAAGACTATAAAGTGAAGGCGGGTGGCTTGACTCAGGACCAGGATTAAGACCAGCACACATGCAAAATATT